>NC_091057.1:127736024-128101024 GCF_000393655.2 Nicotiana sylvestris
GGTCTTAAGTCAATTCAACCAATCCATAGAAAAACACATCATGAACAAAGTCTCATACGCAATATTAAGTGAAAGGGGCAAGAAATGGACCTTTGTGAGCAAATCTTTTCAATTTAACAGTCTCCAGCCAAAACTTGTACAATCGCCACGGGTGAATTGTAAAATAAAGTCACTGACCAAATTTGAACCCAAAAATTGACTCAAGATGGAAATCGCGCACGGCCTCAACGAACCTCGACCACAAACCGATGAGATAACTCTTAGTTAAGCAGGAATTAATTTTAATACTCGACAGACCATGGACAAGACCTTAACCGAAGCTCCGACACATTCGACCTCGTCGGAAATTCGAGACTAGTCGGAAAGACAAACTTCGAACCCCAAACTTTAAAAGCCTCACTTCGACTCCATTGTGGGGTGATGCTCGATTTTTGTGGGTGGCGGGACGTTAGAGTTTAGGTGTTTGACTGGAGTTTTTTCGCTGGTTTTGATTGATTTTTGGATATGGTTTCACTGCTGATTTTTGATGGAAAAAGTGGCGTGTTTGGTGTTGAACTCGACTGAAAAAGGAAGATGCTACATGGCTTTGTTTTGGGGCTGGTTGAGGTCGCTTTTGAGCTTGATTTGGGGTGTTTTTCAGCTCGTTTTTTGTGATGACCAATAGGTCATCTAGAGCTTTAACCCTTAATTTTGTGTTTTGAAACCTCAAAAAGATCCTTTTAGCTATCCTGATTTTGCTGCACAGTGCCTTTTTTGGGAAGGCTTTTATATGAAAAATTGATTAGAATGTGAACTCGTGCTTTAAAACTCATTTGGGTTAACTTCGGTCAACTTTTTGAGCAAATGAACTCGGATTTGTATTTTGACGGTCCCGATGGATCCGTATCTTGATTTGGGACTTGAGCGTATGCCCGAAATCAAATTCGAAGGTCCCTAGCTTGATTTATCGTAATTTGTTGAAAATTTGAATTTTAAAGGTTTAAAAAAATTTCAAGTTTGACCAATGCTTGACTTTATTGCTATCGGGTCCGGATTTTGGTTTTGGAACTTGGTATAAGTTCATTACTATATTTATGACTTGTCTGCAAAGTTTGGTGCAAAACGGAGTTGATTTGATATGATTCGGACGTCCGGTTGTTAAAATGAAAGTTCTTAAGTTTTATTGAAAATTTCATTCTTTTTGGTGTCCAATTCGTAATTATAGGTGTTATTTTGGAGTTTTGATCGCTCGAGCAAGTTCGTATAATATTTTTGGACTTCTTTACATATTTGGTTTGGAGCTCCGAGGGCTCGGGTGAGTTTCGGATAGGCTACGGGTGTTTCGGACTTAGAGATTCTGGTTTTCTTATACTTTTGCTGTCATCTGGTGTTTTCTTCTTCACGATTGCAAAGGTCTCCCGCGATCACGAAGAGTAATATGGGCTGGGGTGATAGCTGGGTCGCGAACGCGGAGCAATGGGGATTTACCCTTCGCGAACGTGGCCAGCTTCTCGTGAACGCGTAGGCTTTTGACCTGGGAAGGGGATCAATGCTTTCTTCTATGTAAACGCAAGCATTGGCTCGCGAACGTGAAGGCCTTGGGGGAGAAGCCTTCGCGAGCGCGTATGCCATTTTGGCCGTTGTACATCGCGAACACGGGCCCGGGGTTAGCTTTTTTTTTTTTGAGTTTTTGGAAAAAGTATAAAAATCCTAGCTCTATATATTTTACTTGATTCCCTTAGCATTATTTGACGTTATCGAGTCGATTTTGGTTAGATACGATTGGTTTGGAGGCACATTCTAGAGGAAAGGCTGCGATAGAGCTCTGAATTGATTGCTGAGTGAGGTAAGTGTCGTAGTTAACCTTGACTTGGGGGATTAGGACTTGTTTTCATATTTGCTACGTGTTTAATATGTTTGGTGACAAGTACTTATACGTTGTTGTTGGGTTAAAGCATACAGATGTGACTTGTTTCCTTTTGATTTACTGCTTTTCATTATGACATTCATTCTTAGATTAGATTATTATTTATTTGATTGTTCTTTCCGCATTTATGAATTAATTGTGATGGTTGAGTTTTTTTTGGAAGTTGAGGTTTGGCATCTTGGAACTATTATTGACGTAAGGTTTATTCTTGCATTATCTATCTCCTAAATTTTTATATTTATTACTGCATGGTAAGGGAGAGTGTAAAGCACGAAAAGTGATACCGTACCGTTTATTGCATCATTTATTTATTAATACATAGTGAGGAAGAGAGTAAAAGCACGAAGGGTGATGCCATGTCATATTTATCGTTTCATAGAGAGGTTGAGAGTAAAAGCACGAAGGGTGATGCCGTTCCATATTTATCGTTTCATGGGGAGGTTAAGAGTAAAAATACGATGGGTGATGCCATTCCGTATTTATTCATTATGTTATCAATTTCATTGGTTGATGATTTATTTGACTGTCTTATGTTGTTATTACTATTGTAGTTATCGTATCTTATTCCCTTATCGCATGTCCCCTCCCAATTTTACGTATTGAATCTTTATTTATTACTATGTTGTACATATAGCTACGTTGTACATGTTAAATTATGTGAGTGTCCTGTCATAGCCTCGTCACTACCTCATCGAGGTTAGGCTCAGCACTTACGGAGTACATTGGGTCGGTTATACTCATATTACACTCTACACTTCTTGTGCAGATTTTGGTATTGATCCCAATTGTACGTGAGGTGTTTCAACTTGGATTATCAGATTTGGAGACTCGAAGTAGATCTGCTGGCGTTCACAGAACTTGAAGTCCCCTCCCTCTTTCCTAATTTACTGTTCATTTCATCCGAAATAGTTGTATTTATTTCAGACCTTATTTTTAGAACTTCTAGCAGCTCGTGCACTTGTGACTCTAGATCCCGGATTGTACTTAGATATTTTGGTTATTATGCCACTTCGTACTTCATTTTGGTTTCCTTTCAGTTTAATTGGTTTTAATTATTTGAATTGTTAAAAAAATTTGCTTAAGAATTACTCTAACATTAGCTTGCCAAGCGAGTGAAACATTAGGCGCCATTACGGTCCCGAAGGTGAAAATTCCGGATCGTGACATTTTTGGAGATGTTTTATGGGTGATTTCAGACTAAAATTTGGTAGCAGCGCCGCAGCTGTTTTGGGGCTGGTTCAGGGCTGTTTCGCAGCTATTTTTGTTGCATTTTTAAGGTGGGATATGAGCAGGTTTTAGGGGCAGTTTCAGCTGCGTTCGAAGTTTTAGAGGTGATTTTGGGGCTGTATTGGAGGCTAAAAGGCAGCTCTAATGGCTGGAATTGGAGGTGCGATGGTGCCAGATTTTGAGGATGAAATGGAGGTGCTTTGAGGAGGTGGTTAATGAAAAAATATAGTGCAAGAGAGGCTCTTAATTTCACATCGTAAATCTGGAAAATTAACTCAAATCCGTGAGTTTTTGAGCTACTACTATGAAGACAGATTCAAAAATATTTCCCTCGGTTTGCGACACTATTATTTTTTGCTTTCGTTGCTCTCGTTTTTGTTCCCCATTTTTCTCTGTTTCTGCCTTCTCTTTTCTCTGTAGCTAAATTCTATCTACGTATCTTTGTGTGTTTGTGTTTGGAGAAGAAGAAATCCTCTCCTTAGAAAATATGTGGACCCCATAACCAAAATAAAATCAGAAAATTCTATTGCTATATGCTTGTGTGCATGTGTGGCGCCAAGTTGGTTGGGATAAGAATTCCAAAAATGAGATGCAACATTTTATTTTTGCTTCCTCTTTTTTTTGGGTTCATTTTCTTTTCTTTTTGATTTTGTCTTTTGTGACAATCAAAAGTAGAAAATAAGAAAAATATAAAAGTATAGCAAAGTTAGCTAAAAGATGATAGTTAGACATATGGACCAAAGAAAATACTATATTTTTCTTTTCCTGAAATTAAACTAGTCTTAAAACAAAGCTAGAACTAATGTAATAAAAATTAAATATTTTAAAAATTATTTAAATCTTTTTTTTATTTTGTTATAATTAAGATAACTTTAAAAGCTAGAAAAAATACTAATTAGCTAGAACAAACAAAAATAATTTTTGTAGTTTTCATTTGAAGATAAAATTAAGTAAAAAGGTCGAAAATAGGCAAAGTAACAATATTAGAACTAAAAGAAACATCTAATCACTAAAAAGGTATAAAATTTTGGGAAGGGTAAAAAATTACATGTCTACAGCTGCCCCTCTTTGACTGGAAATACGAAGAGTTTTCAGACAAAGAACGACAAGACAAGTTTTTAACTTGGCCCTTATTTAAACGAGAATAGAACTAAGAGAAAGCAGAATGTGACTGAGTCTGGGCTTTAGACAACCTACATATCCCTGGTTATAAGGGAATCAGGTCACGTGTAGCTCAAAAATGAATGAAGTGATAGAGTATGATGAGATGATGAGAGAGTTGAGAGAGGTCCCGTCGAGGCTTCAGTCGTTGCTGTCATTACATCGAAAATAAAAACAAAAATTACCGCAAAAAAAATGAAAAATACAAGATCCTTTCTACTTTTGTCTTGAATCTTCCTCGAATCTCCACTTGAATCTTTAACACGAAACTGAAAATCGATCCTATTCTCAGGTGGGTTCCTGTTGACTTGTACTTGAAAACTAAAAGATTACCTTGTTCTTCAGGAGGGCTCGTGTTGCTTCTGATTTAAACTAAAAAAATTGGAGTTTGACCCTATTCTTTTGGGGGGACTCTCTTCCTCTGACTTGAACTTAAAACTGAACGTTGAGAGTTGACCCTATTCTTCAAATGGGCTCTTGGTGCTTCTAATTTGAACTTGAAAACTGAAAGTCGATCCTGTTCTTCAGGTGGGTTCCCGGTGCTTCTAACTTGAACCTGAAACTAGTTTCCAAAATATTGACCCTCGTTCTTTAGTTGGGTGCATGCAACTGGCTTGAATTTGAAATTAACTCTGAAATGAATATTCTCGTTCTTCAGGAGGGTGCCTACTACTAATGCTGAAGCTTGAAGTCAACTCTAGAATAAATACCCTCGTTCTCTAGGTGGGTGCCTGCAATCACGACGAAACAAGCAAAGCAAAGAAAATTTTCTGCGAGTTTGTACCAGAAACATTTGTAAGTGTTAGTTAACTCTCATTATCCAGGAGAGACCTGAAACTTAATAAATTAAATCATATTATCCAGGAGGCCCTAGAAACTAAAATTAAATCTCATTTTTAAGAGGGAAAACTTAAAACATTAAATTCTATTTTTAAAGAGCAAAAACTTAAAACTAAATCTCATTATCCAGGAGGGTCCTGAAAGATTGAAAGTTAAAATTTATTTTCTATAAGTAAAAATTTAAGACTAAATCCCATTATCCAGGGAGTCCTGAGCATTTTAAAACCAAAAATCTTATTTTTAAGAGTGAACCTCAAAATTAAATCTCACTATCCAAGAGGGTCCTAAATACTTGAAAGTTAAAGTGCATTTTCTATAAGCAAAAACTTAAGACTAAATTCTATTATCCAGGAAGGTCGTGAAAACTTGAAAGTTAAAGTCTCATTTTCTACAAACTTAAAAC
The DNA here is from genome assembly GCF_000393655.2 of Nicotiana sylvestris. Taxonomy (NCBI): domain Eukaryota; kingdom Viridiplantae; phylum Streptophyta; class Magnoliopsida; order Solanales; family Solanaceae; genus Nicotiana; species Nicotiana sylvestris. The sequence continues at coordinate 127,741,562 of NC_091057.1, forward strand.
AAAATCCCATTATCTAGGAGGGTCCTAAAACTTAAGAAATTAAATCCATTTTCTAAGATCAGAAACTTAAAACTAAATTCCATTATCCAGGAGGGTCCTGAGCATTTTAAAATTAAAATCCTATTTTTAAGAGTGAAAAACCTCAAAAATTAAAATCCCATTATCCAGGAGGGTCCTGAAAACTTGAAAGTTTAAATCTATTTTCGATTAACAAGAACTTAAGACTAAATTCCCTTATCCAGGAGGGTCCTAAAATCTTAAAAGATAAAATTTATTTTCTACTTATAAGCAAAACTTAAAACTAAATCCCATTATCCAGGAGGGTCCTGAAGAGTCAAGAATAAACTTACCTTAGACCTTGCTTTCCTCGTAGATGATTTCTGCAAACGACACTAAATTCCTTTCCCCTGTTGCAAACACGAAAATCTTGTGAGTTTGGAAACATGGTGGTTAGCTTGTGACATCATTACTAAAAATATCTGCTTCTGCCACTGTCATGCTTTATTCTGCTTAGTTGCTTCAAGCTAGCAAGGAATTGCTTGACCCATTGATCAAACCCTTAAAAACAGGCGCCTCTAGATGATTGTGATCTCTTACCACTCATTTGTTGCATTGCACTTTGAATTTGAAAATTGTCAAACCTTATGTTTTCTCAAAATTCAAGAATCACTTGATCATCTGAACTCATATTATTACCACATTGATCTTTCTGAATCATGTCACTTGTGATATGCTTGGCCAAACTTCGCCTTGTACAATCAAGAAGTTGGTAGTAGACTTTGAAGTCCTTTATTTCTTGTTTAACAAAGAATGCCGAAAAGGACTTAAAGAAACAAAACCAAAAGAACAAAGCGAAGTGATTTTAGGCAATAGGAATAACAAGGAAAATTTTGAACAAAGATGTCTATTTGGAGACAGGAAAAAAAACCCTATCTGAGTGAAGTATCCGGCACCAATGATCATGACATACATTTTGGATTGAACAACATGATCCTCCAAACCAATATAACCTTTAGTTCATGACATGCCTTCATACTTTGAAACCAACCTTCAATGATTCAACTCCTCTGTACAACTTAGAATCCTCATTCGACTTGTAGTGCCCCGAAGAATTTTCACCATCAAGCCTCTCTCATTTATTTATCTCTCAACTCACTGTCGCCTTATGGTGCCTGTGAGGGTTTTCACCAATAAAACTCATATTTTATTTTCAATCATTTATTCATTATGTCCGTGAACAAAGTACTACCAATAATGCAAGAAAATCATACCTTTGACATCCGCTTGACTTGGCATCTTTAAATATTGATCGGAAGGTCTTTGTTTGGACCGTAATGTGAGATTTTCAACAAGGTTAGAAAGAAAGGATGGCATGTAGGCTTAAAACAACCAATAAGAAAGGGTTCAAAATTACAACTTTTAGAAGCATATCTTTTGCAAAACTAAAACTTCTGCCCCAGTTTCTTTGAGTCTGAGGAATATTGTATTTTTATTTTGGTGGGACAGAACCTCAGAATAAGGTTGCCTATGTATCCTATAAAGAAAATAGGTCGAACGTAGTTCAAACACAAAGTTGGTTTGTTTTGTTGTTTTTCTTTTTTCTTCTTATTTTTCTCTTTTCCTTTTATCTTTTTCTTTTTTATTCTTTTATTTTTCTATTCTGACTCTATTTCTGACTTCAAAAGAGGGGTATGAAAGAAAATAAATTAAGGCTCAAAAGGTGTAGCAAATGATAGAAGTGTTTGGATATCAGAATGAAATGTCTTCGTCATACCAAACTTTGAAAATGCCAAGTGTAGAATATGCAATTAAAGATAAGCAAAGAAGTTATACATAGTATCTCTTGACTGCATCCGAATTAATAGTCATATCCACAACTTTGTCTTCTATGTTTATCAAATACAAAACACCATTGGGTAATGCTCTTGTCACAATAAATGACTCTTGCTAGTTCGGGGGGCTTTGACCCATTCATCATCATCAATTTCAGCTTCCACAATAATCCGAAGGGATGAGATCTAAATTTAATCCTTTACTTATTTCCTCAAATGGTGCTTCTTCATCATATTTAACTCCTTGGTTCATTATTTCAAGATTAGACTGGCTTTTAAGATCTGGCTCAAAATTCTTCACGCATGTCATTTCATTAGAACCAGCGTAAAAAGAACTGGACAAAAGAAAAATTAAAATGAAACATTAGGAATAACGAAAAACGAAAAAATTGCATTTCATCGAAAATAAAAGGATAGAAGGGTTTGACTATCAAAACAAGCAAAACTAAAAATCTAGGTTACAACCATGGAATAACCAGTTAATAGAAAGAAAAATAAAGCAAACTACCAAAACTCTTTCCAGGTGGGGAAATGAGTAGCTTTTCAATTGCTAAGCTTCACATTCTGTCCAATGAGCTGCACATCTGCGTTACTAGAACCTTCCCCAATTCCCACCATATCAACCTCAACAAACAGACTCTGGAACCTCTTGGTCAGCTCTTCAACAACATCAACTGTAGGTTTCAGGACTGATAATATTGAAAGTTTTGCAACCCCCACATTGACAAAAGACTTAGATATATGCGGACATGCTTGGTGAAATTCCTAGACTCCCCATCTTTACGAACTATTTCAACTATGTGCGCCTCTACATGTACTAGCAAAGGATTTTTGTTGATAATTGACGTATCCGAGCTCTGTACTTCAATTTGATCTGTAACAATAAGCTCTTGGATTGCTCTTTTCAAATGTAAATATTTCTCTATATCAAGCCCCGGGGCATCAGTACAATTGGAGCACCTCAAATATAATCAAGGTTCTTTAGGGGTGGATTCGGTATCTTTGCCTCAATTAGCCTCAACACTCTAATTGTCTCAACTTTTGGGACAAACTGACATAAGACTCTCCAAGAGGGGTGAATGTTTCTTTTTGTTGTTGACTTTCTCTTTCATACTCTGGTCTTGGTTGAAAGTTCGGACCAATAGGGTTTTAGTAGGGTTGTGGTGGTGAATAAGAGTTTTGTAGAGCTATTGCATGCCATTACAGGTAAAGAGGGGTTTCATCATATGATTGTACGTGGGGAACATGGTATTGGGGAGGTCAGGTTGAGTATTGAGCATCTTGTGGGGGGAACTAATGTTATGGTGGATTATATGGAGCTTGGGTGTAGGCTTGGGGTTGGGGTCGAGGCTGAGTCTATTGGTGAGGCGGACACCTTGGGCCACACCATAGTCTAAAGACGAACATAGCAACATCCTCCTTTTTCTTATTATCAAATAAGCTTACTGTGTCATTCTGGATTGCCTTTGTGATTGCTTTTAAAGCGGAGTAACTCATGATCTTGCTTAACTTAAGTCCTTCTTCTACCATTTCTACCAACATTACCACATCATTAAAAGGATTATCCATGACCGAGATCAAGTGGCCAAAGTAAGTAAGCTCCTGGGCTTGGAGAAAATACTTAACCATCTCGTCTTCTTCCATCGGAGAATTGACTCGAGCAACTTGTTCTCTCTATCTGAGCCCGTACTCCTAAAGCTATCATTAGGATTCTTTTCTATATTGGTCTGGGACTGACAATCCGTGACAATATTTATATTGTACTGAAAGTGTTGGGCGAAGGCCTGAGCCATATCATCCCATGTGTACCACTTGTTATCATCTTACTGGGTGTACTATTCCAGGGATGCCTCACTCAAGCTCTGACCAAAATAGGCCATTAACAACTCATCTTTCCCGCCAGTGCCTCTCATCTTGCTACAATAACCTCTTAGATGAGCCACGAGATCTACATGTCCGTCATACAAATCAAACTTCGGCATCTTAAATCCAGTAGGCAGTTGGACGTCCGGGAACAAACATTAGTCCTTGTGAGATACACTTACTTGGCTCCCTATTACTTGCATGTTCCTTAAAGACTGCTCTAAAATTTTTACCTTGCTGGATATCTCGTCTTGCTCCACATTCTTAGCAGACTTTTTAGTTTCAACGGGAGGCTCAAAGTGAAGAGTATAGCAATAGGGATCCAGGATATTGAAAGTTGGTTTTGGAGCATAGTATTGGGCATCAGGATTTTTGAACACAGGTCCACTAGAAGATCGAGGGATGCTGGCTTGTGGAGGAGCTACAAAAATAGGAGTGGTTCATGGAGCGAGATATAAGGTAGTTTTAGCAGGTGTAGCGTGAAACGGTTAGGACGAGGTGCCAATGTAGTTGTAGTAAGGGATAAAACCTGGTGCATGTTGTGGGAAAAAATCAACAGTAGTGGGAATTTGGTCTTGTGATAGCGGTGGGATGGAGGCAGCGTTTTCGATGTAGTCAGTCGGAAATGAGGGTTGGGGATGCCCACTAATCCAATCTTGGTACATCTCTGCTATCTGCTGTTTCAATCTCTGGAGCTCTTCTTTCAACTCAGATTCCGATTCCACAATCTCCCTAGATGGATCAATAACACCTGTGTCTAATTCCTTACTAGCTATGACTGCCTTGTGTTGACCTAGTATTGCATGGATGACTCCCCAGAATGCCACGAACTAACCACCTTCCTGAATGATACTAATGAAAATAACAAAGGGGAGCAAAACAAAGCCAACATGTTAGTGTTAGGACATTTAGCAGATAATAATATCACGTTACGTGTAATGCACCTATCAACAATTAACGGTTCTAAAATAACTTTGAGGGTCACAAGGTCATTTGGCATCATCCCAACTTACGCTCATTATGACCTCCTCTTTTATTTCCTCTCTAGCACTCTTTGGTTTACTCATTTTCTTTCCTATCTTTTTCTTTCTAATCATCACTTTTTCTTTCCTCTCAATTCTCACGTCCCACGATTTTATTTTTTCATTCATCATTTTTTATTTAAAAATGACTCGATCAAACCCAATGTAGGTTGCCTACATATCATACTGAGACATGAATCAGATCAAGTGTAGTTCTGGAAAAATTATGGGCAAAATAAATAAAACAAAAATCTTTTTGAATTTTTCATTAATAATTTTTTTTTGGGTTTTCAAATACAAAATAGGAAGTACAGTAATAAAAGACTCGACAAACTCAACTAGACTATGGCAGACTCTGACACCTTCTAAAAGACTCAACACTATTGGACAAGACTAGAAAGTAAAACACGACATAAAAAACAGACTCAAAATACAAAAATCCCCTCAAGCAGCTCCTGAATGCAACAGTCTTGGATGAGATGGTCCTAGAGTGTCTGTCATACTCAAGCCTCACTACGACTCCATCACGGGGTGATTCTTGATTGTTGTCGGTGGTAGGACGTTAGAGTTTAGGTATTTGACTAGAGTTTTTAGCTGGTTTTGACTAGTTTTTGGATATGGTTTCACTGCTGATTTTTTATGGAAAAAGGCGGCATGTTTGGTGTTGTACTCGACTGAAAATTGCATCTGCTACATGGCTTAATTTTGGGGCTGGTTGGGGTCCCTTTTGAGATGGATTTGGGGGTGTTTTCCAGCTCGTTTTTGGAGCTATTTTGTCGGTGATTTCAGACTGGAATTTGGTAGCAGCGCCACAACTGTTTTGAGGCTGGTTAAGGACTGTTTCGCAGCTATTTTTTCTGCACTTTTAAGGTGAGATTTGAGCTGGTTTTAGGGGCCAGTTTCAGCTGCGTTCTTGGCTGAATTATTGGGTTTTAGAGGTGATTTTGGGGCTGTTTTGGAGGCTAAAAGGCTGCTCTAATGGCTGGAATTGGAGGTGCGATGGTGCCAGATTTTGAGGGTGAAATGGAGGTGCTTTGAGGAGGTGGTTTATGAAAAAACGCAGTGTAAGAGAGGCTCTTAATTTCACATTGTAAATCTGGAAGATGAACTCAAATCCTTGATCTTTTGAGCTATTACTATGAAGAAAGATTCAAAAATATTTCTCTCGGGTTGCGGCACTATTAATTTTTTGCTTTCATCGCTCTCGTTTTTTCCCCCATTTTTTCTATTTCTGCCTTCTCTTCTCTCTGTAGCTAAATTCTATATGTATCTTTGTGTGTTTGTGCTTGGAGAAGAAGAAATCCTCTCCTAGGAAAATGTGTGGACCCCATAATCAAAATAGAATCAGAATAACTCTACTGCTATGTGCTTGTGTGCACGTGTGCGGCCAAGTTAGTTGGATAAGAATCCCAAAAATGAGATGCAACGTTTCATTTTCGCTTCCTCTTTTTTTTTTTGTCCATTTTCTTTTCTTTTTGATTTTTATCTTTTGTCACAATCAAAAGTAGAAAAATAAGAAAAATATAAAAGTATAGCAAACTTAACTAAAATGCGATATTTAGACATATGGATTAAAGAACACACTATATTTTTCTTTTCTTAGAATTAAACTAGTCTTAAAACAAAGTTAGAACTAATGTAATAAAAATTAAATATTTTAAAAAGCATTTAACTCTTTTTTTGTTATACTTAAGATAACTTAAAAAGCTAGAAAAAAAATACTAATTAGCTAGAACAAACAAAATAATTTTTGCAGTTTTCATTTTGAGATAAAATTAAGCAAAAAGCTCAAAAATAGACAAAATAATAATATTAGAACTAAAAGAAACATCAAAGCACTAAAAAGTATAAAATTTTGGGAAGAAAATATTTGCAGTGGAATGATTAACTCTAGCTCATTATACATTATACAGGGAACTTTTATTCTCTCTCTTTGGAAGGTTCCTTTTTAGTTCATAATATTGGAGTTTGCTGGAAGTTGTGATTACAGAAAGCCGATTTTGTGCGTTCTATATTATCCATCCACATTTTTGTTTTGTTAAAGTTAAGTATATGAATGATTAGCTCGAATTGGTTGACTTTAGAGTATTGGTCTAGGGCATTAGATCGGAGAGTTCGAACTTGTGTAGTAATAATTGTCTGTGATGACCCAAAAGGTCATCAGTTGTTTTAAAAATAAATTCTGTATTTCGAGGCCTTAAAAACCTCCTTTTGTCTCACCTTGGTTTGCGTGCGTAGTCCGTACGCATTTCCGGAAAGCTTTTATGTGGAAATCTAAGAAAAATAAAGAAATTGGCCTTTAAACTTGATTAAAGTTGACTTTGGTCAATATTATAAGAGCCGTGATTCGACGGTCTCGTAGGGTCCATAGTAAAATGTGGGACTTGGGTGTATGCCCGAAATCGAATTCCGATGTTCCAAGCTCGAGAAATAAATTTTTGAAAGAAATTGTTTAACTGAAATTATAAGAGTTTTTGGAAAAGAAAAGATGTTTGAAATTGATGGTATCAAGCCCGTATTTTGGTTCCGGATTCCGGTACATGTCTTATATAATAATGTCACGACCCTAAACCCGAACCCGATCGTGATGGTACCTCTCGTGAAGACAAGGCCAGCCGCCACTTCCCAGTTTTTCAAATATTAATAATTTAGCATTTAGAAACAGTCTAAACATGAATAGATAATCCAAAGTAGCAGATAATATCATAAATATGCGGAAGAACAACCCAACACAGCCCTAACCGGTATGTCACTAGTCATGAGTATCTATAAAACCTAATACAAGTCTGAAAGGTCTACAACTAGTACAAGAGTCTGATATGAGATAGAAATGATAAAGAGGGAGAAACACGGGTCTGCGGACGTCAAACAGCTATCTCGTGAACTCCGAATATCCGCCGGGAGCTCTCAACTCGCACTGGCAAGATCAACAACGCTTGAATCTGCACACAAGGGTGCATGAAGTAAAGTGAGTACTCCAACTCAGTGAGTAACAAATGTAAATAACGACTGAAAGTATGAAAACACGTAAGGCACACGACATTCTATAATGAAGCAGTAAAATATCATTTAAAAGCAACAAACCAGTGAAAAATCAAGTAAAACTTCTTTCAACAAGTAAACAAGTAATTGACAGGTAATTAAGGTAAAGTAAAGAAATAAAAGTTCGCCCCTCGGGCACAGTATCAGCAAATCCGCCCCTTGGGCAACATCTCAGAACAATACTAGCTCCTCGGGCTCAATCTCACATCACAATGGGTACCCATGCTCACTGGGGGTGTGCAGACTCCTGGAGGGGCCCCTTACGGCCCAAGCGCAATAATAAGCCATCTCATGGCATCAAATTTAGGCCTCGGTCTCATATCAATAAAGCCACCTCGTGGCGTACATATCTCAGGCCCTCGGCCTCCAATCAATATCAGTGTTTCCTCACAATATAGGCCCTCGACCTTACTCAGTCAAAAATCATCGCAAGCCCCTCGGGCAATGGTAAAACAGTGTTTCTCAGCCCAAACATCGTTTAAAATATCATTTAAGTCTCAAAACTAAGTAAAAATGGATGAGTAGTAAAACAGCGAAAAATAACATGGCCGAGTTCAAGTAATAAGTCAAAAAATGGAAATAGTAATAAAAATCCCCGAAGGGTTCAAATAGTTGGCACGAAGCCCAAATATGGCATTCAGCCCAAATAATGATGATAGCAATTAAGTTTCAGTCAAATACGCGGTAAAATCATCAACCAGGACGAACCAAGTCATAATCCCCAATAGTGCACGACTCCACGGTCGTCATTAAGCGTGTGTCTCACCTCAACATAGCACTATGATGTGCAATCCAGGGTTTCAAACCCTCAGAACATCATTTACAATCATTACTTACCTCAAACCGGCTAAATCTCTAGCTCGCGACGCCCTTGCCCCTCGAATCGGCCTTCTCGCACGTCGAATCTATCCAAAATCAGAACGAGGACGTCAAAATATGCTAAGGGAATAAAGCCCAAGCGAAAATGATCAATAAATGGCACAAATCCCAAAATTACCAAAACTCGACCCCCGGGCCCACATCTCGAAATTTAGAAATTCTCGCACCAATAGATTCCTTATCTCCCCACGAGTTCATACATATCAAGAATACTAGAATCGGAGTCCAAATGACCCCTTAAATACTTCTTTAAAGACTTGTTAAACTCAAGCTCTGATCCTCCATTTTTATCCCTTTAATTCCTTTAATTACAGCCTTAATCTATGAAATACTACTATAGAAATGTTTTTTGGTCCAAAATCCTTACCTTAACGAAGTCTCCTTGATTTCTCTCTTCAAAATCGCCCAATGCTCCTGAATCCGTGTTCAAAAATGGTGAAAACCTTCGAAAATCGTGAAGGAAGCCCAGGGACACCCGCTTCTGCGGTACCGCATTTGCGGTTAATTCCTCCACTTATGCGGAAATCACTAACAACCCAAAAGTCGCATCTGCGATACGCCTTCCGCATCTGCGGCTCCGCAGATGCGACCATCCTTACCGCTTCTGCGGTCACTGACAAATCCTCATAATCCGCTTCTACGGCCACTCCATCGCATATTCGGCGCCGCACCTGCGGTCCCTAAACCGCAAGTGCGAAAATACCAGAAGCTCCAAAACTTCAGCAACTGCAATAACATCTCAACTCCTCCGTTAACCTTCTGAAATCACCCCGAGGCCCCCGGGGCCTCAACCCAAAGCACAAACATAACCCAATACCTTATTCAAACTTGTTCCAATCATCAAAACAGATCCAACAACATCAAATCTACCAAAACACATCGGATTCAAGCCTAAGTTTCTAAAATCTTCCAAATTTTGCTTTTGATCAAAACACAACCAAACCACGTGCTAATGACCTTAAATTTTGCACATACATCCAAAATGACACAATGGAACTACTGCAACTCTCGGAATTCCATTCCGACCCCTATACCAAAATCTCGCCTACCAACCGGAAATCGCCAAAATATCAACTTCGCCAATTCAAGCCTAAATCTACTCCAAACCTCCAAAACCTATTTCAATCACGCTCCTAAGTCATAAATCACCTCCCGAAGCTAACCGAACCATCGAAACTCACATCCGATCCCTCTAACACCTAAGTCTACATCCGGTTGACTTTTCCAACTTAAACCTCCTTAAAAGAGACTAGCTGTCTCAAACCTTACCAAAATCATTCTGGATTCGATCCGACTAACCCGATACCACAAAAAACGGATAACGAAGCATAAAGAAATGGGGGAAATGAAGCAGTAACTTATGAGACAACTGGCCGGATCATCACAAATAATTAAGTTGAATATGTGAAGTTTGGTAAGAATCGGAGTTCGTTTAGTATAAACCGGACCTTTATTTGAGAAAATGGAAATTTGATGTTCTTGAGTGATTTCATGAATATGAGGTTTAATTTATAATTGTTGATGTTATTTTGAAGATTTGATCGCACGAGCAAGTCTGTATGATGTCTTTGGACTTGCGTGCATGTTTGGTTTGGAGCTCCGAGGGCTCGGGTGAGTTTTGAATAGGCCACGGAGTGAAATTGGACTTAGGATAGATTGCTGGTATCTGGTATTTTTGCCTAGGCCTCTGATCTCACAATTGCGAGGCTAGGCTTTGCAATTGCAAAGTTTTCATGCTTGGTAATTGCGACCCAGGCGTCGCAAATGTGAACCAAGCCTGGGAAGGCCTTGATCACAAATGCGAAAAGGGCTGAGTCGCAAATGCGACTAATTCTTTGCAAATGCGACGATAGCAGGTTTCAAAGGGGTTCGCAATTGCGAACCCTGGTCACAATTGCAATATCTGAGACCAGTTAATTGGGACTTTGACGAGATTTCATTCATTTTTACAACTCTTCAAACCCTAAAAACAACTTGGGTGATTTTTCAAAGACTTCAACTTCTCCAATTCATTAGTAAGTCATTTCTAACTCATTTTCTTCAATCCATAACATCTTTTCACATGATTTCAATGATTGATGTGACTCCATTTTGTATTGTCCATGCTTAATATGATGATTTATAATGTTGAACAAGGCTTGTGGAAGTATTATTGGTAATTGGGAATTGTAGAGCGTTGACTCAAGTTGAGAATTAAGTTGTGAAGTAATTGTTGAAAAGAGAAGAGGTTTATGATATTGTCTCCCTTGTCGAGATGTTATTTCTTTTGATATTGTTTCCCTTGCCGGGATGTTATTGCTTTTGATATTATTTTCCTTGACGGGATGTTATTGCTCATGACATTGTTTCCCTTGCCGGGATATTATTGTTATACTATTGTTCCCTTGCCGGGATTCTATTGTGATTTTATTTATTCCCTTGCCCGAATTGCTTTGTGATTGTTGCTTGGTTAAGGATGAGTGTAAAAGCACGGAGGGTGATGCCGTGCGTGATATTGTGAGTGAGTGTTAATGCACGAAGGGTGATACCGTGCCGATTTTGTAAATGTAAAAGCACGCAAGGTGATGCCGTGCCGATTATATTGATTTTTATGGAGAGAACGAGAGTAAAAACACGAAGGGTGATGCCGTGCATTTGTCATTGATTTCCTTATTCTTTCTTATAGTTGAATTTTGGTGTACTGTACGCTTCTTTACTGAATTTCTGTTTGAACATGATATTTCCCCCGAGCATGTTTCCCCTTCCCATCTTAAACTGCTAGTTTCTGTCGTTATTACTTGTTGTATATGATATAACTGCACATGTTTATTTGGTAGTCTTGTCCTAGCCTCATCACTACTTCGCCGAGGTTAGGCTCGACACTTACCAAAACATGGGGTCGGTTGTGCTGATACTACACTCTACACTGTGTGCAGATCCCGGTGCTGGAGCTTTTGGACCACGGTGAGGTTGCTGCCTTCAGTCCATCAGGAGGCCCGAGGTAGTCCTGCAGGCGTCCGCAGGCCTTGGCGTCCCCTTTTATCTTTTCATTCTGTTTTTATGCAGTTCAGAGACATATTTGTATTATTTTCTTTCAGACCACTGTTTGTAGTATTCGTAAATAGTCCGTGACATTGTGACACCAAATTCTGGGTAGAGTTGTATTTGGATTTCCGTATTAGTATCTAGTGATATTATCAAATTTTGTCTTCCGCATTCATTTTATTATTATGGTATTTTCGCTGTTGATCGCATGTTATATTGAACTGTTAAAAGGCTAAGTAAAAAGGGTAATAAAATTTGTAACTCTCGGCTTGCCTAGCTTTCATGAGTAGGCGCCATCACGACTCCCGAAAGTGGGAAATCCGGATCGTGACATTGTCACAATCCCTTTTTACCCAAAAGATAAATACGTTATGGATTGTTGTGGGTTAAAGGGTTTTTCCAATTAAAGTGATATATTTTAAGTATGGATTATTATTATTCATAGTCACCACTTAGAATTGATTTTTGGGTGTTCCAAGTCATATTTTATTTGAATCCTTATTCAAAGGAAGATTTGACTTTTTTAATGTTGGTCTGAAAAAATAAAGCTCGGGTAAGGAATTCTGTTGACCGGGGAGAAGGTAAAAGGCATTCCCCGAGTTCCATGGTTCTAGCACGGTCGCTTTTATTGACTAAAATATGCTTGAATTAATTTTGAATAAACTATACTTTATTTGATTTTCATGTTTTACCTATCCGATTTTATATTTTGATTAAGAATTATTGAAGAATGATTTGGATACGCAAGAGAATGCGTGATCGAAAGTAAAATTAATTAACTTATCATAATCGCGCCTCACAAGCAAATCCGAAATCATGACAATCAATTATTTGTAGTACATTTGAGAAATTACTACATTCGTGCTTGAGAAAATTAATTTTGAAATTTATTAAAGGTTACTATCATGCTACGCAAGCGAATCCGCGATTATTGGGATTAATAAAATTAGGACTATTTAAAGCTATTGGATATGGTACAAAATTATTGATTTAAAATATTGAATGTTAGACATCACGCTACGCACGTGAGTCCGTGAATAAAGAAGTTAAAGCGCGCCTACTTGTTTCTTAGCGCATAAATTAATTACTAGAAGTGATTAAGTTATTAAATTATTTATTCGAGAGGCAAGAATATGATTGTAGGCATCTAAATTTTATTGGATTTTTATTCATATTTGACTATATTATTTTAAATTCAAGATATATAGTTCAAGTAAATATTATGGGCTAATATAATTAAGTTATATAAGTCCAATACATATGGATTAAATAAATAGTTCTAAAGTTGTTGGGTTAACCCATTTAATTGGGCTACAAATGATGAGCCTACTTCATTAGACCCAAGATGTCATCTTCCTAGAGGCGTAGTACCATGTGTCAAATAACGTGTTACGCCAAGTAAAAAAGGAACATCTAATAGGATCATGCCACGTGTCAAAATAACAAGGCTTGCCAAGTCAAATTAAAAGACTAATGAAATCGCGTCATATTTGCAAGTGACATGTTCTGGTCAATTAAATGCGGCCTTGTCGCGCTTCACTTTGATTGGTCGGAAAGAGTTTGTTCTCATCACAACTCTTCTCTCTACAACTATAAATAGGGGTCTTCATAACTCAAAAAAGGGACCAGAAGTTATAACAAGAAGTAAGAGAGAGTTCGTGGATCAAACGCTGTAAATTTCTTTACAAGTTTCAAGCTTCAAACAATCAAGTTCAAGTTCAAGAAATCAAGTTCAAGCTCAAGAACGAAGAACAATTCAAGATTCAAGAAGTACAAGTTCAAATCAAAGTTCGTGCTAGTTGAATTCAAGATCATCGTTCGTGGCAACAAGTATATATTCAAGATCAAGCTTAATAGACCTTGAATTTATTTACTATTGGAAAGAAGAATCGGAGGATTCAAAGATATTGTACACTCATATTATTTGAAATCAAATACTACGATTGTCGCAAAATTTTTCGGTCTTGATTTTATTTTCTCGATGCAATTTATTGTCTACAAAGTCTGGCATGCCCAGTGATACAATCTCTACCTCTCATCTCAACTTTTCAGTCACAAAAATTCAAGAACATTGAAATAGCTTCAAAGAAAATAAACTCCAGATCAACTTCCACCAAGGCTGCTAATTTCAGATTCTATGCTGATGTGGAAAGCATCCTCGAAGTTATTTAACGACCCAACAGGTCGTTTTGCTTTCTTGAACCCTTCCCGTATTTGTTTTTATTAATTTATGACTTGCAAGGATGGTCAGTTCGGGATTTGGGAGAGTCCGGGGTTAAATCGGAACACTTGGTTCTTTAAGGTTGGCTTAAAAGGGCAAGTTTGACTTCGGTCAATATTTTGAGTAAACGATCTCAGAATTAGGATTTGACGGTTCAAGTAGGTTCATATGATGATTTCAGACTTAGGTGTATGTTCGGATCGGGTTTTGGATGACTCGGGAGCGTTTTGGCGCCTAATTGTGAAAGTTAGTTCTTGAAGGATTTTAAAGTTCTTTAAATTTGGTTTGGAGTGGGTTTTGTGATATCGAGGTCCGAATTGAATTTCGAGATCGGGAATAGTTTCTTAATATTATTTAAGACTTGCACGCAAAATTTTGTGTCATTTCGGGTAGTATAAGTACATTTCGGCGCATTGAAAGTAAATTGAAGAACTTGGAGTTCTTAAGTTTGATTCAATTAGTTTAAGGGTGTGATTCTTAGTTTTAATGTTGTTTCGGGTGTTCCGAGAGTTCGAGCGAGTCTGTTTTATGATTTCAAACTTGTTGGTATGTTCGGGCAGGGCCCTGGGGCCCCGAGTGTCAATTGAACGAGGCTCGGACCAAGTTAGAAACTTGGAGTATGAGCTGAAGTTCCCCAGATCTGTCATAACCGCACCTGCGCTTGGTCGGCTGCAAGTAGATCTTGCAGGTGCAGGACCCGCATCGCAGAAGCGGCCAAGGAAGGGCAACCCAGGTTCCGCAGATGCAGCCCCTCCTCCGCAGAAGCGGGACCGCAGAAACAGTTAACCGACCGCAGATGCGACCCAGCCGGCCCGGGTTATTTTTGCAGAAGCGGACCTTGTCTGCGGAAGCGGGACTGCAGATGTGGCCCTATGACCGCATATGCGGAAATCGCTGGGGGAAGTGGCCTCCATTTAATACGGGACTTAGGCATTTTTGACTCATTTTATTCCATTGTTGGGCGATCCTTGGAGCTCTTAAGGAGGGGATTTCACCCAACACTTTGAGGTAAGTGATTCCTACACAATGTGAGTTAAATATATAGTTTATGGGTAGATTATAACATGTGCATTGGTAGAAATCATGGGTTTAGGTGAAAACCTAGGGTTTTGATAAAAATGAGATTTTACCACTAAAATGATTATGGAACTTAGTGAAAATCATATATTTATGTTCCTAAGGTTATGCGTAACAATTTCCTTCGAAAATTTCCGGAATCTTTGAGATTTAGTGTCACAACCCTAGTTCTCCCTCCGTGAACCGTCATGACGGCACCTAGTCTCTACTACTAGGTAAGCCTAAAATTTGCGGATAAAAGAACAAAAATATAAAAGCTATCAACTAATAATTAAATTTAAACAAGGAAATGCGATCGCTCGGCATATACAATAATCACTTTCGGACAATACATAAGCTCTCACAAAACCCGAAATGTCATAAGTCACAAGCTAAAGAAAGAAACAGTACTCCCATACTCCAGAGTCTAATAAAAGAAGAAAATATAAGAAGGGTTGACATGGGGTGGAATAGATAGGGACTTCGAGGTCTGCGAACGCGGCAGATATACCTTGAAGTCTCTACAGTCATCTTGTCTCACTGGTAATGCAACTACATGAGGTACCTGGATCTGCACACGAAAAACATGTGCATGAAAGGGCATGAGTACACTACAACGATACCCAGTAAGTGCCAAGCCTAACCTCGATCGAGTAGTGACGAGATCAGGTCCGAGCTCTACTGGTTTAAATATAATGAATTAAGACAGAAAGAATATTACAATACAGTAAATACGAAAATCTAACATGGATAGAACTCAATGGAAACCAACAACTCAAAATACAATAATAGCAACAGAGGGATCTCCTGGGATACCTTCCCATAATCCCAAAAGTAAATGTGTAGGGGCATCTCCCGAAATACTGTTCCGTAGTTCTAAAGTAAATATGCTGTGCTGGGGGATATCCCGGAATACCATTTCATAGTCTCAAATTAAATATACAGTACAAGGGAATCTCCTGGAATACCATTCCATAGTCCGAAAATAAATATGCAGCTCAACCAAATAGAGATAACAGTTACAACAAGAAGCCACTATTTAGACTAAGTCCGAGCAAAGAAGAACAGGAAATTTCACTGAAACATGTTGCATAATGTTCAGATAGACAGTTAAGGCAATTAAGGTAGTTAAGGCACGTAAGCATGTTTTCCTAAGCTATACAGAATAGTTACATATGCTAGTGTTGCTCAATTAAAGGAAAAACAGATATTTTCTTAATGAAAATGGGGATTTTCAACAAATAGCCCGTGTACACACTCGTCACCTCACGTACACGGTGCTCACATATCAAACTGTACCAAATTCTAAGGGGAGTTACCCACACAAGGTTAGGCAAGCCACTTACCTCGAATCAAAGGCCACTCACAACTCAATCACAGCTTTGGCTTTCCGAACCAACAATATCTAGTAAATTACCAACCAAACGTTTCAAAATAAGCCTTAGGAATCACCCACGATAACAAAGGATTCAATTTAGGTCATTATTGAAAAAGACAACAAAAGTCAAAACTCGGGCCCGCTTGGTCCTAACCCAAAATTTGGACCAAAATCCAATTACTCATTCACCCCTGAATCCGGATATGCAATTAGTTTTGGAATCCAACCTCAATTTGAGGTCTAAATCCCCAAATTTCGAAATCCCAAATTTCTACCCAAAAATTTCCAATTCCACCATGAAAACTTAGATTCTAGGTTGAAATCTTGTAAAATGAACCGAAAGATTGAAAGAAACTAGTTAAGAATCACTTACCTATGATTTGGGGAAGAAGAAGTCTATGGAAAATCGCCTCTTGTGTTCTAGGTTTTGAAAATTTGAAGAATGAATGAAAAATCCCATCCAAAATCATTTTGACCAGTTGCAGGTATCGTATATGTGATATTTGCGAACCCCGCAAATGCGAAGATTTACTTGGGCCTGCTAACATCGCAAATGCGACCCATGGTCCGCAAACGTGAACCGCCAGGATTGCAAATACGATCAGTTTCTTCTCAATTGTGAAGCTACTCCTCCCCTTCCACTACTCGCAAATGTAATAATTTCTTCACAAATGTGAGGCTCACATTTTCGAGCCAGACCTTGCAAATGCGAAGTCTGCAGACCTGAAGCACACCAGCTATGATTCCTAAGTCCAAAACACTCCATAGCCTATCCGAAACTCACCCAAGCCCTCGAGGCTCCAAACCAAATATGCACACAAGTCTTAAAATATCATACGAACTTGCTCGCACGATCAAATCACCAAAATAACACCTAGAATCACGAATTTAGCACCAAATCAAATGAAATTCTCAAGAACACTTTGAAATTTCTATTTTCTCAACCGGACGTCCGAATCACGTCAAACCAACTTCGTATTTCATCAAATTTCACATACAAGTCTTAAATATTGTATTGAACCTGTACCAGGCTCCGGAACCAAAATAATAACCCGATACCAACAAGATCAAACATTAAGAATTTCTTTTTTTTTATCAACTTTCAACACAAAAGCTTTTCAGAAACACACTCGGACTACACACGCAAACTAAGGAGGAAAAAACGAGGATTTTAAAGCCTCGAAACACAGAATTTGATTTTAATTCATAAGATGACTTATCAGGTCATCACATTCTCCACCTCTAAAACAACCGTTCGTCCTTGAACGAACATAAAAAAGTACTTGGGCTAGTAAAAGGGTGGGGATATCTACTCCGTATGTCCGACTCGGACTCCCAAGTCGCCTCCTCGACCGGCTGACCCCATCACTGAACCTTTACTGATGCAATGTTCTTTAACCTCAGCTTCCGAACCTGCCTGTCCAAAATAGAAACTGGCTCAACATAATAGATCCTTGTCCAACTGGACTGAACTGGAATCCAACACGTGAGACGGATCACTGTGATACTTCTGGAGCATAGAAACATGGAATACCGTATGAGCTCCTGCTAGGCTGGGAGGTAAGGCAAGCTCATAAGCAACCACCCCAACATGCCGCAACACCTCAAAGGGGCGAATAAACCTTGGGCTCAGCTTTCCCCTCTTTCCGAATCTCATAAAGCCCTTCATAGGCAAAACCCGAAGCAGGACCCACTCTCCAACCATAAAAACATCGCGAACCTTCCGATCCGCATAACTCTTGTATCTGGACTAGGCTGTGTGAAGTCTATCCTGAATCACCTTAACCTTCTCCGTGGCATCCTAAACCAAGTCCGTTCCCAATAATCTAGCCTCGCCCGACTCGAACGAACCCACTGGGGACTAACACCGCCTACCATATAAAGCCTCATACAGTGCCACCTGAATGCTGGACTAATAACTATTGTTGTAGGCAAACTCCGCAAGTGGCAAGAACTGATCCCAAGAACCTCCAAACTCCATCACACACGCATGGAGCATATCCTCAAGAATCTGAATAGTGCACTCGGACTGTCCGTCCGTTTGAGTGTGAAATGCCGTGCTCAACTCCACCTAAGTACTCAACTCATGATGTAAGGCTCTCCAGAATCGTGATGTAAACTGCATGCCCCGATCAGAGATGATATATACCAGAACGCCATTAAGTCTGACAATCTATCGGATATAAACTCGAGCCAGCTGCTCGAAAGAATAGGTAGTCATCATAAGAAGGAAATGAGCTGACTTGGTCAGTCTATCCACAATCACCCAAAATGCATCAAACTTCCGTTGAGTGTGTTGGAGTCCAACAACGAAATCCATAGTGATTCGCTCCCATTTCCACTTCGGAATCTCTAACTTCTGAAGCAACTCAGCCGGTCGCTGATGCTCATACTTCAGCTGCTGGCAATTTAGACACCAAGCAACATACTCCACTATGTCCTTCTTCATCCTACGCCACCAATAATGCTACCTCAAGTCCTGATACATCTTCGCGGCACCCGGATGGATAGAGTACCACGATCTGGGAGCCTCTAGAAGAATCAACTCACGCAAACCATCAACATTCGGCACACATAGCCTGCCCTGTATCCTCAATGCACCATCATCCCTAATAGTGACTTCTTTAGCATCGCCATGTTGGACCGTGTCCCTAAGGACAAGCAAATTGGGGTCATCATACTGACGCTCCCTGATACTATCATAAAGAGAGGACCGAGAGATCACACAAGCCAATACTCAACTAGTCTTAGAAATATCCAATGTCACAAACTATTTGGCTAAGGCCCGAACATCCTATGTCATGGGCCTCTCTGCTACTGGTAGATAAGCCAAACTCCCCAACTCTCTACCCGGCGACTCAAAGCATCGGCTACCACATTGGCCTTTCCCGGGTGATACAGAATAGTGATATTATAATCCTTAAGCAGCTCTAACCACCTCGTCTGATGCAAATTAAGATCTTTCTGCTTGAACAGATGCTGCAAACTCCGGTGATCAGTATAGATCTCACAAGGGATACCGTACAAATAGTGCCTCCAAATCTTCAAGGCATGAACAATAGCAGCTAACTCAAGGTTGTGGACAAGATAGTTCTTTTCATGTACCTTCAGCTGTTTGGACGCATAGGTAATTACCCTACCGTCCCGCATTAACACCACGTCGAGGCCAACTCGTGACGCATCATAATAAACTGTATAAGACCCCGAACCTGAAGGCAATACCAATACTGAGGCTGTAGTCAAAGTTGTCTTGATCTTTTAAAAGCTCTCCTCACACTCTTCCATCCACCTGAACGGAGCACCCTTCTGGGTTAGCTTGGTCATGGGTGCTGCAATAGATGAGAATCCCTTAACAAATCGACGGTAATAACCCACCAAACAAGGAAAATTCCAGATCTCTGTAGCTGAGGATGGTCTGGGCCAACTCTGCACTGCTTCCACTTTCTTTGGATCCACCTTGATCCCTTCACTCGATACCATATGACCCAAGAATGCCACAGAATCTAACCAGAATTCACATTCTGAGAACTTCACATATAACTTCTTCTCTCTCAAGGTCTGAAGCACAGTCCTCAGATGTTGCTCATGATCTTCCCAACTCCGAGAGTATACCAGAATATCGTCAATAACGATAATGATGAATGTATCAAGATAGGGCCAAAATACACTGTGCATCAAATGCATAAATGTTGTTGGGGCATTGTACATCCCAAATGACATAACAGGGAACTCGTAATGACTATACCGAGTCCTAAAAGCAATCTTCGGGATATCTGGCTCCCGAATTTTCAACTGATGATAACCTGAATGCATGTCAATCTTGGAAAACACTCGGGCACCCTATAACTGATCAAATAGGTCATCAATACTAGGCAAAGGATACCAGTTCTTCACTGTAACTTTGTTCAACTGGCGATAATCAATGCACATACGCATAGAACCATCCTTTTTTTCACAAACAAGATAATAGCACCCCAAGGTGACACACTGGGCCGAATGAAACCCTTATCAAGCAATCCCTGTAACTATTCCTTCAACTCCTTTAACTCAGGAGAGGCCATACGATAAGGAGGAATATAGATGGGCTAGTGCCTAGCAACAAATCAATGCCGAAATCAATATTTCTATCAGGCGGCATGCCCGGAAGATCATCTGGGAACACATCAGGATAATCCCTCACTACCGAGACTGAATCAACTATAGGGGTATCAATAATGACATCTCTCACATAGGCTAAATACGCATCACACCCATTCGCAACCATTCGCCGAGCTTTAAGAAATGAAATGACTCTACTGGGAGTGTAATCTAAGGAACCCCTCCACTATAATCGTGGTAAGCCTAGCTTGGCCAACATCACTATCTTGGCATGACAATCAATAATAGCATAATGGGGTGACAACCAGCTCATGCCCAAGATAACATCAAAATCTACCATGCTGAGCAGTAATAAATCGGCTCTGGTCTCAAAACCACTAAGAATAATCAAACACTACTGATAAATGTCGTCCATAATAAGAGAATCTCTCACAGGTGTAGACACATAAATAAGGGAACTCAAGAAATCCCGAGATAGCCTAAATGCAGGACAAAATAAGATGACACATAAGAATAAATAGAGCCTAGATCGAATAGAACCGATGCATCTTTATGACAGATTGGAACAATACTTGTAATGATAAAATCAAAAGCAACAGCCTCTGTATGAGCATGAAGGGCATAGTATCTGGCCTGGCCTCCCCCTTTAGGGCGGCGTCTACCTCCCCGACCTCAACCTCTAGCTGGATGAGTAGGTGGAGTGGTAGTTGGTGCAGTAATCATAGCCTAGGAACCCTATAGAGCACGATGTGGCTGAGAAGTCTATGGAGGTACACCCCTCCTAAGTCTAGGATAATTCCTCACCATATGGCGAGTGTCGTCACACTCAAAACAAGCTCTTTGGGGGCGTGACTGATGTAGCTGACTCGGGCCAAGTTTGCTAGACTGACCACTGAGAGCACCCCGATCAGGAGGCACACTAGATACTTTAGGTGAATAATAAGGCTCCTGAGGTCTAGGAGGAGCTGGAATACCACTGGCTGCTGGAAGAGCTGAATGAGCGGGGCGGCTCACATAACCCTTACTATGACGAACTGCAGCTGGGGCACGGTCACCAGAATAATGACTCGACTCTCGAGACCTTTTGGCATCTCTCTCCTCCCTATCCCGAGCAAGCATGTCCTCCACTCTTCTAGCAATACTCACCACCTGCTGATACGCGATATCCATCTATAACTCCCGGGCCATGCTAGACATGATGTTGGGAATGAGTCCCTCAATAAACCAGCGAACCCTCTCTCGAACTATAGAAACCAAGGCTGGTGCATGTCTAGCCAAGTCACTGAAACAGACTGCATACTCTGAAACTGTCATAGTACCCTAGCGCAATTGCTCAAACTCCACGCGCCACGCGTCCCTGAGGCTTTGAGGGATATATTCCCTTAAAAACATGTCAGAGAACTGCGTCCATGTAAGGGAAGCTCCCTCAGCCAAAATGTCCAACTCATAAGTACGCCACCACTGATAGGCTGCTTCTCGAAGCTGGAAGGTAGTGAAAGAAACCTCACTCGACTATGCTATGCCCATAGTGTGGAGGATACGGTGTCACTCCTCCATAAACCCCTAAGCATCCTATGATGCTAGACCATTGAATGTAGGAGGGTCGTACTTTTTGTACCTATCAAGCCTCCGCTACTCCTCTTCTGAAGCCAGTTCCCTACCCTTGGGCTGAACTGGGGCTACAGGTTATACCGGTATAACCTCCGGGATCTGATCAACCTGAACTCGCTGCTCTAAGGTGCGGGCGGTAGGAGTCTATGCTCCTTCCCTGGCTTGAGATGTGGCTGCAGCAAGGGTAATCAACCCTGCCTGAGCTAGAGTGCGGTACATGCTCATGAACTGTGCAAGGGTCTCCTGAAGAGTTGAAGTAGTAGTAGTGGTAGGCGTATCAGGTGCCTATGCTCCGGCTGGTGCTACTGGTGGATCTTTTATAGTAGCTCGCCTGGGGGCTCCAGTTGCACCACGTGCACATCATCGGCCTCTACCCCAGCCCCGACCTCGGGCGACTTTAGTAGGAGGTGGGGGTGTATGGTCATCTCCTGTAGTACGTGTCCTCACTATCTGTGAGAGAATAGAAGACAGAGGTTTAGAATTTCGAAGTCACTAATCTCGCACGATAAGTAATCAAATTGTAACAACCTGGCCGATTGTTTTAAGAACTAATGCCCCAATCCCCTATTAACTACTCTCCTCATGTTTATTTCTGCTATTTTGATTTGCCGGGATGTTTGGTTTTAAGTTTCAGAGAGTTTTGGGACACTTAGTCCCTAAATGGGAGCTTAAGTTTTGAAAATTTGACCATAGTCGGAACAGTATGAAGACGACATTGGAATGGAATTCTGATGGTTCCGTTAGCTCCGTTGGGTAATTTCGGGCTTAGGGGCGTGTTTGGATTATGTTTTGGAGGTCCGTAGCTAATTTAGGCTTGAAATGCCGAAAATCGAATTTTTTGAAGTTTCCGGTTCGATAGTAAGATTTTCATACGAGGGTCGGAATGGGATTCCGGAAGTTGGAGTAGCTCCATAGGGTTGAATGTGACGTGTGTGCAAAATTTCAGGTCATTCAGACGAGGTTTGATAGACTTTTTGATCGAAAGCATAATTTGAAAGTTTTGGAAATCCTTAGGCTTGGATTGAAGAGTGATTTGTTGGTTTAGCATTGCTTGATGTCATTTGAGGGTTGGAATAAGTTCGTTTGATGTTTTAGGATTGGTTGGTATATTTGGTTGAGGTCCCGGGGGCCTCAGGTGAGTTTCGGGTGCTTAACGGAAGTGGAATTGGACTTAGGAAGAATTGGAAATTTGCTGAACCTGTCATAACCACACCTGCATGTGTGGGACCGCAGGTGCGGCTCCGCAGAAGAGACTATGTGTCCGCAGAAGCAAGTTTGGCCCAAAGCTCCAGGATCCGCAGGTGCGGCTGGGTTTTCGCAAATGTGGTGCCGCAGATACGGCCAAGAGACCGCAGATGCACACCCAGCCCATTAAGTGAATGTCACAGATACGACCATGTCCTCGCAGAAGCGGGACCGCAGATGTGGTCCCAGAGACGCAGAAGCGGATTCGCTGGGCTGAACATATAAATACTCGCCTTCGCGAAATTTAGCTATTTTTCACCTCTTTTCAAACGGGAAGAAGCCTTGGGGAGCATTTTCAAGGTTGATTTTCAGAGGAGTTCATTGGGGTAAGGTCTTTGGTCCCTAAACTCGTTATTGGAGTGATTTTTTATGATTATAAGCATGAAAATTTAAGGAAAATCAGTGAAAATTTGGGGGTTAGGGCTTGATTAATTAGAGACCTTTTGAGTGATGATTTGAGGTCCGATTTTGGTACTTTTGGTATGACTGAACTCATGAGAGTGTGAGGATTCTGGAAATGTAAATTTTATCCGATTTCGAGAAGTGGGCCCGAGGGGCGTTTTGATCATTTTACCTAATTTCGCGTATTAGCTTAGAATTTAATTGTAGAATCAGTTACTTGAAGTGTTATTTACATATGCAATTGAATTGAATAGATTTGGGCCATTTGGAGTTGAGTACTCGTGGCAAGAGCGTGGTTTCTGGTTGATTTTAAGCTGGTTCGAGGAAAGTGGCTTGCCTAACCTTGTGTGGGGGACCTTCCCCTTAGGATTTGGTATTATTGATAATTGAAATGCCTTGTACGTGAGGTGACAGGTGCGTACTTGTGCTAATTGTTGGAAATCCAGTTTTCATTAAGTAATTACTAGTATGTTTCCTTTCCTGTTTATATTACTTGCAATTTTAGCCTGTTGTTAGCTTAGGAAAGCATGTCTAATTGACTTAACTGCCTTACTTGTTCAAACTGCCTTTTTTGGATTATGTGCAACATGCTAGGTTAGAAATACCTACTTTACCTTGGTATGGAACTTGAATTGAACTGTGTACATCTTCTTGCTGTTGCTGTGTGTTTACTTTGGGACTACGGTATGGTATCCCGGGAGACCCCCCCTGTTTGTTTACTTTGGGATTATGGACGGTTTTCTGGGAGATCCCCCTGCATATTTACATTGGATCTACAGGACTGCACCCGGAAGATTCCCCCTGTACTGAGTATTTACATTTGGGACTACGGATCAGTATCCCAGGAGATCCGCTCGCATTATGAGTTGGACTACAAGAAGGTATCCCGGAAGACCCACTGGATATTTACATTTGGGATTACAGGACGGTATCCTAGGAGATCCCCGGTTGTTACCTTGTGTGTTGAATTGTATCTCTTTCTGTGTTTACTTTGCCTCTGTAGTAGTTGTTGCTATCTTTTATATCCTGCTGTTGTATTTATTTATACTATTTATTTCTACGTTGTTGAACCTTATATTTTATTTAATCTCAGTAGGGCCCTGACCTTCCTCATCACTACTCGATCGATGCTAGGCTTGGCTCTTACTGAGTACCGCTGTGGTGTACTCATGCCCTTTCTGCGCATGTTTTTCATGTACAGATCCAGGTACTTCGACTCAATCCTATCACCCTTGAGGCGAGGTGACTGCTCCAGAGACTTCGAGGTATATCTGCCGCGTCCGCAGACCGAGGAATCCCTTTCCATTCTATCTTGTAGTGATAGCCCTTCTATCTTTTCTGTTGATGTAGACATTCCGGAGTTAGAGCATTTTTATTGTATTCGTAGCTTGTGATTCATGGGTTTCCGGGTTTTGGGAAAAGTTGTTCAGTTTGAGAGTTTATATTTGTATATGCCGAGCGGCATTTTAAACCTTCATTTTGTTTATTCTGTAGTCTTTATTGTTTTATCTATTGTTTTCCCTTTGTTTCGCACTTGTTAGGCTTACCTAGTCGTAGAGACTAGGTGCCGTCACGATGGTTCATGGAGGGCGAACCGGGGTCGTGATACAAATGAAGTGAAATTTTTTTCCTAACAGTTCCATAGCCTCCCGAAGATAAGTATAGACGTCTCCATACCGATCCGCGAGACTCTACTAAACCAGCTTATGACTCACGACTCCTATGAACCTAGAGCTCTGATACCAACTTGTCACTGTAGACATGTGATTTTTGACCCTCCCCAAGATTTTTTATATTTTAGCATGTAAATATTTAGTTTTGGCCTAATATCATAATTTCAACTAATTTTGACTCTTTTACTTTATTTCGTCACAAAAAATAAAAATTACAAAAATATTTTAGTTTACATATCTTTCGTAAATTTAAATAAAAAATATACAAAAATATTACCTTATTTTTATTTTTATATAATCTTCAAAACGCAAAAATAGTTTCATGTTTTAATATAGTTTAGTTCAATTAATTAATATTAGTTTTATATTTTTATATTATATATTGTATATTTAGAATGAAGAGTTAGTTTTGGGTTAGTTTATCCCATTTTAATCTTGTAGTCCATCTTTTTAGTCTTGGGCCCAATTTTAAGGGCCAATAATACCAAACTCATACCTCCTTAACCTAAAACTCTTTCTATATAACCAAAAACTAGTCTAAAAATACCTAGACCTAGAGACCTATACACCCTAGAGTACAATGCCGTTTTCAGCAAATAAGAGACCCCCACCCCTATCAACCTTTTTCTTCAGAGAAATGAAGCAGCCTTCGATGGTTTTTTTTGAACAAACACCAACACCCTTTCCTCTTTCACCCTCACAAATCCAACAAAGGGAATCCATCACCTCCTTCTCCATAAGACGAAAAACACCAGCAGACCTCTAAAAAATGCATCAGCCGATCCCCATTCTCTGAATTTCGAAGAGCAGCGACACTCAGAAGAGAAAAAGGGGAACCATCAGCTCTCGTCCTCTCTTCATCTTAAAAAAAATAGCAGCACACTCCAAAACTCTCAGCGCCTTTTCAGAGCTTGGGTCGTCATTATTCAGTCTTCGATTTTGGGTTCGAGTTTGAAATTCCGGCCAGCTTCAAGTTTGTCAGTAGTCATTGTTCATGGGTTCCGTTTCAGTTTTGTCCGTGTTTCTGTCGTTCTGAGGGAGTTGGAGTGAGTAGGGCCGGCCATTAAGTGTCGTGGATCGTGGATCCAGTTCTGATTTTGTTGTCCCTGTTTTCTTTCTTTCTAAATCTCGGATCCAGATTTGCTATTTGAGGAGGCTGTTTTAGTTATAATAGTGAAGACGACATTTTGGTTGAGGTTCATTTCTTTTCCTAATCTGATATACTTCACTCCTTATTCCCTGATGTGTTTTGTTAGTATTTAGTTTGTCTATTACCCGATTGCATTTGATAAGTGTTCAGATTTGAGTAATTCATTTGTATAGTTCCTAAAGTGTGCTTGTTGGTGTGAATTTAAAAGTCTGGAATGATACATAAATTAGTGAAAATGGATGTGCTTAGATGTTGGTTAGCACTTTCTTTCGTAGCTTGGTCTAGTCATCACTGATTATGTGTTTTCTAGTATTTTTTATAGTTTTGGTTATTTGCCTGGTTTGATGGAATTCCAATTTCTTAGTTCTTCTATTGGATCACTGTTCTTGCGTTCTTTTGTGCAAAACGGGCTTGGGAGTTGTTTTTTTTAAAATAGAATGATAGTTGAGTTTATCATGTTAATTGTTTTACTCTATTATTTTGACGTTAGGAGCCTGCCTAGGCCGTTATTAAACATGAACATCGTAGCTTGCTTTAGGCGAGTTTAAAATACAATTGTGATTGTGTACACGTTCGCGTGACATGATTACGATTCGAAAAACTAATTCGGAGTATGCGTTCGTGCAACTTCGACCAAATTTTCTTAATAATAAAATTGTTGTTAATAGGCCGCTAAATTAAATGTAGTTCTCTGAGCCGAGGTGTGACATTCATAATTGAATCCCTATGGCCCTCGTATTAATTTTATGAGTTAGACGTTTAAAATGATGTTCGTAGTTTGCTTTTAGGCACGTTTAATATACCATCGTAGTTGTGCACACGTTCGCGTGACATAATTACGGTTCTAAAAACAAAATCGGAGTATGCATTCGCGCAACTTCGGCCAAACTTTCTTAATAATAACAAAGCGTTACTAATTGTGGACACGTTTGTGTGACATAATTTTTGACGCGCAAAACAAATGGGTACACGTACACGTGACTCGTTTTTAGGGTAATTTCCTAATTAAAAGAGGCAAATACGCATAGGTTTTAAAATGAGTAATTAGAAAATTTAGTTAAGCCAAGTATGATCAAAGCGACCGTGCTAGAACCACAGAACCCGCGAATGCCTAACACCTTCTTCCGGGTTAACAGAATTCCTTACCCGGATTTTTGTGTTCGCAAACCATAAATAAGAGTCATCTTCCTCGATTTGGGATTTTAACCGGTGACTAGTGACACCATAAATTATCCCAAGTGGCGACTCTGATTTTTAAATAATAATCTTGTTTCGTTGTCACTTAAATTGGAAAAAACTCTCTTATACCCCTTCCGGGGGTAGAAAAAGGAGGTGTGACAGCTCTGGCGACTCTGCTGGGGATAAGAGCCCAGAACTTCTGGTTCAGGGTTCAAGAATTCAAGCTTGTTTTTATGATTTTTTACTTGGCTTTATTTATTGTTTATATTATCTTATTTGTGGAACTAATGTGCTAAATGCTGTTTATTTACCGCTTTGATATTATTTGAATTGTATTAAACTATCTTCTTTCGCCACCCCTTTGAGTCTTCTAAAAATGGTGAACACGTTCGCGTTGCCCGCTTTTTCTGTAAAAGTTATACCAAATATAACGAGGTTGGGCCAGCAACAAGGACAGGTAGACTTTAGTGCTCCCGATACGTTGCCCCCTCTTCGGCTTGAGTTGTCCGCTCGGGTAAGCCAGGTCAAGAACACAACCCCAGGTTTAAACTTAGAATAACATAACCTCATGTCGGATCCCTAGCAGGAACGTTTGCATCACGTGTATTTGACTTTGGGGACTCAACACAGGGGTTGGGTCCGTCTGGGACAGGTATACCCAAAATAACAGACCATCTTAATGCATCCTATGTGCTACATGTTGCATTTCTTCAAGGGTAAAAGGGTCATTTGGCGGACCAATGATAGTTGAGGGCAAATTAAAAAAAAGCAAAAAAAGAGGGTGAAGTGTGAAAATAAAGCAAGTAGGGTCCAGTTATGTTTTCCTTCACATTTTTGTTAAGAAAAAAAAAACATGAAAGTATTCAAAAAGTTAAAAAAATTTTGCACTTTTTCATCATTTTCCGAAAATCAAAAAATCAAAAAAAAAAAGGAAAAGAAAATCCAAAAAGTGTTTACATGTTTCATCATTTTTCAAAAAAAAGACAAAAAAATATATTTTTTCTAAATTAGTTATTTTTTTAATTCTCGCCCGTATCCAATCTGCCCGAACTACGCATACCTGATTCTCGTCTTTCGGGACGTGATACGTAGGCAACCCACATCGGGTCCGATCTTCTTAGTAAGTCTTAGGTTCTTGGCTTCGCGGAGTCTTAGCCAAATCTTGCATTTTTAGCCACATAGGTTAATTTTAGAAAAATAGTCACAATCATGTCTTGCATGTGTCCAACAGAGAGAGTTACTGTCTCACATAGTGTTCTAGGTCTTTAACTTTATTTGGTCTTAATTTTCTTATACAGATTTGGATTTACTTACCGGAGTTTGAGCATGACAGAGCCCCAGGACCATCTAGTCAGGATCGCTCATTCAGGGGTGGATTAAAAGGAGATTTTTTTTTGTTTTGAGTCTCTCGTCTTTTACCTTCTAATTTTGTATAGTATTGTCGAGTTTTTTTTATAATTATTATACTTTCTATTTTGCATTTAAAAAAAGTGTGTTATAAATCAAAAATCCAAAAAAAAAGAAGATATTTTGCGTTTTTGTATTTCCATTAGAATTTTCTCTAGAAATACTACTCCTAGAAATTAAAAAAAAAAAGAAATTTTGAGGTGGTTTTTCCTTTAGAAAATTAATATCTAGAACTCAAAAAAAAATTGCTTTTATATTTCCTTTAGGATACTAGGACTAAAAACAAAAAAAAAGTGATTTTTCTCTTTTGATATCTCTTTACAAGTTTTCTTTAAAATGCAAATGCCAAATATTTTCCTTTAAGGTTCTTCTTTCGAAAATTAATAAAACAAAAAAAAATAATATTTTTTTTATTTTTACTAGAACTCTAGGACATTGTACGTAGAAGAAAAAGAAAACAACATACTTTATCTTTGGTTTATCTTCAGAGTTTCTCCCTTAAGTAATCAAACTGAAATTCAAAAATATTTTTTTTATCTTTTCATTTCTTGGTTCAAAATCTTTCTTTCATGATATCAAACAAAAATCAAAGTATTTTTCTTTGGTTTATTCTTTAAATTTCCTTCCTAAAAAAAAGAATCAAAAAATAATTTTCTCTTCTAGAATTTTTTCCTTAATAATTTCCCATAGAGTATTTGTTTCAAAAAGAAAAAAGGAGAGAAAAAACAAATGTATGCTCGTTAAGCTTGAGTTTAGAATAGGTTATAGAACATTAAGTCTAGAAAATTCAAAAAAAAAAGATATGCTTCTTTTATTTCTCTTTTCTCATCAGAGTAGTCATTAAGGTAAAAAAGAAAAAAAGAAAAAAGAAAATGTTAGTTTGTTTACTTTGTTCCCGATCTTTCTGAAATACACAAAGATCTGATTCATGTGGCATCGTGATACGTAGGCAACCTACATAGGGTCCGATCGAATTATTTTTTTATTATTAAAAGAAAAAGGAAAAAAAGAAGGAAAGAAAGAAAGAAAAAAAGAAAGAAAAAAAGAAAGAAAAAAAGAGAAGTTGTGAAATTATGGGAAGTGAGAAATGAGAGGAAAGAAAAGAGTGATAATTAGAAAAGAAAGAGGAAAGAAAATGAGCAAGCCAAGAAGTGCTAGAAAAGAAAAGAAGGAGAAGATTGAAATGAATAAATTGGGATGATGTCATATGAGCTTCATACCCTCGAAGTCATGCTAGAACTGATAACTATGATTAAGTGCATTGCACATAATGTGAGATTATCTTATGTTAAATGCCCTAACACTAACGTTATGACTTCATTTTGTTTCTTTTGTTATCTTCATTATAGCAGAAGGGTGGTTGGTTTGTGGTTCTCAAAGTGGTAACTCTTCTCTACAACATAAGGTCGAAAGGCAATGGAAGACGGCAATAGAATTAAGCCGGTTGATACTGGTGCCCAAAACAATTGGTTGGACAGGGCAATGGGTTGGTTGAAGAGGTAAGGATGTTAAGACAATACATTGCGGACATGTATCAGGCTTGGATGGCTGGGAAAGCACCACCCCCGCCACCACCTAGCTTCTTAGATGCTACCCTTACCCAAACTCCGGCCATAGTGCCAGATGATCCCCCATACTCTCCAAATCCACCCGCTTATCACAGCTTTCCCAACCACCCTAGTAGCTCCATCACTCATCCTCCAATTATCTCTCCCCAAAATTGCCCTCCTGTCATATCCACTATCCCCATGATCACAACTTCTCAACAATCTTCCCTTCATAGATCCGACAATGAACATCCACTCAAAGCTTATGATGCCCAATATTACCCATCAGAGGTTGCCCACAAGGAAAATGAGACTCATGTTGAAAATGAAAAGTTCACAGGAAAAGAAGGGCGAGATGGGATATCCAGGAAGCTGAAAGGTATAAAACAATCCTTAAGGAGCATGCAAGGGATGTAAAATCAGATTAACATATCTTACAATGACTTGTGTATGTTCCCTGATATTCAACTGCCTCCGAGGTTTAAAATGCCAAAGTTTAAATTGTTTGATGGGCGTGGAGATCCAGTAGCCCATCTGAGGGGTTATTGCAGTGAAATGAGAAGTGTTGGCGGGAAAGAGGATTTGTTGATAATATATTTCAGCAAGAGCTTGACTGGGGCAGCCTTGCAATGGTATACTCGTCAAGATGTCAATAACTGGCATGCCTGGCATGACATGGCTTAATATTTTGTTAGACACTTTCAATATAATATAGACATTACCCCAGACCGCTCCTCCCTATCTAATATGGAAAAAAATCGGAGGAAAGCTTTAGGGAGTTTGGGTTCAAATGGAGGTAACAAGCTGCTCAGGTCAGTCCCCTGATTGGTGAAGAAGAAATGGTTGAGTTTTTCCTACAAGTCCAGGGGCCCACCTATTTCAGTCATTTGATCCCGGCCTTGGGTAAACCTTTCAATGATATGGTAAAAATAGGGGAGATGGTAGAAGAGGGAATCAAGTCAGGCAAAATCATGAGTTATTCGGCATTGAAAGATACTACAAAAGACATTCAGAACATCTTAGTAAGTTTGGGTGGAAGAAAGAGAAATAGAAAAGATGTTGTTGAGCCGCGCCAACGATAGGATCCAGTGGGCATTCCTGCTCAATGCTTTCAGCCTCGATATCGACCCCATGGATATCCCTGTGCTCCAGATAATCCTCCCCAATGCTACTTCCCTCCATAAAACCCCTAAAGTCGTACATTACCTTCCCAGTACTCCGTCCACATTGCACCACCATATGCTCCACACCCACGAGACCCGTGATGGCCTGCACCACTTCCACAAATGTCTTACCCGCCCCCTCAAGCATATCAACCACCTGCCTGCAAATGGTTCCAACCGAGGCCAGAGTACAAAATGAAAAGGCAACAGAAAAATAAAAGACTTTCGCTCCTATTGGAGAATCATATGCCAGTTTGTTCCAAAAATTGAGGCAATTGGACATATTGAAGCCGATTCAGATAAAAATGTTGAACCCGCATCCAAAGAATTTAGATTATTCTCAAAGGTGCGCATATTGCTCTAATGCCCCGAGTCACAGCACGAAAAAGTGTTGGCATCTGAAAAGAGCAGTTCAGAAGCTTATTGATGTAGGTGACATTATCGTGCAAAATCCAGATGCAGTAGACACTAGACAAAGTCCATCGCCTATTCATAATGAGACGCATATGGTGGGTATAATTTGTTTTGAAAAGGAATATGAGAATTCTTCTGAGATCCTCAGAGGTCCACGTGCTGCAAAGCTTTTAGTGCTATCAGAGGTTGATCTTAAGAGCGAGCCGACAAAAGGGACCCAAACGCAATTTGTTGAAGTCAATGTGATGGAGACTTGCGAAGGTCCTAGTATTGTTGATGCAGAACTCAGTGGCTAAGATGTTGAGCTTGGTAATTGGAAAGAAGCTCCTTTCTTGGCTAGCCAGGGAGGAGTCTTGGTGGTTCATTTTGTTATCATTTCTATTGTCCGGGTTATTTCAGGGTTGTAATCCGGATATTGTCTTGTGACTCAAACCCTTCTATCCTTTTATTTTGCCTAGTTCCTTTAGTCGTAGTAATTCATTTAGTATTATCTAGGTTTGTTCCCCCAGTTTATTTTGCTTGTTTTGTTGTTCGAACCCCTTCACTGTCTGTCTAATACAATTTTCTATCCTCCGTTATTTCTAGTCATTTTTGTTTAGTTCTCGTTTTCTTTTATAGTTCTTTTCCTGCTGACTCTAGTGACATGATATGCACACATAATTCTAGGTCTGTTCTTAAAAGTTAGTTTAGTCATGAAGAAATAAAGTAATTTTGAAGATGATAGGGACACTAGAGGGAAATAAGTACAGATTTGGACATTTTGAGATCATTTGAAGCCCGAACTGTGTGAAACTGGGGCAGATAATTTGGGAAGTTAATAGGATGACAAGGATTCATTAAAGGAGAGTGCATCCCAGACAACTTCAAGCAAGCAGTTTTGAATTCAAGTGTACCTCCAGTAACAAGATAAAGCCAAGGGAGTTTGCTCTGAACTAACGGAGGGTATCTATTGTGGAAAAAAAATTACACAACGAGAGTTCTGTACTTGATAAGGCGCTAAAGAAAAGTGGAAGGCATATTAGTGATATCAATGACAAAGCTGCAAAAAGAAATATTGTGCATGATCTTCTTTTTCATTCTCAAGTTGAACGTGTTGTACTTGGCATTTTCAGGGATTGGGATGCCCTCTTTTAGCTACCCGAACACTTATCCCATTCGAGACCCTTTTGAGCCTGTACTAATTTCTTTGACCTCTCCTCTTTTGGAATAAAGTTAGAGTCATACGAAAAAAAAGTTCATGTCCCCATAGGTTTATTTAGAAAGTTCATTCCAAAAGGAAAATTCAACAAAAAAAAGAATAGAAAAATAGAGATAAAGAAAAAAAAAGAAGAAGGAAAAAAAAGGAAAAAAAGAAAAAAAAAAAGGAAAGTAGTAACAAAAGTAGTCTTGTGAACTACGTTCGACCTAATTTCTTTTAAGGATATGTAGGAAGCCTCACGGTTCGGTCCCATCAAAATAAAAATTCAAAAGTCCCCAAGCAAAGAAACGGGGGAAGAGGTCGCGATTTTATAAAAAATATGATTTCAAAAGTTGTAATTTTGAACCCATTCAAGTTGTTTTGAGCCTTTATGATATCCTTTTTTTCTAACCCTGTCCAAAAGCCACATTACAGTCCAAGAGCATATGATATTTGTACCATGGTTAATGCCTTGTCATCTGCAGAATCAGAGGAAATAAGAAGAAAAAAAAATGAGAGAGTCTTATCGGTGAAAACCTTCACAGGCACCATAAGGAGGCGAAGAGTTGAGAGAAAGAGAAAAATAAGAGAGGCTTGATGGTGAAAACCCTTCGGGCGCTACAAGTCGAATAATGATCGTGAATTATATTGGATAATCAGAGCGTTGAAGCCTAGTTTCATGGTTTAGGGGTATAACAAGAGTTGAACATCAGATTTGCTTGACAAATTAGCCACATGTGCATGTCATGGTCATTAGAGTTGGTATCCACATCTGATAAGTTTTTACTTTGTAGTTTTCTTGTTAGGAATCGTCTCTTTCCATTGTCCTTTACTCTATTCTTTTTTTTACTTCCTCTTCCTGAGTCTATTTGGTCAGAACAAGTGAGAAATGACTTCAAAATTTACCACCAACTTTCCAATTGCACAAAACGGGATCTGGCTAGCACATCAAAGTGGCATAAGTCAGGAAAGAATAGCATACTCACTGAGTTGGTAACAATCAACGTGTTTTGGGATTCATGTGAAATACAAAGGTTTGGTATATGTCAATTCATGAACAATGCAACAGATCGAGGATGTTGGGTTAATGGATCAAAGATATTTTTTGTGATAAAGTTGACAGAGAAAGTGGTTAACCAATGACAAGCAAGGCCTTCCAAGCGGAAATCAAAGTTATCATGGCCAGTGAAGGAGCAATAGACCTCAAGGCCAAGGTCAGTGGTTTAAGTCAAGAAAGAACAACATGCACACTGAGTGGGTGGCAATTGACGTGCTTTGGGGTTCATGTGAAACACAAAGGTTCAGTATATGTCAATGCATGAGCACAATGCAACAAATGAATGATATTGGGTTTGAACGGATCAGAGGTATTTTCTGTGATAAGGGTGACAGAAAAAGTGGTCAGTCAATAAACAGGCAAGGTCTTTCGAGTTGAAATCACAGTTATCATGGGAAGTGAAGGAGCAATCACCCTCAAAGTCAAGGCCACAAACCAACCACCATGTTTAAACTCACAAGTTTTCTTTGATTGAAACAGGGGCAGGAAATTTTGTTTGTTCTGGAGAAACCCTCCGTGAGGAAAGCAGGTGCCAGACAGGCTCGACAGTAAGTTTCTAGTACCCTTCTGGATAACGGGATTTAGTAAGTTCTAAGACCCTCACAAGTGACAAGGTCTGACGAGAGTTTTACTTTTGGGAAGGATAATTTAGCATTTAAGTTTTTCACTTTTGAGATGACACTTGGTTTGAAATTTTTCAGGATATGGGAATTCAACTTAGAACTTATTTTGATAACAAGAATTGGTTAACACTCATAGATGTTCCCAATATCAAACTGGGGCAGAAAGATTTCTTTGTTTTGTCTGTTTTGTTGCAATTAGGCGCCCACCTGGAGAATAAGGGAAGACGGCACAAGTTCAAAGGAAAGCGGGTCAAGATCAGCAATCAGGCGCCCACCTGGAGAAAAAGGAAAAATGGTTCAAGCTTCAAGGAAAAACAGTTTTAAGTAACAAGAGGAGATGGGTCAAGTCCAGCAGTCAGGCGACCACCTGGAAAACAAGGGAAAATGATTCGAGTTTCAAGGAAAGATAGGTCAAGTTCAGCAATCAGGCACCCACCTGGAGAAAAAGAAAAAGCAGTTCAAGTTTCAGGGAAAAACAGTGCTAGTGTTGGCAATCAAGCGCCCACCTGGAGAACAAGGGAAGACAGTTCAAGTTTCAAGGGAAAGCAGTTTCAAAGGAAAGTGGTTCAAGTTCAACAATCAAGCGCCCACCTGGAGAACAAGGGAAAACAACTCAAGTTTCAAAGGAAGACAGTTCAAGTTCAGCATTTAGGCGCCCACCTGGAGAACAAGGGAAAGCAACTCAAGTTTCAGGGAAAAGCAGTTCGAGTTTCAGTAGTCGTGTGCCCACCTGGAGAACAAGGGAAAGTTGCTTAAGTTTCAAGGAAAGCAGTTCGAGTTTCAGCAATCGGGCGCCCACCTGGAGAACAAGGGAAGACAGTTCAAGTTTCGAAGGAAGACAATTCAAGTTTTGGCAATCAGGCACCCACATGGAACACAAGGGAATCCACTTCAGAATGTAATTCAAGTTAGCAACAAAAGAAGCTCGCAGCAAGAATGTGAGTCAACAGTCCGAGATGATCAACGGAAGTTGGTCACAATCCAGAATAAAAAAAAAAGTAAGGCAAGAAGTGAATCCAAATGCAGAAGTTGATGAAAGATGTGAGCTGCTCAAGACGTGGTTGAAGTCACAAGCACCACATGTCCGATCTTGATCCGAAAAGCTGAAGAAGAGCGAGCTAGCACCTGCAGCTAACAAGCGCCAAGGTTCAAATCTAGAGTCTACATGAAGAGCCATTCAAGACTCAAGATCAAGCTTCAGAAGACTTATAGATAGGAATCTTGTAACTCATAGTTGATAGGCTTAGCTAGTCTTTTTCATTTTTTGATGTAATAACAGGACCGCGGACTGGAACCTCGACGGAACGACACCTCGACCGGCTCTCCACCTCGGTATACTCCATCATCTTACTCACTTCTGAACTACACGTGGCCTGATTCCTTTATAGTTAAGGATATGTAGGCAGCTCAGATACCAGAGCTTGGTCACATTCCCCTTTTCTCTTAGTTTTAGTCTCTCCAAATAAGGGTCGGGTCAAAAAACCTGTCTAGTCGTTCTTTGTCTGAAAACTCTTCACGTTCCCAGTCAAAGAGGGGCAGTTGTAGACATGTGATTTTTGACCCTCCCCAAGATTTTTATATTTTAGCATGTATATATTTATTTTAAGCCTAATATCTTTATTTCAACTAATTTTGACTCTTTTACTTTATTCATCACAAAAAATAAAAATTACAAAAATATTTTAGTTACGTATCTTTCATAAATTTAAATAAAAAATATACAAAAATAGTACCTTATTTTTATTTTTATATAATCTTGAAAACACAAAAATAGTTTCATGTTTTAATATAGTTTAGTTCAATTAATTAAGAATAGTTTTATATTTTTATATTATAAATTGTATATTTAGAAGGAAGAGTTAGTTTTGGGTTAATTTATCCCATTTTAATCTTGTAGCCCATTTTTTTAATTTTTGGCCCAATTTTAAGGCCCAATAATATCAAACCCATACCTCCTTAACCTAAAAACCTTTCTATATAACCAAAAACTAGTCTAAAACTACCTAGACCTAGAGACCTACACACCCGAGAGTACAACGTCGTTTTCAGCAAATAAGAGACCCCCACCCCTATCGACCTTCTTCTTCAGAGAAATGAAGCAGCCTTCGATGGGTTTTTTCTGAACAAACACCAACACCCTTTCCTCTTTCACCCTCACAAAACCAACAAAGGGAATCCATCACCTCCTTCTCCATAAGACCAAAAACACCAGCAGACCCCTAAAAAATGCATCAGCCGATCCCCATTCTCTGAATTTCGAAGAGCAGCGACACTCACAAAAGAAAAGGGGGAACCAACAGCTCTCAGAATTTCGATTTTGGGTTCGAGTTTGAAATTCTAGCGAGCTTCAGGTTTGTCAGTGATCGTTGTTCATGGGTTCCATTTCAGTTTCGTCCGTGTTTCTATCGTTCTGCGGGAGTTCAAGTCAGTAGGGCCGGCCATTGTGTGTCGTGGATTGTGGTTCCAGTTCTGATTTTGTGGTCCCTATTTTCTTTCTTTCCAATTCTCGGATCCAGATTTGCTATTTGAGGAGGCTGTTTTAGTTATAATAGTGAAGACGACATTTTGGTTGAGGTTTATTTCTTTTTCTAATCGATATACTTCACTCCTTATTCTCTGATGTGTTTTGTTAGTATTTAGTTTGTCTATTACCTAATTGCATTTGATAAGTGTTCAGATTTGAGTAATTCGTTTGTATAGTTCCTAAAGTGTGCTTGTTGGTGTGAATTTAAATGTCTGGAATGATACATAAATTAGTGAAAATGGATGTGCTTGGATGTTGGTTAGCACTTTCTTTCATAGCTTGGTCTAGTCATCACTGATTATGTGTTGTCTAGTATTTTTTATAGTTTTGGTTATTTGCCTGGTTTGATCCCTCGAATACTTGTTGCTGGTTTGATGGAATTCCTATTTCTTAGTTCTTCTATTGGATCACTATTCTTGCACTCTTTCGTGCAAAACGGGCTTGGGAGTTGGTTTTTCTTAAAAAAGAATGAAAGTTGAGTTTATTATGTTAATTATTTTACTCTATTATTTTGACGTTAGGAGCATGCCTAGGCCGTTATTAAACATAAACATCATAGCTGGCTTTAGGCGCGTTTAAAATACAATTGTGATTGTGTACACGTTCGCGTAATATGCTTACGATTCGAAAAATCAATTCGGAGTATGCCTTCGCGCAACATCGATCAAACTTTCTTAATAATAAAATTCTTGTTAATAGGCCGCTAAATTAAATGTAGTTCTCTGAGCCAATATGTGCCATTCATAATTGAATCCCTATGGTCCTCGTATTAATTTTACGACTTAGACATTTAAAATGATGTTCGTAGTTTGCTTTTAGGCACGTTTAATATACCATCGTGGTTGTGTACACGTTCGCGTGACATAATTACGGTTCTAAAAACAAAACCAGAGTATGCGTTCGCGCAACTTCGGCCAAACAAATAGGTACACGTACGCGTGACTCGTTTTAGGGTAATTTCCTAATTAAAAGAGGCAAATGCACATAGGTTTTAAAATGAGTAATTAGAAAATTTAGTTAAGCCAAGTATGATCAACGCGGCCATGCTAGAACCACGGAACCTGGGAATGCCTAACACCTTCTCCCAGATTAACAAAATTCTTTACCCGGATTTCTGTGTTCGCAGACCATAAATAAGAGTCATCTTCCTCGATTCGGGATTTTAACAGGTGACTTGGGACACCATAAATTATCCCAAGTGGCGACTCTAATTTTTAAATAATAATCCCGTTTCGATTGTCTCTTAAATTGGAAAAACTCCCTTATACCCCTTCCGGGGTAAGAGAGGTGTGACAGTCACGACCCTAGTTCTCCCTACGTGAACCATCATGATAGCACCTAGTCTCTACGACTAGGTAAGCCTAACATTTGCGAATAAAGGAACAAAAACATAAAAGCTATCAACTAATAAGTAAATTTAAACAAGGAAATGCAATGTCGCTCGGCATATACAATAATCACTTCCGGACAGTACATAAACTCTCCCAAAACCCGGAATGCCATAAGTCACAAGCTAAAGATAGAAACAGTCTTTATATACTCCAGAGTCTAATAAAAGAAGAAAATATAAGAAGGGTTGACATGTGGTGGAATAGATAGGGACTTCGAGGTCGGCGGACGCGGTAGATAAACCTTGAAGTCTCTACAGTCGTCTTGTCTCACTAGTAGTGCAGCTGATGTGAGGTACCTGGATCTGCACATGAAAAACATGTGCAGGAAAGGGCATGAGTACACCATAACGGTACCAGTAAGTGCCAAGCCTAACCTCGGTCGAGTAGTGATGATATCAAGTCTGGACCCTACTGGTATAAATATAATGAAATAAGATAGAAAGAATATTACAGTAAAGTAAATATGGAAATCTAACAGGGATAGAACTCACTGGAAACCAACCGCTCAAAATACAGTAATAGCAACAAGGGTATGTCCCGGGATACCGTTCCGTAGTCCCAAACGTAAATGTGTAGGGGGATCTCTCGGAATACAGTTTCGTAGTCCTAAAGTAAATTTGCAGTGCTGGGGGATTTCCCGGAATACCGTTCTGTAGTCCCAAAGTAACTATGCAGTACAGGGGAATCTCCCGAAATACTGTTCCGTAGTCCCTAAATAAATATGCAGCTCGACCAAACAGAGATAACAGTTACAGCAAGAAACCACTATTTAGACTAAGTTCGAGTCAAAGAAGAACATGAAATTTCACTAAAACATGCTGCACAATGTTCAGAAAGACAATTAAGGCAATTAAGACAGTTAAGGCACGTAAGCATGTTTTCCTAAGCTATACAATATTGTGGTTTGGTCGCAAATGCGAGGCTCGCATTTGCAAGCCAGATCTCGCAAATGCGGAGTCTGCAGACCTGAAGCACACCAGCTATGATTCT
Source organism: Nicotiana sylvestris (assembly GCF_000393655.2). Taxonomy (NCBI): domain Eukaryota; kingdom Viridiplantae; phylum Streptophyta; class Magnoliopsida; order Solanales; family Solanaceae; genus Nicotiana; species Nicotiana sylvestris. The sequence goes on from NC_091057.1 coordinate 127,781,530, forward strand.
TATGTCCAAAACACTCCGTAGCATATCTGAAACTTACCCGAGCCCTCATGGCTCCAAACCAAAGATGCACACAAGTCTTAAAACATCATACGAACTTGCTTGCGTGATCAAATCACCAAAATAACACCTACAATCACGAATTTAGCACATAATTAAATGAAATTCTCAAGAACACTTTGAAATTTTTATTTTATCAACCGGTCGTCCGAATCACGTCAAACCAATTCTGTTTTTCATCAAATTTCACAGACAAGTCTTAAATATTATGTTGAACTTGAACCGGGCTCCAGAACTATAATACGAATCAGATACAAACAAGATTAAACATTAAGAATTTCTTAAAAACCATTGAATTTTCAGGCTCTCAGTTTTCAATAAAAATTCATAGCTCGAGTTAGGGACTTCCGATTCCGGGCATACGCCCAGGTCTCATTTTTTGATACAGACCGACCGATACTATCACAATATGAATCCGGGTCCGTTTTCCAAAAATATTGACCGAAGTCAACTCAAATAAATTTTTTAATAAAAATTTCTTATTTTTATCAACTTTTAACACAAAAGCTTTCCGAAAACACATGGACTGCGCACATAAACTAAGGAGGAATAAAATGAGGTTTTAAGGCCTTGGAATATGGAATTTGGTTTTAATTCATAGATGACCTATCGGGTCATCACGTTTAGGAATCTTGCCTTCGGGTAATCACTTTAATAGTTAGAATATAAACCTTTGAACATATATTGATTAGTTTTTACACTATTTGAGTAGTTGTGGATTGTTCGGCTTCGATTTGAGGGTTTGAGCACATTCTCAAGTTTGGTAGAAGGCTTTGAGACGAGGTAATTCTCTTTTCTAACATTGTAAGAGGGAAATTTCTCCATAGGTAAACTTAATTAATATGTGATTAATTGTGGGGGCTACGTACGCACAAAGCGATGAGAGTCCGTACGTAGCTACTATTCTTGTTATGTTCGGGTAGTTTTAGGCTTACACCATGCTTTGTGGACACCGTTATCTAATCATATTTGTTGATTTGCATTGAATGGAACTAAGTTGAGGATAAGATTTCAAAGGTTTCAAGTAAATTCTTATTTTGAAAGGAATTGAGAAACATTTCATTATATTTATATTTAACCACGTCGCAAGTATATTCCGCAAGCGGGGTGACTATTTCCACTACTCTCATGGGAGCAGGCGTTCGCCTCGGCAGGTTAATAGATGCATCTATGGTTCGGGCCGTTCAACCCTCGGCAATGCACAATTTACATTTATGTTGGATCGGGCCGAACATCCTCGGTGGAATTTGTGTGTGATAATAGAATTGGAAGTCCCTTTTATAACTTGTATAAGTTCATCGTTGAGAGATCATTGGTTTTAAATAAAGGAAATGTTTTGGGTTCTTAAATATGATGAAAGAATTGTTCGGTTATTGCCTGTTCTGGGTTCTATTGTTATCTCTATATATATTTTGTTTAATTAGAATTTCATATTATTATATTGTTGGCCCTAGTAAGTGTCAAAGTCGACCCCTCGTTACTATTTTTTCGAGGGTAGACTAGATACTTACTGGGTGCATATTTTTATGTACTCATGCTACATTTCTCTACTTAATTGTACATGATTTGAGGCAGGTGCATCTGGCCACCAGTCTGGCACGCAGATTTGATCCTTATCCCGAGACTTCACGGTGAGCTACTTTCTGAGCCATTCTACAGCAGTTGGAGTCTCTCTTATGCTATATTTTTTTGTCTATTTTCTTTCAGACAGTAGGCTAGTGTTCTTTTGTACATTCTACTAGATTGCCCACATACTTGTGACACCAAGTCTTGGCACACACGCTAGTAGATTTATGATTTTCGTATTGTATACATGATTGCGGCTTGTATTCGTTGCTTCCGTTTAACTTTGTTCCATTGGTAAATTTTAAATATTTTAACAAATAAAGAATTAGTATCCACTTAGTAATTTATTTAAATGGGAAAGCACTAGTTCGATCAGTGTTGGCTTGCCTAGAAATGGTGTTGAGCGCCATCACGGCCTATGATGGAAGTGGGTCGTGACAGTTATCTTTGAATGTTTTGGACCAGTTACGAGGAGCAAATCAAGCTCATTAGGATAACAAGCACCCCAAGTGTCGTCCGCATCAACCCCTATTTTCGGATCTTCGTTCTCAAAAGGAGCAAGATCTTCTACAAACACACCTGAAGGAGGAAGCGATGTTGCTGAAAAGATTAAGAAAACTCTAGCTCTGCTTAACCTCTTCGGATCCATGAATTCTGCCGTGAAAGAAGATGATGATATTTCAAGTGATGGATCCTCCCCACTTACACCGTGTAGCGTGAGTCAATCGAGGATCAATCTTTGTGACAATCCATGCTACTCTCCATCGTACACAACAATCATGCAAGCCATGGTGACAAACACTTCATTTGTGGAGGAGCAGTAGCAATCACTGGCTTGACCAAGTGCATGCAAATTCAAGATACTAGGATCGAAAAGCTAACAGATAGGGGACTTAGGCATTTTTGACTCATTTTGTTCCATTGTTGGACAATTCTTGGAGCTCTTTGAGAGGGTATTTTACCCAACACTTTGAGGTAAGTGATTCCTACACAATGTGAGTTAAATACATAATTTGTGGGTAGATTATAACATGTGAATTGGTAGAAATCATGGGTTTAGGTGAAAACCTAGGGTTTTGATAAAAATGAGATTTTACCATGAAAATGATTATGGAACTTAGTGAAAATCATATATTTATGTTCCTAAGGTTATGAGTAACAATTTCCTTCGAAAAATTTCTAGAATCCGAGCACGTGGGCCCGGGAGTGAGTTTTAGGAATCTTGCCTTTTGGGTTGGGTAATCATTTTAATAGTTAGAATATGAACCTTTGAAAATATATTGATTAGTTTTTACACTATTTGAGTAGTTTTGGATTGTTCGGCTCCAATTTGAGGGTTTGAGCACATTCTCAAGTTTTGAAGTAGGCTTTGAGATGAGGTAAGTCTCTTTTCTAACCTTGTAAAATGAAAATTTACCCATATGTGAATTTAATTAATATGTGATTAATTGTGAGGGCTACGCGCACGAAGTGATGAGAGTCTGTATATAGCTACTATTCCTGTTATGTCCGGGTAGTTTTAGGCTTACACCAAGCTTTGTGGACACCGTTATCTGACCATATTTGTTGATTTGCATTAAATGGAACTAAGTTGAGGATGTTAAGATTTCAAAGGTTTCAAGTAAATTCTTATTATGAAAGTAATTAAGAAAAATTACTTATATTTATATTTAACAGCGTCGCAAGTATATTGCGCGAGCGGGGTGACTATTTCCACTATTCTCATGGGAGTAGGTCATTCACCTCGACAGGGTAATAGATGCATCTATGGTTCAGGATGTTCAACCTTTGGCAGTGCACAGTTTATATTTATATTGGATTGGGCCGAACGTCCTCGGTGGAATTTGTGTGTAATAATAGAACTGGAAGTCCTTTTTATAACTTGTATAAGTTTATCGTTGAGAGATCATTTGTTTTAAATGAAGGAAGTGTTTTGGGTTCTAAAATATGATGAAGGAATTGTTCAGCTATTTCATGTTCTGTGTTCTATTTTTATCTCTATATATATTTTGTTTAATTATAATTTTATATTATTATATTGTTGGCCCTAGTAAGTGTCCGAGTCGACCCCTCATCACTACTTCTTCGAGGTTAGACTAGATACTTACTGGATACATATTTTTATATACTCACGCTACTCTTCTGTACTTAATTGTACAGGATTTGAGGCAGGTGCATCTGGCCACCAGTCCGGCACGCAGATTTGATCCCTATCCCGAGACTTCATGGTAAGCTGCCTTCTGAGCCGTTCTACAATAGCTGAAGTCTCTCTTATGCTTTATTTTTCTGTCTTTTTTCTTTCAGATATTTGGCTAGTGTTCTTTTATACATTCTACTAGATTGCCCACATACTTATGACACCAGGTCATGGCACACACACTAGTAGATTTATGATTTGGTATTGTATACATGATTATAGATTGTATTTGTTGCTTTCGTTTAACTTTGTTCCATTGGTAAAATTTTATATCTTTTAACAAATGAAGAATTATTATCTACTTAGTAATTTATTTAAATGGAAAATCATTAGTTCGATCAGTGTTGGCTTGCCTAGCAATGGTGTTGGGCGCCATCATGGCCTATGATGGAATTGGGTCGTGACAGTATGGTATCAGAGCACTAGGTTTACGTAGGTCTCACAAGTCATGGGTAAACCTAATAGAGTCATGCGTATTGGTACTGAGACATTTTACTTATCTTCGAGAGGCTATGGGGTGTTAGGAAACTACTCTTTATTCATCTTCTATCGTGCAATTGATGGTACACTAAATTCTCTCTCTTATTCTCTCACAAATGGTGAGAACGCGCGCAACAAATGTTCTGGACCCGGAAGGAGCTGCTCCCCCCATTTTTAGAGGCCAAGGGAGGGCACTAGATCGAGGTAGGGGACGAGGATGCCCCAGAATTGCTACAGTTGCACCACCAGCGGATCAAGTAGAGAATCCCATTATTGAGGAGCACGACGAGGTGCCCACAGTAGAGCCAGCCCCGGTTGATTTCATGTCAGCACCGGGCTTCCAGGAGGCCATGGGCCGTATGCTGCGGTTCATGGATTCTATGACTCAGGCTGGTTTATTTCCAGCAAACCCAACCAGATCTCTAGCGGGAGGGGGAGCATAGACCCCAACTACTCAGGCTCCTGGGCGTGCAGCTACAATAAATTAGACTCGGGGTACACTACCCATGGGTGGAGCCCAGCCAGTTGTAGCGACTGTACCTGACCCTAGACCAGCTGTGGCAGGTGAACCGTAGAAGCTTTTGGACAGATAGACCAGGCTACACCCTCATGTCTTCGAAGGTCAATAACATGAGGACCCCTAGGACTTCATTGATAGGTCCAGGGACAGACTGCACAATATGAGAATATTAGAGTCGCATGGGGTGGATTTCATTACTTTCCAGCTGGAGGGCAGGGCCCGTAGATGGTGGCAGTTTTATCTTCTTGGTAGGCCAGTGGGTTCTCCTCCCATGACTTGGGACCAGTTTACGCGGCTTTTCTTAGATATGTATATTCCACCCTCCCAGAGGGAAGAGTTACAGTGTTAGTTTGAGCAGCTCGAACAGGGTCAGATGTCAGTGACAAATTATGAGGCGAGATTTTCTGAGTTGTCTTGCCATGTACTCATGATACTTCCTACGGACGTAGAGAGAGTGCGAAGCTTTGTTGTGGGGTTGCACCCCAGTATTTGGGCTAGAGGTGAGGGACAAGTAGGTAGGGGCCATCCTAGAGGTGGAGGCCAGGAGGGGGAGGTCATCCAGGTGGAGGCCAGTCAGCTGGCGCTCCATCTAGATTCTATGCTTTTCCGGCCAGACCAGATGTAGTGGCCTCAGATGCCGTGATCACATGTATTATTTCAATTTGCGGTAGGGATGCTTCGGTGTTATTTGATCCAGGATCAACCTATTTATATGTATCATCTCTGTTTGCTCATTTCCTAGATATTCCTCGTGAGTTCATGGGTACTCTTGTTAATGTGTCCACTCCTGTGGGCGATTTTATGGTTGTGGATCGGATCTATTGGTCTAGTGTGGTCATATTCTATGGTTACGAGACTAGAGCGCACCTTCTGTTACTTGATATGATCGACTTTGAGGTCATACTTGGCTTGGACTATTATCCCCATATCACGCCATCCTTGATTGTCATGCCAAGATTGTTACCTTAGTGATGCCAGAGTTACCTAGATTGGAGTGGAAGGGTTTCTCTATTAGTATAGCTAGTCAGGTCATCTCTTTTTTGAAGACTCGACGTATGGTCGAGAAGGGTTGTTTGGCTTATCTAGCTTATATTCGGGATACCACCGTAGAGTTTCCGACGACTGATTTAGTGCCAGTAGTTCGGGAGTTCGCCGATGTGTTTCCTTCTGACCTTACAGGTATGCCACCAGATTCGTGATATTGATTTCTGTATTGACTTGGCCCTAGGTAACCAACCTATATCTATCCCACCATACCGTATGGATTCGAAAGAGTTGAAGGAGTAGATGTAGGAGTTGTTAGCAAAGGGGCTTGTCAAACCAAGTATATCACCTTGGGGTGCACCAGTGTTTTTTGTGAAGAAAAAGATAGAACTATACGGATGTGCATTGATTACCGTTATTTGAACAAAGTTACCATCAAGAACAAGTACCCGTTGCCATGTATTGATGATTTATTTGACCAGTTGCAGGGTGCTAGAGTGTTCTCTAAGATCGACTCGAGGTCGGGATAACATCAGTTGAAGATTCGGGACTCAAATGTTCTGAAGACCGCTTTCCGTACTAGATATGGCCATTATGAGTTCCTAGTGATATCCTTCGGCTTGACTAATGTACCAGCTGCGTTTATGGATTTGATGAACTGGGTGTTCAGGCCTTATATTAATTCCTTTGTTATTGTCTTCATTGATGACATCATGATTTACTCACGTAGCCTGGGGAGCACGAGCAACATTTGAGAGTAGTACTTCAGACGTTGCAAGAACAAAAGTTATATGCTAAGTTCTCCAAGTGTGAGTTTTGGCAAGAGTCGGTGGCATTCTTGGGGCATGTTTTATCCGGAGAGGGTATTAAGGTGGATCCTAAGAAGATTGAGGGAGTTCAGTGTTGGCCTCATCCCACTTCGGTGACTGAGATCAGGAGTTTCCTGGGGTTAGCAAGTTATTATTGTTGGTTTCTGCAGGTTTTTCCTCCATCGCAGCACCTCTGACTAGATTGAACCAAAAGGGTGCTCCATTCCGTTGGTCCGATGATTGTGAGACGAGCTTTCAAAAGCTTAAGACATCTTTGACTACAACACAAGTTCTAGTGTTGCCTTTGGGTTCGGGGATGTATACGGTGTATTACGATGCTTCACGTGTTGGCCTGGGTTGTGTATTAATGCAGGAGGGGCGAGTTATTGCGTATGCTTCGCGTTAGCTGAAGATCCATGAGAAGAATTACCCTATGCATGATCTAGAGTTAGCCGCGATTGTTCATGCTCTTAAGATTTGGAGGCATTATCTGTACGGGGTGTCATGTGAGGTTTACACTGATCGTCATAACTTAAAGCATTTGTTCAAGCAAATGGTTCTCAATTTGAGGCACCATAGATGGCTTGAGTTACTGAAAGATTATGACATCACCATTCTTTATCATCCGGGTAAGGCAAATGTGGTCGCGGATACCTTAAGCAGGAAGGCAAAGAGTATGGGTAGTTTGGCATTCATTTCAGCAGAGGAGAGGCCACTAGCTTTGGACATTCAGTCCTTTGGCTAACAAACTTATGAGGTTGGACATTTTAGAGCCCAATCGAGTTCTTACATATGTTGTTGCTAATCTTCCCTATTAGAGCAGATCAAGGCTCCACAATTTGATGATGCGCACTTGGCAGTCCTCAGAGAGACGATACTACAGGGTGGTGTCAAGGAGGTTTCTATGGGCGAGGATGGTGTTCTGCGACTCCAGGGTCATCCTTGTGTTCCTAATGTCGATGGCTTCAGGGAGAGGATTCTAGAAGAGGCGCGCAGTTCTCGGTATTCCATTCATCCAGGTGCTATGAAGATGTATTGTGACCTGAGGCTGCATTATTGGTGGCGGCGGATGAAGAAAGACATAGTTGAGTATGTGGCTAGGTGCCTAAGTTGCCAGCAGGTTAAATATGAGCACCAGAGGTCAGGTGGCCTCCTCCAGCAGATGATTATACCAAAGTGGAAATGTGAGCGCATTACTATGGACTTTATAGTTGGGTTGCCTTGGACCTTGCGAAGTTTGATGTAGTTTGGGTCATCGTCGACAGGTTGACGAAGTCAGCACACTTCATTCCTATTGCAACTACTTATACTTCAGAGAGGTTAGCCCAAATTTATATTCGGGAGATAGTTCGGTTGCCCAGTGTGCCTATTTCCATCATATCAGATAGAGGCCCTCAGTTCACTTCGCATTTCTGGAGAGTCGTACAGAGTGAGTTGGGTACTCGTGTAGAGCTCAGCACTCGTTCACCCACAGACCGACGAGCAGTCAGAGCGGACAGTTCAGATATTGAAGGACATGCTCAGAGCATGTGTGATTGACTTTGGGGGATAGTAGGATCAGTTCTTGCCTTTGCCCGAGTTTGCTTACGATAATAGTTATCAGTCCATCATCGAGATGGCTCGATTAGAGGCTTTATATGGTTGGCGATGTCGTTCTTCCATCGGGTGGTTTAAGCCCAGTGAGGCTAAGTTATATGGCATTGATTTGGTAAAGGATGCCTTGGAAAAGGTAAAGTTGATCCAGGAGCGACTTCACACAACATAGACCAGACAGAAGAGTTACGCGGATTAGAAGGCACGTGATGTATCATTTATGGTTGGCAAGAAGGTTCTCTTGAAAGTCTCGCCGATGAAGGCTATTATGAGATTCGCAAAGAAAGGCAAGTTGAACCCAAGTTTTATAGGCCCATTTAAGGTGTTGAGGAGAGTTGGAGAGGTTGCTTATGAACTTGCTTTACCTTCTAGTCTATCAGGGATTCATCCAATTTTCACGTGTCTATGCTCTGGAGATATCACACCGACTTGTCACATATGTTAGACTTCAACACTATTTAGCTAGATGAGAACTTGGGTTATGAGGAGAAGCCAGTTGCTATTGTTGCTAGACAGGATTGCCAGTTGAGATCCAAGAGGATTTCCGCAGTAAAGGTTCAGTGGAGGGGCTAACCAGTTGAGAAGGTGACCTGGGAGTCCAAGGAGGACATGCGGAGAAGATATCCAAACTTATTCAGCAGTTTAGGTATGAATCTAAACTCGTTCGAGGACGAATGTTTGTTGAAGAGATGGAGAATGTAATGACTCGATCGGTCGTTTTGCTTTCTAGAACCTTGTTCCTCTGAATAAGACTTCTCGTACTTGCTTTTATTGATTTATGACTTGCAGGGATGGTTATTTCAGGATTTAGGAGAGTCCGAGTTAAAATCGAAACACTTGGTTCCATAAGGTTGGCTTAAAAGGGCAAGTTTGACTTAGGTCAACATATTGAGCAAATGACCCCGGAATTAGGATTTGACGGTTCCAATAGGTTCGTATGATGATTTCGGACTTGGGCGTATGCTTAGATCGAGTTTTATATGACCTGGAAGCGTTTTGGCACCTAAGAGTGAAAGTTGGTTCTTGAAGGATTTTGAAGTTCTTTAAATTTGGTTTGGAGCAGGTTTTGGTGATATCGAGGTTCGAATTGAATTTCGAGACTGAGAATAGTTCCATAATGTCATTTAAGACGTGCACGCAAAATTTGGTGTTCGAATAGTATAAGTATGTTTCGGCGTATTGGAAGTAAATTGAAGAACTTGAAGTTCTTAAGTTTGATTCAATTGGTTTTAGGGTGTGATTCTTTGTTTAAATGTTGTTTCGGACATTCCGAGAGTTCGAGCGAGTCCGTTTTATGATTTCAAACTTGTTGGTATGTACGGGCAGGGCCCCCGGGGCCCCGAATGTCAATTGGACGAGGCTCGGACCAAGTTGAAAACTTGGAGCATGAGTTGAAGCTCCCAAGATCTATCATAACCGCACTTGCGATTGGTCAGCAGCAGGTGCGAGCTCGCAGGTGCGGGCTCCGTATCGCAAAAGCGGCGAAGGAAGGGCATCCCAGGTTTCGCAGATGCGGCCCCTCCTCCACAGAAGCGGGACTGCAGAAGCGGTTACCCGACCGCAAATGCGACCCAACCGGCTCGGGGAATTTTCGCAGAAGCAGACCCTTGTCTGCAGAAGCGGGACCGCAGATGCGACCCTATGATCGCAAATGCGGAAATTGCTGGGGGCAGTGGCCTTCATTTAATACGAGACTTAGGCATTTTTGACTCATTTTATTCCATTGTTGGGCGATTCTTGGAGCTCTTAGATAGGGGATTTCACCAAAACTTTGAGGTAAGTGATTCTTACATAATGTGAGTTAAATACATAGTTTATGGGTAGATTATAACATTTGAATTGTTAGAAATCATGGGTTTATGTGAAAATCTAGGGTATTGATAAAAATGAGATTTTACCACGAAAATGATTATGGAACATAGTGAAAATCATATATTTATGTTCCTAAGGTTATGGGTAACAATTTTCTTCGAAAATTTCCGAAATCCGGGCACCTGGGCCCGGGGGTGAGTTTTAGGAATCTTGCCTTTTGGGCTGGGTAATCACTTTAATTGTTAGAATATCAACCTTTGAACATATATTGATTAGTTTTTACACTATTTGAGTAGTTTTGGATTGTTCGGCTCTGATTTGAGGGTTTGAGTGCATTCTCGAGTTTGGAAGTAGGCTTTAGACGAGGTAAGTCTCTTTTCTAACCTTGTAAGAGGGAAATTTCCCCATAGGTGAACTTAATTAATATGTGACTAATTGTGTGGAATACGTACGCATGAAGTGACGAGAGTCCATACGTAGCTACTATTCCTATTATGTCCTGGTAGTTTTAGGCTTACACGATGCTTTGTGGACACTATTGCCTGATCATATTTGTTGATTTGCATTGAATGGAACTAAGTTGATGTGATAAACCAAAAGGTCATCTTCTATTTTAGAACTCGATTCTATATTTCGAAGCCTTAAAAACCTTATTTTATCTCTTCTCAATTTGCGTGCAGTTCGGGGCATATACCCGTAAAGCTTTTATGTGAAAAATTGAGAAAATAATAATTTTTGCCTAAAAAGAGTAATTTCAGTTGACTTTGGTCAATATTTTGGGTAAACAAATTCGGACCCGTATTTTGACGATCCCAATGGGTCCGTAGAAAAATATGGGACCTGAGCGTAAGCCCAAAATCGAATTCCGAGGTCCCTAGCCCTAAAAATGAATTTTTTGAAAAGGCTAAAATGTTATAATTCAAAGAATTTGATCTTGTTGGTATCGGTCCCGTATTTTGGTTCTGGAGCCCGGTATAGGTCCGTTATGATGTTTATACCTCATCTGTGAAATTTGGTGAGAAACAAGACTGATTTGACGTGATTCAGACCTTTGATTGAGAAAATAGAAGTTTTGAAAATTTCTTGAAATTTCATGCAATTTGGTGCTAAATTCATAGTTATAGGTGTTATTTTGGCGATTTGATCGCCCGAGCAAGTTCATATGATGTGTTAAGAGTTGTGTGAGAGTTTGGTTTGGAGCCCCGAGGGCTCGAGTGAATTTCGGATAGGCTACGGGATGTCTAGACTTAGAAAAATTTGGTGTTGGATGGTTGCAGAGTTGCAGGTCTCGGATCTTGGAAGTGCGGCCGCGGTAGGAAATTCGCGGACCACGGTAGAGAAACACGTCCGCGGTGGAAACTTCACGGACCGCGGTGGAGATTTCGTGCCCGCTCTTAGGATTTTGTGGACCGCGTGGTGAGGAACAGAGGGTGCAATATAAACGGGATTTTTCATTCATTCTTCAAGTTTTCAAACCCTAAAACATAAGAGCCGATTTTCCAAACATTTCTTCTTCCCCAGATCATAAGTAAGTGATTCTTAACACATTTCTTTCACTCTTTTACATCTTTTTTCAAGATTTCATCCTAGAATCTAGGATTTTTATTGTAGAATTGGGGATTTTGGGTAGAACTTAGGAATTTCGAAATTTGGGGATTTAGACCTCAAATTGAGGTCGGATTCCAAAACCAATAGTATATCGGGGCTCGGTGTAAATAGGTAATCAGGTTTTGGTCCGAATCTCGGGTTTAGACCAAGCGGGCCCGGGTTTTGACTTTTGTTGACTTTTTCAAAAATGGCCTAAATTGAATTCCTTGCTATCGGGGGTAGTTCCTAAGGCTTATATTAAATCGTTTGGTTGGTAATTTGCTAGATTCTATTGGTCCGGAGGCTTGAGTGGAAGGAAAAGTTGTGTTTAAGCTTTGAGTGGCCTGCGGAGGCGAGGTAAGTGTTGGGTCTAACCCTGGCTTGAGGGATTAGGTATTACTTGCCTATTTGCTACGTGTTTTGATATTGAGTACAACGTATGGGTAAGGTGACGAGTACCTATGCGTTGTTGTCGAGTCATAACATGCGAGTTAGTTTTATTCTTGTAACTGTTGTACTCTTTGATCATACATTTCTTGTTAGACTTGTTATTCCATGTGTTGAGCAACTATTATCATGTTTTTCGGAATTTGGTACTGATTGAGTATTGACTCAGAGCTAGGGCTGGCATTGTGGAATTAAATATTGAAGTAAAACCGGTTCTTGATATTTCTATCTCCTTGTAGTTATTGTTCATTGTTTTGGTGAGGGGAGTGTTAAAGCGCGAAGGGTGATGCCATGCTATGTTTTGTGAGTGAGTGATAATGCACGAAAGGTGATGTCGTGTCATATTCTACGAGTGATAATGCACGAAGGGTGATAGTTGTGCCATGTTATGAGAGAGTTAATGCACGAAGGGTGATGCCATGCTATTTCTATTATTTCTTATGCTGAGGACGATAGTAAAAGCACGAAGGGTGATGTCGTATGTTTGTTTGCTATGTTATTACCTTTGTTGGTACAAAGCATGTTATTTACTACGTTCCTTTACTGTACTATTTTCAGGATTTTATATTCCCCTCAGCATGTTTTTCCCCTTCCCATTATTATCTGCTTAATCCGGGTGGGAAATCCAGGTCGTGACAAGTTGGTATCAGAGCACTAGGTTACCTAGGTCTCACGATTCACGAACAGTCTTAGTAGAGTCTGGGGGATCGGTACGGAGACGTCTGTACTTATCTCCCACAATTTACAGAGTTTAGGAACAAATTCACTTCTATTCTTCTCTGGCGTGCGATGTTGTTCTCTCATTGCTAATTAAACTCTTATACTCTTGTTCTCTCAAAGATGGTGAGGACACGTACTGCATCTTCAGCCGAGTAGCAGCTCCTTTGAGGGACAGAGGACGAGGATGAAGCAGGGGCAGGGCTCAGCCTAGAGCTTGAGAAGCAGTACCAGCAGCAGAGCCTCAGGTAGAGTTTTATGAGGAGGCTCCAGCCCAGACCATCCCAGCAGGACCAGCTCAGGTCCCAGAGGGGTTCATAGCCACCCTAGTGCTACATGATTCTTTGATCTGTCTAGTGGGCCTTATGGAGAGTGTAGCTCAGATGGGAACATTTCCGGTAGCACCAGCCATCTCTCAGGCTGGGAGAGGATCCCAAAACTCCTGCTACCCATACTCCGGAGCAGATGGCTCCTTAGTTTTAGCCTCCAACAGCTCAGCCAACGGGAGTAGCTCAGCTAGTTATTGCGGCTCAAGCCGCCGGTGGATCAGTTATGTCTTCTGAGGCTTTGTTGAGGTTGGACAAGTTCACCAAGCTTTTCCCGGTTCATTATAGTGGGGCAGCTTCTGAGGACCCACAAGATTATCTTGACCGCTGCCATGAGGTGTTGCGGAACATGGGGATAGTAGAGACCAATGGGGTCGAATTTGCGGTATTCCAGATGATAGGGTCCGTCAAGAGATGGTGGAATGATTTTGTGTTGACTAGACCATCTGGGTCGCCTGCCTTAACTTGGGACCAGTTATCTCAGCTATTTCTCAAGAAGTTCCTTCCTGTTACTCAGAGAGAGGACTATCACAGGCGGTTCGAGCATCTTCAGTAGTGTTCTATGACTGTCCCTCAGTACGAGACTAGGTTTGTTAATTTGGCCCGTCATGCTCTTCTTATACTTCCTACCAAGAGAGAGAGAGGGTGAGGAGGTTTATTGAGGGACTTGCTCAGCCTATCACGTTACAGATGGATAAGGAGACTGGGAGTGAGATTTCTTTCCAGGATGCAGCCAATGTGGCCAGACGAGTTGAGATGGTTTTAGCTTAGGGGAGTGGTCAGGGGTCTGACAAGAGGCCTCGTCATTCTGGTGGATTTAGTGGTGCCTCATTTGGATGCAGGGGTTCTTTTGGTAGAGGCCACCCTCCCAGGCCGTTTCATTCAGCACTCCAGGCATCCTATGGTGCTCCAAGTGGTCGTGGCCCTCATATATAGTATTTCGATAAGCCAGCCTATAGTGCACTACCAGCTATTATTAGTGCGCCTCCGCTCCAGAGTTTTCATGGTGGTTATTCAGGCCGACATGGTCAGTTTCAGGGTCAACAGTCTCAGCAGTCGAGGTCTTGTTATACTTATGGCGACCTGAGGCACATTGCTGGATTCTTCCCTCGAGCATCGAGCAGTTCTCAATATCAGGGTTCTCATGCCATGGTCCTGGCACCAGGCGTTCCACCGCCCACTCATCCAGCTAGAGCTAGGGGTTAGGCAGCTAGAGGTAGAGGTCGAGGTATTAGAGGTGGAGGTTAGACCGCTAGAGATGGAGGGAAGCCAGACAGGGCCCGTCCCCGAGAGGTGGTTCAAAGTGGTAGGGCCCAACCCCGATGTTATGTTTTTCCAGTCAGGCCTGAGGCTGAGTCATCTGATGCGGTTATCACAAGTATGGTGTCAGTTTGCAATATGTATGCCTCAGTATTATTTGATCTAGGATCTACTTATTCGTATGTATCATCTTATTTTGCTTCATATTTGGTGGTGCCTCGTGATTCTTTGAGTGCCCTTGTGTATGTGTCCATGCCTGTGGGAGATTCTATCATTGTAGATCGTGTCTATCATTCGCATGTGATTGTCATTGGGGTCTTGAGACTCGTGCGGATCTTTTGCTTCTCGATATGGTCGATTTTGATGTCATTTTGGGTATGGATTGGATGTCACCTTATCATGCCATATTGGACTATCATGCCAAGACATTGACCTTAGCCTTGCCGGGGTTTCCTCGAATAAAGTGAAGAGGGACTCCTGGCCATTCTTCCAGTAGGATTATATCTTATATGAAGGCTCGACGTATGGTCGATAAGGGGTGTTTAGCTCATTTGGCTTATGTTCGTGATTCCAGTGTAGAGGTTCCTTCCATGGATTCGGTACCAGTTGTTCGGGAGTTCCCAGAGGTATTTCCTGTAGACCTGCCAGGGATGCCACCTGACAGGGATATTGACTTTTGCATTGACTTGGCTCCGGGCACTCAGTCCATTTCCATTCCGCCATACCGTATGGCCTCACCAGAGTTGAAAGAATTAAAGGTGCAGTTGCAAGATTTACTTGATAAGGGCTTTATTAGACCTAGTGTCTCTCCCTGGGGTGCGTCGGTGTTGTTTGTAAAGAAGAAGGATGGGTCGATGATGATGTGCAAAGACTATCGGCAGTTGAACAAAGTCACCATCAAGAACAAGTATCCATTGCCGAGGATTGATGATTTATTTGATCAGCTTTAGGGTGCCAAAGTGTTTTCGAAGATTGATTTGAGATCTGATTACCATCAGTTGAGTATTAGGGCATCCGATGTCCCTAAGACAGCTTTTCGGACTCGATATGGGCAATATGGGTTCTTAGTGATGTTATTTGGGCTGACAAATGCCCCAGCATCGTTCATGGATTTGATAAATCGAGTGTTCAAGCCCTATTTGGATTCCTTTGTGATTGTCTTCATTGGCAATATCTTGATATACTCTCGCGGCCGGGAGGAGCATGAGCAGCATCTTCAGACCATTCTTCAGACTTTGAGAGACATCCAGTTATACGCTAAATTTTCGAAATATAAGTTTTGGTTGAGTTTAGTTGCTTTCTTGGGCCATGTTTTATCGGCAGAGGGTATTCAAGTGGATCCGAAGAAGATTGAGGCAGTCGAGGACTGGCCCAGACCCATATCAACTATAGAAATCCGTAGTTTCTTGGGATTGGCGGGCTATTACCGCCGGTTTGTGGAGGAGTTTTCATCTATAGCAGCTCTGATGACTAGGTTGACCAAGAAAGGTGCCCCGTTCAGATGTTCAGACGAGTGTGAGGTGAGCTTTCGGAAGCTCAAGACTGTTTTGACTATGGCGTCAGTGTTAGTGTTGCCTACAGGTTCAAGACCTTATACCGTATATTGTGATGCATCTCATATAGGATTTGGCGTAGTATTGATGCAGGGTGGCAAGGTTATTGTATATGCTTCGCGGCAGCTGAAGATTCACGAAAAGAATTATCTGGTTCATTACTTAGAGTTGGCGTCCATTGTTCACGCGCTGAAGATTTGAAGGCATTATTTATATAGCGTGTCATATGAAGTGTTCATGGATCATAAGAGTTTGCAGTATTTTTTCAAACAAAAGGAGCTCAATTTGAGGCAGAGAAGATTGTTGGAACTATTGAAAGACTATGATATCACCATCTTGTATCATCCTGGGGAGACAAATATCGTGGCCGATGCTTTGAGTAGGAAGTCAGCTAGTATGGAAACCTTGCGTATATTCCAGTCGGTGAAAGGCCGCTTGCATTAGATGTTCAGGCTTTGGCCAATCAGTTCGTGAGGTTGGATGTTTTTGATCCCAGCTGTGTTTTAGCTTGCACAGTCGCCCGGTCTTCCTTGTTTGAGCGCATCAGAGATCGGCAGTATGATGACCCTCATTTGCTTGTCCTTAGGGACATAGTGCGGCAGTGATTCCAAGCGGATTACAGTTGGAGATGATAGAGTTTTGAGGATGCAGGGTCGTGTTTGTATGCCCAATGTGGATGGGCTTCGTGAGTTAATTTTAGAAAAGGCCCATAGTTCTCGGTATTCTATTTATCCGGGCGTTGTTAAGACGTATCAGGACTTGCGGCAATATTATTGGTGGAGGAGGATGAAGAAGGATATTGTTGTGTATGTAGCTTGATGTTTAAATTGTTAGCAAGTAAAGTACGAGCATCAAAGACCTGGTGGTTTGCTTCGGAAGATTGAGATGCTTGAGTGGAAGTGGGAGCGTATCACTATGGATTTCGTTGTTGGGCTCCCACGGACTCAAAGGAAATTTAACGCAGTATGGATTATTGTGGATAGGCTAACTAAGTCAGCACATTTCATTCCTATGGCAGTGTCTTATTCTTCGCAGCGATTGGCGGAGATTTATATCCGTAAGATCGTTCGTCTTCATGGTGTGTCCGTATCTACCATTTATAATCGAGGTACGCAGTTTACCTCACATTTTTGGAAGGTAGTACAGCTTGAGTTGGCTACGTGGGTCGAGTTAAGCACAACATTTTATCCTCAGACGGACGGACAGTCCGAGCGTACTATTCAGATTTCGGCGGATATGCTCCACGTTTGTGTTATTGACTTTGGAGATTCTTAGTATCAGTTCTTGCCGTTAGCGGAGTTTGCCTACAATAACAGTTATCAGTCGAGCATCCAGATGGCTCCATATGAGGCATTGTATGGTAGACGGTGTTGATCGCTGGTTGGGTGGTTTGATCTAGGGGAGGCTCAGTTGTTGGGTACAAATTTAGTATGGGATGCCTTGGATAAGGTTAAGATCATCTAGGATAGACTTCGTACAGTGCAGTCCATACAAAAGGGTTATGCTGACCGTAGGGTTCGTGATGTAGCAATCATGGCCGGAGAGAGAGTGTTTCTTCGGGTGTCTCCCATGAAGGGCGTAATGAGATTTGGGAAGAAGGGCAAGTTAAGCCCTAGGTTCATCAGGCCTTTTAAGATCCTTGATTGAGTAGGAGAGGTGGCCTACAGACTTGCATTACCACATGGTTTATCAGTAGTGCCCCCAGTGTTTCACGTGTCCATGCTTCGGAAGTATCACGGCGGTCCGTCCCATGTGTTAGATTTCAGCACTGTCCAGCTGGACAAGGATTTGACCTACGAGGAGGAGCCTGTAGTTATTCTAGACCGGCAGGTTCATCAGTTGAGATTGAAGAGTTATCCTTCGGTTCGTGTGCAGTAGAGAGGTCAGCCTATTGAGGCAGCTACCTGGGAGTCCGAGTCTGATTTGCAGAGCAAATATCCCCATCTTTTCTCCGGCTCAGGTACTTTTCTATGTCCGTTTGAGGACGAACGATTATTTTATAGTGGTTCTGTATTGGAACTTGATTCCGTTTTCTAGGGCCTTAAAAACCTCATTTTATCTCTTTTTGATTTGTGTGCACAGTCCGGGCGTATATCCGGAAAGCTTTTATATGAAAATTTGAGGAAATAATAATTTTTGGCTTAAAAGGTGATTTTAGTTGACTTCGGTCAACGTTTTGGGTAAACAGACCCTGACCCGTATTTTGACGATCCCGATGGGTCCATAGGAAAATATGGGACCAGGGCGTAAGCCCGGAATCAAATTCCGAGGTCCCTAGCTCGAGAAATGAATTTTTGAAGAGAATTGAAAAGGCTGAAAATGTAATAATTCAAAGAATTTGATCTTGTTGGTATCGGGTCCGTATTTTAGTTCCGGAGCCCGGTACAGGTCCGTTATGATATTTATACCTTATCTGTGAAATTTGGTGAGAAACAGGACTGATTTGACGTGATTTGGACCTTTGATTGAGAAAATAGAAGTTTTGAAACTTTCTTGAAATTTTCATGCAATTTGGTGCTAAATTCATAGCTATAGGTATTAATTTGGCAAGTTGATCACCTGAGCAAGTTCATATGATGTGTTAAGAGTTGTGTGCGTGTTTGGTTTGGAGCCTCAAGGGAACGGGTGAGTTCCAGATAGGCTACGGGATGTCTAGACTTAGAAAAATCTTGTGATGGATAGTTCCAAAGTTGCAGGTCTCGGATCTTGGAAGTGCAGTCGTGGTAGGAAATTTACGGACTGCGGTAGAGAAAGGGGCTGCGATGGGAATTTTGCGGACTGTGGTGGAGATTTGTGGCCGCACTTGCAATTTCGCGGATCGCGTAGTGAGGATCAGAGGGTGCTATATAAGTGGGATTTTTTATTCATTCTTCAATTTTTCAAACCCTAAAACATAAGAGGCGATTTTCCAAATATTTCTTCTTCCCCAAATCATAAGTAAGTGATTCTTAACTCATTTCTTTCACTCTTTTACTTCTTTTTACAAGATTTCATCCTAAAATTTAGGATTTTTATTGTGGAATTGGGGATTTTGGGTAGAACTTAGGAATTTTAAAATTTGGGGATTTAGACCTCAAATTAAAGTCGGATTCCAAAACCAGTTGTATATCCGAGCTCGGGGGTGGATGGGTAATCGATTTTTGGTCCGAATCTCGTGTGTTAGACCAAGTGAGCCTGGGTGTTGACATTTGTTGACTTTTTCAAAAATGGCCTAAATTGAATTCCTTTCTGTCGGGGGTAGTTCCTAAGGCTTAAATTGAATTGTTTGGTTGGTAATTTGCTAGATTCTATTGGTCTGGAGGCTTGGGTAGAAGGAAAAGCTGTGTTTGAGCTTTGAGTGGCCTGCGGAGGTGAGGTAAGTGTTGGGTCTAACCCTAGCTTGAGGGATTATGTATTACTTGCCTATTTTCTACGTGTTTTGATATTGAGTACAATGAATAGGTAAGGTGACGAGTACTTATGTATTGTTGTCGAGTCATAGCGTGCGAGTTAGTCTTATTCTTGTAACTGTTGTACTCTTTGATCATACATTTCATGTTAGACTTGTTATTCCATGTGTTGAGCAACTCTTATCATGTTTTACGGATTTGGTACTGATTGAGTATTGACTCAGAGTTGAGACTGGTATTGTGGAATTAAATGTTGAAGTAAGACTGGTTCTTAATATTTCTATCTCCTTGTTGTTATTGTTCATTATTTTGGTAAGGGGAGTGTTAAAGCACGAAGGGTGATGCCGTGCAATGTTTTGTAAGTGAGTGATAATGCACGAAGGGTGATGTCGTGCCATATTTTGTGAGTGATAATGCATGAAGGGTGATGTCGTGCCATATTCTACAAGTGATAATGCACGAAGGGTGATGTCGTGCCATGTTATGAGAGAGTTAATGTACGAAGGGTGATGTCATGCCGTTTATATTGTTTCTTATGGTGAGGACAGGAGTAAAAGCACGAAGGGTGATGTCGTGTGCTTGTTTGCTATGTTATTACATTCGTTGGTACAAAGCATGTTATTTACTGCATTCCTTTACTGTACTATTTTCAGGATTTGATATTCCCCTCAGCATGTTTTTCCTCCTTCCCGTTATTATTTGCTTAATTTCCATTTGTTGTTATTTTCTCGTATATGATTTGACTACATAGGTTCATGTTATTGTCGTGTCCTAGCCTCGTCACTACTTCGACGAGGTTAGGCTCGGCACTTATCAGTACATGGGGTCGGTTGTACTGATACTGCACTTTGCACTTTCTCTGCAGATTTTGGTACCGGCCCGAGTTGAGATGTTGCCTTCAGTCCTACAATATACCCAAGGTAGATCTGCCGGCGTTCGCAGATCCTTGAGTCCCCTTCCAATTATCCCAGTTTACTGGTTCACTTTAATTCAAAGATAGTTGTATTTCCTTTCAGCCAATATTTGTAGTGAATCTTAGAAGTTCGTGAATTGTGACACCAGCTTTTGGGTAGTCGTATATAAATATTTAGTTAATTATAAACTTCCGCACTTTATTAATTTGTTATGTTTTAGATTATTGTCATCTAGTGAATTTCTTAACGGGTTAGCGTATTTAATTTCTATATCCTGGCTTGCCTAGCAATTGAAAGGTTAGGCGCCATCATGATCACAACGGTGAAAAATCCGGGTCGTGACAGTTGAGGATGTTAAGATTTCAAAGGTTTTAAGTAAATTCTTATTTTGAAAGTAATTGAGAAAAATTACATTATATTTATATTTAACCGTGTCGCAAGTATATTCTGCGAGGGGGGTGACTATTTCCACTACTCTCATGGGAGCGGGTTGCTCGCCTCGGCATGTTAATAGATGTATTTATGGTTCGGGTCGTACGACCCTCGACAGTGCACATTTTACATTTATGTTGGATCGGGCCGAACGTCCTCGGTGAAATTTGTGTGTGATAATAGAACTGGAAGTCCCTTTTATAACTTGTATAAGTTCATCATTGAGAGATCATTTGTTTTAAATGAAGGAAGTGTTTTGGGTTCTTAAATAAGATGAAGGAATTGTTCAGTTATTTCCTGTTCTGAGTTCTATTTCTATCTCTATATATATTTTGTTTAATTAGAATTTCATATTATTATATTGTTAGCCCTAGTAAGTGTCGGAGTCGACCCCTCGTCACTACTTCTTTGAGGTTAGACTAGATATTTACTGGGTACATATTTTTATGTACTCAAGCTACACTTCTGTACTTAATTGTACATGCTTTGAGGAAGGTGCATCTGGCTACCAGTCCGGCGTGCAGATTTGATCCCTATCCCGAGACTTCACGATGAGCTTCCTTCTGAGCCGTTCTACAACAGCTGGAGTCTCTCTTATGCTTTATCTTTCTATCTATTTTCTTTCAGACATTAGGGTAGTGTTCTTTTATACATTTTACTACTTGTGACACCAGGTCTTGGCACACACACTAGTAGATTTATGATTTTGGTATTGTGTACATGATTACGGCATGTATTCGTTGCTTCCGTTTAACTTTGTTCCATTGGTAAACTTTTAAATCTTTTAAGAAATGAAGAATTATTATCCACTTAGTAATTTAATTAAATGGGAAATCATTAGTTCGATTAGTATTGGCTTGCCTAGCAATGGTGTTGGGTGCCATCACGGCCTATGATGGAATTGGGTCGTGACAATTATCTTTGGAAGTTTTGGACCAGTTACGAGGAGCAAAGCAAGCTCATTAGGACAACAAGCACCCCAAGTGACGTCCGCATCAACCCTTATTTTTGGATCTTTGTCCTCAAAAGGAGCAAGATCTTCTACAAACACACCTGAAGAAGGAAGCGATGTTGCTGAAAAGATTAAGAAAACTCTAGCTCTGTTTAACCTCTCCGGATCCAAGAATTTTGTTGTGAAAGAAAATGATGATATTTCAAGTGATGGATCCTCCCCACTTACACCACGTAGCGTGAGCCAATCGAGGATCAATCTGTGTGACAATCCATGCTACTATCCATCGTCCACAACAATCATGCAAGCCATGGTGACAAACAGTTATCTGTGGAGGAGCAGTTGGAAAACTTGATGGAAACAATCACTGGCTTGACCAAGTGCATGCAAAATCAAGATACTAGAATCAACAAGACAACATATAGGGTGGGAATCTTGATGGAAGAAGAATCCACCCACGCACCTGGCAAGCTCCCAGAAGTTCTAGAGAGTGATTCTCCCCCAAGACAAGTAGCATCCGCTAAGGCTATCCATGTCTCATCTGAAGGGACGGTTCCAATCGATCAACTGAAGGAGTTCATTGAAGGAACTATTAAGAACAAGTATGAAGTTGATGCCAAGTCCTCCCTTACATACACAAAGTTGTACACTGCAAGGGTCGATATGTTGAAGATGCTCGTTGGCTATCAACCTCCGAAAATTTAATAGTTTGATGGTAAAGGTAATCCAAAGCAACATGTGGCGCACTTCGTTGAGACATGCAATAATGCTTGGACTTATAGAGATTACCTTGTCAAGTAGTTTGTCCGCTCGCTAAAAGGAAATGTTTTTGACGGGTACACAGACCTCGAGGCTGGATCTATTGATAGGTGCAATCAACTAGGGCAAGAGTTACTCAATCAATTTTATAGAACGAGACATACTGTTAGCATGATAGAACTTACAAATACTCGTCAAGGAAAGGGTGAGCCTGTTATCGACTTTATCAATCGTTGGAGGAATGCAAGCCTCAACTGCAAAGAGAGGCTTAGTGAAGTTTCTGGCATAGAGATATGCATCCAAGGTATGCATTGGGGACAATACTACATCTTGCAAGGTATCAAGCCTAGCACATTTGAATAACTTGCGACTCGTGCCCATGATATAGAGTTGATCATGGCCTCCGCTGGAAACGAAAGGCTGCCTATCTATGAGCCTCGCAAAGGGAACGACAAGAAATAAGTCAGGAAATGGAGCAAGTTTGTACCCAAGTCTGAAAACAAAGAAGCTACGAATGTCAACATATCACATTTGAAGTTCACAACGAAGGTGAGCAAGAAGCAGAGTACGAAATCCACTTCTTTTCAAGATAAATCAAGTGGAAAGTTGACTCTAAAAGAAATTCAAAAGAAGGAGTACCCATTTCTGAATTCTGATATACCAACAATATTTGAAGAACTCCTCAAGTTAAATCTCATTGAGCTTCCAGAGATGGAACGGACAAATAAAACTGGGAAAACAAATGACCCAAAATACTGCTAATACCATCAACTTGTGAGCCACCCTCTGGAGAAATGCTTTGTCTTCAAGGACAAATTTATGGACTTGGCTTGTGAAAAGAAGATCATGCTTGAAGATGAGAAAGCAAGCGCAAACCAAGTCTATATTACCTTTGGCTCATTTAGTCTAGGTGAATTATGTAGTTTTAAAGAAAATAAAGATGAAGAATTACTGAAGAACAACAAAAATGAAGACGATCAACCTGATGATGATGAAGGTTGGATGTTGGTGACTCGTCAACGCCACAAAAGAAGCCCACAGAAAGGATTAATAGAACAACCAACAAGGAAAATAATGGTGAAAAGACCAAGGAAATGGAATCCAGTTAAGCATTTGAAGAAAGCAAAAATGGAGGTGCACCACCCTCGAAAGCCACGATATCCAGTGAACTTGGAGGAGTTCTTACCAAGTTGGTTCCACACGAAGATTTCCCATGAGGGTATTGATGCCTCTTGTTGCCATACTGACAAAGGGGAAGAAAAGAGAGATGAATTACCATTGACACCATCTTCGGAAAATCTCATCGAGTCCATTCCTAAAGAAGTTAATACTTGTGAGGAAAAAGTTACGTTCACAAACAACGATCTTCTAATAGGTGACACTCCTCATAACCGCCCGTTGTACCTAGTTGGCTATATGCGCGATGAAAGAGTAAATTGAATTTAGGTTGATGGAGGATCCTCAATGAACATCTTGCCAATTCGCACTATGAAAGAACATGGCATTCCTATGAACGAACTCTCGGAAAGTCATGTGATCAAAGATTCAACCAAAGGGGGCAAAGATGCATAGTCGTGATCAGGTTAGGGATCACCATTGAAGATATGCAATCAAGTGCATAGCTTCATGTGATCGATGCAAAGACTTCATACAACGTCTTACTTGGAAGGCCTTGGATACATGAGAATAAAGTGGTTCCATCTACCTACCATTAATATTTGAAGTACTACTAGGGCGAAGCCGAGAAGAAGATAGTTGATGATAACGAGCCATTCACCGAGACTGAGTCACACTTCATCGATGCAAAGTTCTACTTGAAGAACCGCATTGTGAAGGAGCTAAAACCTGATGATGTCATGAATGGCAAGAATGATGAGTCCACGACTAAGAGAGCTAAGGTGGTTGTCGACAAAACCAAAGTTGTTATTGAGGAGGTACACCCTAACCCCAAAAAATCTCATAAAGGGAACATTTTGTCTCATGGCAAGAAAGTAACTTATACGCTCCAATATGTCCTTAGAAAGAAGAATGATGAAGGTGAATATTGATTGTTTATTTTGTCAAGTTTAATGTTACTTAATTGTTGCTCTGCTCCCAGGAACCTTGATTGGATGCAAAGGGTCAGAAGACAGGATAGAATTTAAGGCTTTAACCTCGAACTTGAGAGAACATTTTACATGAGGTTGAGGGACGCATGGGACACAAATAATCTTCAGGCACTTGTTCAATTTCCTATGGGCCTGGAAGATGAGCAACATATGGCGGTTCAGGAGGTGACGATGCCCAGCATTGCAAATGTTACCTCCAACATTGTGAAGCACAAAATCACTTGGCACTTTTAACTAAAACAAAGCGTGGTCCAGCTACTACATGTGAATGGGAAGTTCATGGGTCTTCCACACGAGGATCCACAACATCTTATCCGGAACTTCTTGGAGATTAGTGATACATATATCACTAACAGAGTAACTCCAAACTATGTGAGGCTCACACTATTCCTGTTCTCTTTGTTAGGCGAAGCAAAGCGACAGCTGAAGGCAGAACCAACTAATTCTATTACATCATGGAATGATCTGGAAAGGAAATTTTTGGTAAGGTTCTGTCCTTCAGGAAAAACTGCAAAGATGAGAAGTGAGATAGTCACCTTCAAATAGAAATCAGGGGAATTTTTATACTTAGCTTGGGAGAGATTCAATGGGCTTCTCAGAGACTTTCCTCATCACAATCAGACAAACAAAGTGTTAGCTCACACTTTCATAGAAGGGCTACATCCCGAGACAGAGATTGTGGTAGATGTTGTAGTTGGAGGTCAAGTGTTGGAGAAAAACTTTGATGAGATATATGCATTATTGAATAAATTCTCCAAAAGCAATCCTGATTGGCAAGGAGAGATGGGCAGAGACATAATGCAAAAATCTACAGGGGTTCTGGAGTTAGATGTCATCTCTGTATTATTAGCGCAAATTTCTACATTGACCAACCAAATCAATCAGATGACCTTAATTATTAACAAGCCCAGCCAGTGCACCAGGTTCAATTATTTTGTGAAGTATGTAGAGAGGGTCACACGAGCGATTTATGCCCAGTTAATCCAGAGTCTGTCTGTTTTATGGGTAATGCAAATAGGGGCCAGACAAACCAGTATGGGAACACTTACAATCCTAACTGGAGGAACAACTCATACTTCTCTTAGGGTGGAAACCAAGGTGCTCAGAATCAGTACAGTCCACAAGCACCTCAACAACAATATAGACCACATCAGGCTGAACAAAATGCAAACTCGACAAGTCACCTTGAGGAGATGATGAAGAAATTAATGGTTGACCAGCAGGCCAAGAAGTAGCAATGAGAAATTTGGAGCGACGAATGGGACAACTTGCTAGTGCCCAAAATACTTGACCAGTTGGGACCCTTCCTAGTGAAACTGAGCCTAATCCTAGGTTCAAAAGAAAAAGAAGTATACAACTAGTCCTAAATGAGAATTAGTTCCCAAGCTAGTTGAAGAGAATGAGAAAGAGAGCAAAGGATCAGAGCCAAGTGCGTGTGAATTTGCCTCTGGTGGAAATTTTGCAGGAAGTGCCTAAGTATGCAAGGTATCTCAGAGATATTGTGGCGAACAAGCGAGGACATACAGAGTTTGAAATAGTTTGCACTTACTGAAGCGTGCAGTGCTAGATTTCAAAGTATCCTGGGAGTTTCACAATTCCTCTATCTCTTGGAAAATAAGAGGTTGGTAGAGCCCTGTGTGATTTAGGAGCTAGTATAAATTTGATGCCATCCTCTTTGTTTAAGCAACTCGGATTGGGGGTGCTTAGACCTACTATAATCAATTTACAGTTAGCAGATAGATTACTAGTTAAGCTTGAAGGAATTATTGAGGACGTGTTAGTTCAAGTGGGAAAGTTTATTCTTCCTACTTATTTTATTATTCTTGATTACGAGGCAGATGAGAAAGTGCCCATTATTTTGGGGCGACCATTCTTAGCTATTGATGGAGCAATTATTGATGTGAGGGAAGGGAAGTTGAAGATGAGAGTTAATGATGGGGAAATCACTTTTAATGTGTACAAGCCACTTAAACTCCCTAAGCATTATGAGGACTTGTGCATGATTACCGTGGTAGAATTGAAGGGGATAGAGCAAAGGCCATATGTAAATTATAGTGATCCACATGGGACAACTGAGTTACACGAGGTGGTGTTTCAAGCTGAGTGTGTAAAGATGATTGCGGAAAGACATTGGAATATTTGTCTCTACTGAATACACAACAATCATTTTGGTTGCTTGATAATTTAGTTTCTAGTTAGAATTATTGTTTAATATAATTACACTTTTGAACTCGAATTGGCTCTATTGAATAACAATCTTGGTGAATTTAGTGGGTAGTTAATACAAGTCTTTGTGGGTTTGACACTCAACTTATCATTTTATTACTTGTACGATCATGCATACTTGCATGTGCGTTTGAGAGCAACAAGTACATCCACCAAACAAGGAGGAAAGTGAAGAAAATGAACTCGAGCATCTGGTCGCGGTTTCTGAAGCTGAGAAGGAAGAATGGCGACAATCCATTATTGACTACTTAAGCTATAGGATACTTCCAGAAAATCCGAGGAGAAGGACTGAAATCCGTCATAGTGCATCGCGCTTCCTTTACTACAAAGATACTCTATACAGAAGGTCATTCAAGGGAGTACTCTTGTGATGCTTAGGGGAAGATAAAACACTCCAAGCTTTGTAAGAAGCACATTCTGGGGTATGTGGGTCACACCAGTCTGGACCAAAGCTCCACTTTCATATAAAAAAGATTGGATATTATTGGTCAACGATGGTAAAAGATTTTTTGGACTATGCTCGAAGATGTAAGGCTTGTCAATTCCATGTGAATTTATTCATCAGCCTCCTGAAGTATTGCACCCCACTGTTGCCTCCTGGCTTTTTGACGCTTAGGGATTGGATGTTGTTGGACCACTAACAAAGTCCTCTAGTGGGCACCTGTACATCTCGGTTACAGCTGACTACTTCTCAAAATGGGATGAAGCTATTTCTTTTAAGGAAGTAAAGAAGGAAAATGTTACAAGTTTCATCCGAGTAAACATAATCTATTGCTTTTGCATTCCTCGTTACATTATAATAGATAATGGCAAGCCATTCGACAATAGGTTGATGAACAAGATTTGTGATCTCCTTGGTTTCAAGCAACGCAACTCTTCAATGTACAATACTGTCGCCAATGGTCTAGCTGATCCATTCAACAAGACTATATGCGACTTGTTAAAGAAATTTGTCTCCAAATCCAAACGAGATTGGCATGACCGTATAGAAGAAGCTCAGTGGGTATACAGGACAACTCACCGCATGCCAACACAAGCGACCCCTTATTCAC
Organism: Nicotiana sylvestris; assembly: GCF_000393655.2. Lineage (NCBI taxonomy): Eukaryota > Viridiplantae > Streptophyta > Magnoliopsida > Solanales > Solanaceae > Nicotiana > Nicotiana sylvestris. The sequence continues at coordinate 127,809,270 of NC_091057.1, forward strand.
ATGTCTATGGATTCGAAACATTTTGCCACTCGAGCGTCAAATACCTTCACTGCGATTAGCTATTCAAGAAGGGATCACTGATGAAGAAAATGCTCGACTTCGATTGGCAGAGTTGGAGGCTCTTGATGAGAAGAGATTAGAAGTTCAACAGAGTTTTGAATGCTATCAAGCTCGTGTGTCTCGCGCCCTCAATAAAAGAGTTTGCCTAGGATCCTTTCAAATAAGAGATCAAGTCCTTGTTATACGAAGACCCATTATTACTTCCTCATAAACCTGTAGGGAATTTCACTTCAAAATGGGATGGGCCATATATCGTGCAAGAAGCTTATTCAAGTGGGGCTTACAAGCTGGTTGATGCAGATGGCATGATAATCAACCCAACAATGTCAAATTCTTAAAGAAGTATTATCCTTGAAGTTGCAATAGTCCTTAACGCAAGAGCATAAACTGCTCGTTACTCTTGGCCCGTAAGAGTATAAATTATGTACGACCCCCTAAACAAAAAGTCCCGAAAGAGGCGGCCTAGGCAAAAATTAGGACGAAAAAAAAACTCACCCATTCTAAACTAAAGTATGACTTGATCCTCCTCACCGAAGTACGTAGGCAGCTTAGAGTTTCATTCTAAATTCAGACGCATCAGTTCAAAAGATACATAGACCCAATCGTCATTCGAATGAAGTATGATGAGATGCAATCCATTTAATCGGCACTTAAAATAATCAAGCTGAAACACCATTCTTCTGTTGAACTTTGGATCCCATTTGACTTAAAGGGGGCAAGCCCCTGTTGTAAATTGTTATCTTCAATGGGACGATTATAATCTTTTAGGAGGCTGCCAAGTCAAATTAAAAGGCCAATGAAACAGCGTCACATGTGCAAGTGACATGTTCTGGCCAATCAAATATGGCCTTGTCACGCTTCATTCTGATTGGTCGGAAAGAGTTTGTTCTCATCACAACTCTTTTTTTTCTACAACTATAAATAAGGTCTTCATAACTTAGAAAATGGACCAAAAGTTATAACAAGAAGCAAAAGAGAGCTCGTGGATCAAACGCTGCAAATTTCTCTACAAGTTTCAAGCAATCAAGTTCAAGTTCAAGAAATCAAGTTCAAGCTCAAGAACGAAGAACAAATCAAGATTCAAGGAGTACGAGTTCAAATCAAAGTTCGTACTAGTTGAATCCAAGATCATTATTCGTGGCAACAAGTATAGATTCAAGATCATGCTCAAGGGCCCTTGAATTTATTTACTATTGGAAAGAAGAATCGGAAGATTCATAGAGATTGTGCACTCATATTATTGAAATCAAATATTACGATTGTCGCAATATTTTCGGTCTTGATTTTATTTTCTCGACTAATTTATTTTCTATAATGTTATTAAATTTTACTTCACTAACATATAACAATTAAACTTGGGCTAGCATTTGAAATGCATCTAATTATCTAAACTTTAAAGTAAATTATTTATATTACAACCTTTGTTTATGGAACAAAAGTGGCCAGCTACTTTATTACATTGGGTCTGATAATTGCCTTTCTGTTTTAACCATAAAATTTCACGGCCCATTTTCTTATTTCATGTCAAGGCCATATCAATCATCAACCAAGCCTTTTGATAAATTAAATATAAATTTGTCTAAGTCAAATATAAATTAATAACTCACAAACAAAAATAATAAACAAGCAAACAAATAGATAATTTGTCTTTTGATATTTTATCACGTACTAAAAGCCCATCAAATAAACTAACTAGTATTACGAAGAACTAATAAAACAAGAGACGAAACATCACTAATTCAAATGCAAATTGAATGAGTTCCATTCAAATAGAAAATATATACCAAAAATTTAAATAAAATCTTGCATTAGGTAATTGAAAAAGTGAGAAACGGATAATATCATCTAACAAAACACACTGATTAATACTTATACATAACATCAAAATCATACACCAAATTAATCACATATCAAAGTTAAAAGGGAATGAAATGGACAAAAAATGTTTAAAAAATTGGACCTTTATTGCAGCAAAAGCTTCTTCCGTTACAACCGTAGTAGCATGATGAACGAGAACTTAGCCAAACCGGTGACATCGACGGAAACTCTCAAACTCGTCCCCGTTTCCCGTAAAACTCATGTCGAAAAAGAGCTATCCGGTATGAAAGAACTCTTGGAAATGAAAGATGGTGTTTCGGTTGAAGCCGAAGTTTATGAAAGCTTCTATGGCTAAATGTGTGTTCTTTATAAATAAAGTGCTGCTACTATTTGATGCTCTTTAGTGGCATGAAATACCAATGGGAACTAGAAGAAAAATGCTACTCCATCTTTTATGAGTCAGGCATGAAAAGCTTAGTGTATTTCATGGATGAGGGTCTTCTTCTTTTGTCTACTCACTTCTTCTCTTTAACCATTGTGTCAGTGGAAGAAGATATACATGTGTAGGTCTAGTTGTATGTGTGTGAGCTTATGTACTCTATAATAAAAGAAAGAAGAGAGGAAGAGCGTAGGGAATGGAGTGATGGGGCAAGGAAATAGTGAAATTAGGGGAATGAGATGTGACAAGTGAATAGTGTAGTGAGTGCAGGTGAGACAAGATTAAAATTTTATCCATGTTTAAAATAAAGGCTTATGATTTCTATGGGCTAGTAGACTGTGTTAAAAATATTATGTATTCTCTAATAAAGCCTAGTAAAAAACATTAGAGCTAAAATATCAAAATTAAGCTTAGAAAATGTTAAGCACTAAAAATATTACTTATAAAAAACTCAGAGTGTGGTAAAATATTAGGTGTTCATAATGATTAGCTCTTATTGGTTGTCATCGCAATCATTAGTTAAAAGGGTTATTCTATCTTAGGGAGATGGATTTTTTGAAGGTGAAATTTTGATTTATTCTTAAGAACTATTACTGCACTTTGTTCATTCTAATGCTAGGCGTGCGCTAATTAACTGATACATGAAAGGTGTGAGGCATGTACGAAAAACTTTTCAGAAACGTGATTAATGTAAAACATATGCCATCGGAAACATGATTAAAATAAAACATACGCCATTAGAAACATGATTAATATAACTCAAACGCCATATATATATATATACACACACTTGCGCGTTCTACCCACGTACGTCTTTTATTTGCTATTTTAATGTTTGTATTTTAGGTGCAGCCAAACACGTCTGTTGGAGGTCTCACCGCGCGTATCAAAGTAACAAGGGTTATATGTTTACATTGACACTGAATTAAGCGTTGTCCCTTTGTTTTTGTAGTTGTCATATATCAAAAATATTGGTCATCAGGTGTATATATTTTATTTTATTTTCACGTCTATGATGGGCCATTTATAAGGTGGGAAATCACGAAACATTTTGTTTTTATAGGTGAAATAAGATAAGGGAAAAACAAAACAAAAAGGGAAGGACGGAAAATACATATTTTAAATGCGATAGGTCGTTTTTGTTTCCCTCGTTCTCTTTGTTTGACCAACAGTTTCATTCCGCGTATCTATTCAAGATGATTTATCTGTTTTATTTATTTGGTTCTGTACAGGACTTCAAATCAAAGATATATTATTTTTGTGAAAAAAATAAGTTAGAAGATACCACTCTAGCACGAGAAAAGATTATGAAAGTATTTTATATATCTTCGATTGTTGTGCTGTGGAGTTTTTCTACACTTGGGAAAAATAAATCACCTTGAATTTTGGTTGACCAAAAGACTGACAAATAAACCAGAACAAGTCATTAGTCATACCTTTAATTAGGGCCTACGTAGGTCAGATTGGTTCAGATTTTACAATTATCAAACCAAACCAATTATGTCGGGTTATTAAATCTAAAGATCAAACCAAACCAATAAAATTCGGATTTTTCACTCTCGTTTTTCTCGGGTTTTCTCGAATTTTTGGGTTATTCGGTTTTTTCCGGTAAAATTTCCGTAGAACAAAACATATAAATTGTGCTCAAAATATTTCTTTAGTCCTAGTAAGATATAACTATATAAAGTATTTTCCAAGAAAATAATACAAAATATGATATATGTCATGACATTATCCTAAAATATTCAACAATAAAAACAATAAAATTATGTAATATAAATATTGCTAATTAAAAAGCCATAATAAAAATTAACATAATCTAAAAGTACTAAATTATGCTAAAATAAGTAGACTAATAAAGAAGTATTAATTACATGACCAAACGCTAAAGAAAAAATAAAAATAGGTTATGCATTTTTATCTAAATTATTGCAAAACAAAAAAAATATTCAATACATTCTCGTTCGTAGTATTAAATTGAATGTCTTTTGTTAGTATTAGTATTGATTTGATTTTGGTTTGGGCTTTTGTTAGTACTATTTAATTTACTAATGTTAATGGCTATAAAACTTATTTGAACATTCAAAAGTTCTAAGTCCAACCTTGAAATAATACCTCAAAAAGATAAAATTATGAAATCTTTTAAGAAATATTTATAAATTACATCACAATAAGTATATTTATATATTAAATATATCTAAAATTTCTATATATGTAATGTCGGGTTGGTTTGGTTTCGGTTTGACTTTCTTTAGTTAAAATCAAACCAAACCAATTATGGTCGGGTTTTTTTTTCCAATACCAAACAAAACCATAGTCGGGTTTTTTTCTCGGTTTGACTCGGATTATCGGGTTGGTGCGGTTTGTCGGTTTCCTTTGTACACCCCTACCTTTAATCATTAGATGATTATCCCTACTTAGGGGTGGCAATTTGAGCCCAAACCCGCCCAACCCGTCCAGAGATTAATGGGTTGAGTTACAAATATTTTAGCTCATTGGTCAATTTGGGTTGAACCCAAGTTAACCCATTATATTTTATAGCTCATCCTGACCCATTAAGCAACCCAAATACAACTCATGAAACTCACCCAAAACAAAAAGTATCTCAACCCAACTTATATAGAAATTTATTTAGTTGCCCAAATTTTACTTCTTTTTTTTTGTATTTTTAATTTTATGTTCTTTTGTTTTTCTGCACCATCCACCCACCCTGTCCTCCCCTCCCTCCCTTCTCGCAAAACTCCCCTTCCCTCAAAAAAAACTTTTTTTTTGTATTTTTAGTTCACACTACCCCTACCCCCTACCCCGCAAAACCCCTAAAAAAAAAATTTACTTTTTTTTTGTATTTTTAATTTTCTGTTTTTTTTTTTTGTATCCCCCACCCAACCCGCAAAAAATTACTTTTTTTTTGTATTTCAAAAAGAAAAATCTTTTTTTTTTTTAATTTTTAATTTTCTATTTTCTGTTTTTTTCTGCATCACCCGCTCTCCACACCCCCTCCCCCTCCCCCACCCCCAAAAAATTTTTTGACTTACACATTTTAAGGTAAAAGACTTTTTTTATGCAAGATGAGCATGATTCTAAAAGATGGATCAAGTTGGGCGGATTGGGTTATGACCCATTGTTTAACCCATCTTGACTCAGCTCATCTTAGCCCAAGTACACTTTGGGCTGGGTTAGGCAATGACCCATTTATTGACCTAACTCATCTTGACCCGCCCAAATTCAGCCATACCCGCCCATTTGCCACTTGTGATTTTTCAATTAGTCAATATTAATGAATAACTCAAGATATCTTCTTTTAACTTTTTATTCGCAATCGTATGGTTCACGCTTAAGGAAGCTCTAACTTGAGATCTCAATACTCTTATTATAATTAGATTTTATTAATAGATATAATATAATTAAGTTAATCTCAATCTTGATTCTACAAATTAATGGACAATGTGGATGGTAATAATTAAGGGTTGGAGGACTATGCATGAAGTGCTTGCTCAGGTTTAGGATCAACAAAACTATGATGTCTTTTAATTTAAATTCAACTGGGAACATCAAGAAAATTATGGATATTTTTATATTAAAGAAGGTAAATTTAATTGAAGAAGATATTCTTAGAAGTTGAGAACGGAACAGCATGTAGCTAATATAGTAAAATAATTATTATGGATAAATGCCGGTTTGTTTATAGTATTAAGGTGGAGATTAATTAGAAATTAATTTAATAGAAGATAAATCATTATTTGATAGTTTTTCTCTCTTTAGCTATACTCCAATAATTTAGGGTAAGCGGTCGCCTGCAATTCTTGGTGTAGAAGTTAGTAATTTGTTTGCTGTAATTGTAAATACTTGTATTGGAAGATATACACAAATGTACGGGATTTGTTACACCTATTGTGATAAAATCTGAATTCTCTGATTTATTTTCATTGCTAACATTTGACTTCTTTATTTTTCCAACCTGTCTTTCTTGAATTTCTATGTAATTCGTATTAAGATAATTAATGGCATTTCCTGGCGCCACCTTATCTTTATGTTAGATTATATTGGAAGAAACTTAGTTCAGTGTGTTTAAGGAATCCCTTTGTCTCTCATTCTTCCTTAAGATTCGTCTTCTTATCCTAATTGGATTATCTAAGGCCCTATGACTATGTAATTTATACAATTGACTTGGTGAAAGTTATTTATAGGACGAAATTATATGGTTTGGTTTATACTTTATGTGACTAATTGTTTGAGATAAATTTGATGTAGTTTAGGAGTTTTATGTCTGGAATTCTGCATGTAATGCTTGAACTTTGTAAGTAGAATTTGGTTCGCTAGCAAAACTTAGTATCATAAATTAAGTTATTTCTTGTTTAATTCTTTAAGGTCCTTGTATTGGGAAAATTGAGTTTACATATTGAAGTGATTGGAAGATGACGTGTCATGACACGAAGGCTGGTCAAAGAGTGATGATTGGCAAGGAGGCACGAGTTGCAATAGATACGAGCAGAGGTACAAGTAGAGGCACGAGCAGTTATTCAAAAGACTCAACGTTCGTACCTATTTATACCCAAAAATCAAGGAAAATGAATCTGACAGCACAAGAGAGTACAGATACAGTATTTAATAAGCATTAAATACTAAAAACGTTAGAGAAACTGTATTAAATTACAATAATTATGTAACGTAGCATTTAATGCCTTTAATTGTCTATAATGGTCTTATTATGACAAATGCAAAACGTATATTTTTGAGATAGCTATAAAAATGAGAGAATTGATCATTTGTAAGGACACGAGAAATCATCTTAATATACTGGTTTACTTTGTTGTTAGCAAAATCAATTTCCCTAATTCATTTCTGATTATCAGTAACCCGAGTTCTTCTAAATTAAAGTTTTGACCGAAGTTCAACTTTTTGGTTAAACAGTCCTTAGTGTAAACAATTAAGGTAATCCTCCATCGAAATTTAATTTGTTTTTAAATTATATCTTATTTTCTATATCAATATTTAAGCGAATATGATGCCGATGTACTAGTTTTATTGGATTTAGATTATTATAATACGGGGGAGATCTTAATTTGCTGTCATAAGTACTTCAAGTTATTGACAATAAATAACATGGCATATTTGTTCGTACTTAATCGAAAAATAAAGAATCTATCCGCAAAAGTCAAAGTTTAAATATATCATATAAAAAAGAAAATAGAGACTTAATTTGGAAGACTAAAACATTTATTGTCTAACAAATAAATCGTGTGCCATCCTCAAATTGCATGCTTGAATAAATGATGAATGAAAAAAACTTAAATGAGAGAAGATCCTATATATCATGCTTTCATTACTCTTGCAATAAATCAAAATAAGGAAAATATATACTCAGAATTTACATTTTTTATAAAAAAATATAAAAAAGGGAAAAGAAGAAAATGCAAAATTAAGAAGTCAAAAATAACTGACATGGGTGAGTCATTCCACGTCTCAAATAGAAAAAACAGATCCTAACTGCTCGGTTTGCCAAGCATGCAAAAACTTGCAAAAACAACCCCTTCCAAGCGGGGGTGTTCAAAACCGATCCAAAACCGAAAATCGAATCGAATCGAACCGAAGCTTAATGGTTTACTGGTAACGGTTTAACGGACGGGGAACGGATTAAAATTTTTTTATTCGAGTTCCATTTTTGGGGGTCTAACAGTAGGCCACTATCCTACCATCGAAAGTTGATAGGGCAGAAATTTGAATGATGCGTCGCCGGCACGATGGCCGTGCGATCCGTCGAGTTATCATGAATCATCGCAGCAACGGGCAAAGCCCGCGTCGACCTTTTATCTAATAAATGCATCCCTTCCAGAAGTCGGGGTTTGTTGCACGTATTAGCTCTAGAATTACTACGGTTATCCGAGTAGTAGATACCATCAAACAAACTATAACTGATTTAATGAGCCATTCGCAGTTTCACAGTCTGAATTTGTTCATACTTACTGTCATGGGCTGCTTTCCAGACATGCCCCATGACCCCTTGGCCGCGCCCCATGGCGGCCTAGCAAGCCTCACAATGCCTAGCGCCATGGTCGGCCCCGTGGTCTTGGCTGCGCCAAGTGACAAGCGCGCATGTGCCTCTGTCGCCCCACCGATGCCTCTCGCCAGCGCCCAAGGGCTGGCCAATGACAACAGCGCCGCGCGCCCTGACAATGCCGCGCGCGCAGATCCTGATGCCTCGCCAGCGCCCAGCTGCAGGCCCATTCCAGCAGCGCCTCGCGCACAGACCCTGATGCCAAGCACCAGTGCCCAGCCTCAGGCCAGCACATCAAGTGTCGCGCGCGCCCACAGCAACGCGCGCGCAGACCCGCAAGACAAAGATGCTGCCATCGGACTTAGTTTTTCCTTGTAATAATCTAAGTCCTTTTCATTGTAATCATAGACTAGTTTTCATCATTTTCATTTCAGTGTGCTTCTACAGCTTTATTAGGACTAGTCTTGTAATGTTGGTTTATTTTTTTTAAGCATTATTAAGGGGGACCAAACAATCAAACATTTTCAAGCAAGCATTTTCTGGTGTCTCTCCCCCTCGACACCGCATCATTGTAATCATCATTTTCATTCAGCAATAAAATCATCATCATCATTCAAAACTCAATTCTCTCTCTCAAGCTTCCGCAATTGCCCACGACATTGGTTTTCCCGCACGGCACTGACAATCTAGTCTAGCGTGCGGCGAGGACCTCATTGGCGGACAGCAACCGCACTGACATCGGTTGCTTAGCCTTACGTTGCCCTTCCAAAGATCATCAGGAAGGCGTTGCGTAACAGTTGGTATCAGAGCCTAGGCTCGACATCGGACGAGGGAAAACATTTGCCATCATCACCATTTCTGACCATGGTGAATCATGGGGAGCGTCTAGCATCCCTAGAAGAGACGGTTGACCGATTACGACCCATCGTAGAAACGGTGCCTGATCAAAGCAACAACCTAGTGCAAAGGTTGGACGACCTGGACCGCCGAATGCGGCAGGCCGAAAATGACATTGCAAACATCAGTCGTGACTCCGACGAGGACCGACAAACGGCAGCCATCGAAACTGCCAATATTCATGGCAAATTTGAGGACCTCCAACAGGAGCGTGCCGACGATTTAGCCCATCAGCAACATGAGGCAGACAGACTAACTGCCATGCAGCAAACCATAAACGACTTGACTGACAAGCTCAACGTTGTCAATGCTGCCTTACAGAGCCTACTTCGAGAAGGCGACCATCACATCAGGGGTGCAGCAAACCTCACCCCCATTCCACAAAAGCTTAAGATACCGGAGCCAAAGCCATACGACGGATCCCGGGATGCTAAAGAAGTGGAAAACTTCATCTTCGACATCGAACAATACTTCGATGCCGTGGGCCATTTGGAGGAATCCAAAAAGGTAGCGACTGCTGCCATGTATCTTCAGGGCGATGCCAAACTTTGGTGGCGGGTCAAATACGAAGCCATCAAGGCCGGTGAAGATACTCTTCAGACATGGGACGAATTGAAGGTAGCCATACGACTGCAGTTCTTCCCCGAAAATATGGAATACAATGCAAGGAGAAAGCTACGGGACCTCCGCCACACCAGATCAGTGAGGGAGTACGTGCGCGAATTCTCCGCACTCATGCTAAACATACGCGACATGGGGGACAAAGACAAACTCTTCGCATTCATAGAAGGTTTGAAACCTCATGCCCGTATGGAACTACAGCGACAACGGGTAGACACCCTGCCCAAGGCCATTCAAGCTGCAGAATGCCTTGGCGATTATCATTTGGGAACTCAGAACGACAGGCCCCAGCCGTCTGTCCGAGGGGGATTCAACGGGCACCATCCCAGCAATGGTGGCCCAAGCAAAAGTGGGGGAGATCGGAGTGCATCCAAAACTAAGACTCCTCCCTCCAACAGCAACAGTGCTGCATCCATCAACAACAATCAGGGGAGAAAGCCTCCCTCAGAATGCCGTCATTGCGGCGGGGCACATTGGAACAATGAATGCCCAAACATAAAGGTCAATGCTCATCAGACTGTCGAGGATGAGGCAGACGCATCAGACACATCAGAAGACAACCAGGTAGGCGCCTTCAATGCAATTGTTGGCTCTATCCCGCATGCCTTAGCGGGGACCAGTGCATGTCCTCCTAAGAAAACATCAGTCCCAATCACCAAGAAAGGGAAGGAAAAGATGGACGAGAGGCCTCCTAAACAAGCGAGGACCCTAATGTTCGTCGAATTGAAAATGAACGGCAAGCCCCTTCACGCCTTGATAGACACGGGTGCCAACCACAACTACTTGTCGTCAACGCAAGTAGAGCGCCTAGGTCTTGTTGTGCAAAAGAGCAAAGGCCGTGTCAAGGCTATCAACTCACCACCTCAGACATTGGGTGGAATAGCTACAAATGTCCCAGTGAAACTTGGCCCATACAAAGGAAGCATCGACCTGCGCATCGCAATCATAGATGACTTCGACATCATAGTGGGTTTGGAGTTCATGAGGCAAACCAACACCATACCGGTACCATATGCCAACATGCTCCTGATGATGGGAGAAAACGGGGCCAAGCCCTGCACCATACCATGCTTTCCCATAAAGATGGCCGCTGAAAACATCTCGGCCATGCAGTTGGAGAAGGTAGTCAACAGACATGAACCTCAGGTTCAGGCTACCCTTCGCAGCAACAATCAGTCATCATGTCATCGGCCTCAAAAGACTGGTGACGCTCATCATCGTGTGAAGACTTGTCAGCCATGCCACAAGGACAAGTCGGATCACTCATCACAGACGGGACCCTCGCAGCCATTACATGTCCCTCAGAGACCATGGGAAAGTGTTTCCTCAGATTCATCACGGGATTGCCCCAAGTCGGTAATCTTGCATCCATCATGGTTGTCATAGATCACTTTTCAAACTATGCAACCTTCATAGCAGCCCCGCAAAATGCATCAGCAGAAGATACAGCTCGACTCTTCTTCTCGCACATTGTCAAACATTGGGGCCTGCCCAAAGACATTGTTAGTAGGCGCGACTCACGCTTCACTAGCAACTTTTGGACCCATCTCTTCAGGTGCTTTGGGTCAACATTGAGTCACAACTCAGACATCCATCCACTATCGGATGGCCAGACAGACCGGTTCGATGACATGCTGGAGGAATATCTCCGGAACTTTGCAACCGGATCACATAAGCATTGGGTGAAGCTCTTGGATGCTGCTCAACTGTGTTTCAATTCTCAAAAGAGCCATCCTACAAACAAGAGCCCTTTTGAAATTGTTACCGGACAACAACCGCTTCTCCCGCAAACGGTGAATGCATCAACCATGCCGAAATCTCCTCGAGCTGCCAACTTCTCGAGCGAATGGAAGCGCAACATGGGGATAATGCAGAGCTATCTCGTCAAAGCCCAAGAGCGGGCAAAAAGGTTCACCGAACAAAAGCTTTGCTTTGCCCAACATCAACCAGGGGACAAAGTAATGCTATGCATCCCAAAACGGTACTTGTTTGCAGAAAGGACTCATGACTCTCGCCTACAACAAAAATACATCGGGCCCCTGCCCATTGAAAGACGCATTGGGAAGTCCACATACCAGGTAAAAACTCCATCCTGGTGGAAGATCCATCCAGTCTTCCATGTAAGCCGCATAAAATCATTGCGTCGCCACAACAGCAAGCTCACAGAACAGAGGGGCGCAGACCTCCAATCCAACAACCATCAGAATCATCAGCATCATCATCATAAGGCTCCGAGGACGGCGCCAACTCAGGTGGGGGAGAATGTCATGGGCTGCTTTCCAGACACGCCCCATGACCACTTGGTCGTGCCCTATGGCGGCCTAACAAACCTCACAATGCCTAGCGCCATGGTCGCCCCCGTGGTCTTGGCTGCGCCAAGTGACAAGCGCACATGCGCCTCTGTCGCCCCACCGATGCCTCTCGCCAGCGCCCAAGGGCTGGCCAATGACAACAGCGTCGCGCGCCCTAACAATACCGCGCACACAGATCTTGATGCCTCGCCAGCGCCCAGCTGCAGGCCCATTCCAGCAGCGCCTCGCGCACAGACCCTGATGCCAAGCGCCAATGCCCAACCTCAGGCCAACACATCAAGTGTCGCGCGCGCCCACAGCAACGCGCGCGCAGACCCTGACCCGCAAGACAAAGTTGCTGCCATCGGACTTAGTTCTACCTTGTAATAATCTAAGTCCTTTTCATTGTAATCATAGGCTAGTTTACATCATTTCCATTTCAGTGTGCTTCTACAGCTTTATTAGGACTAGTCATGTAATGTTGGTTTATTTTTTTTAAGCATTATTAAGGGGGACCAAACAATCAAACATTTTCAAGCAAGCATTTTCTGGTGTCTCTCCCCCTCGACACCGCATCTTTGTAATCAGCATTTTCATTCATCAATAAAATCATCATCATCATTCAAAACCCAATTCTCTCTCAGCTTCCGCAATTGCTCATGACATTGGTTTTCCCGCACGGCACTGACAATCTAGTCTAGCGTGCGGAGGGGACCTCATTGGCGGACAACAACCGCACTGACATCGGTTGCTTAGCCTTACGTTGCCCTTCCAAAGAACATCAGGAAGGCATTGCGTACATTATGCATGATTTCCCGTACTGTATATGTAAATGATAACTTACAAGAATCTCGCATGCACCAAAAAATAATTAAGAAGATATATTAAAGCCGAATTAGGGGAGGCACTCATTCTATTACAAGGCTGAAGTGGCGGTTGGTCACTTTTAATTTCCCTCTTGCTCCCAAGCAATTAGGACGGCAGCGAGCAGGAGATGAATGGGCGTTAGCATTTGGTAGGGGGAGAGACGAATGATAATTAGTACTTATTTTCAGTTTTATAAATCTAGAATCATTGATAATTTTGCTAGGCCGATAAACCGCCCGATAAAAGCTAAATCGATACCAATTCGCCCGATACCTTATCAGGTGGCTAGCAGATTAATACATTTAAAAGCCGATAACCGATAAGTCAAACCGTTAAGAGTAAATAACCGCTCAATCCGCCCGATAAGTGGCCCTACTTCCAAGTCACGCGATTCTCTCTCCAAAACTTGCTCCAATTTCTCACGACACCCACAAATTCACGTGACCACTTAAAACAAGGGGCAAAAATATAGTAATTAAAAAAAAGGAAAAAAGAAGACTAAGAGATAAGAGCCCGTTTGGATTAGCTGATTGTAAAGAGCTGATAAACTTGAAATGCTGAAAAGTTTTTTAAGTGCTAAAATTAATTTTTAAAATAAGTATTTACACATTTGGATAAAAGTGCTGAAACTGATAATAAGCAGTTGATGTGTTTGATTAAAAATATTTGTTAAAATGACTAAAATACCTTTGAATATTTTTCCAAAGATTATAAATTAAAAAATTTCTTTGTAAAGAAAAGCATTAACAACGAATAAGAAATGAAGAGAAAGTCAATAAATTTATTTTGGGGAAAATATTTTGTGAATTAGAAAATATTATTAATTATAAACTAATAAAAGTATTGGTCAAACTAAAAGTGCTTATAAAATGATTGATTTTAGCTTATAAGCACTTTGAGTGTTTATCAAACGTGTAGATAAGCAAAAAGGTACTTATAAGCCAGTTTGACAAGCTTATAAGCTTAGCCAAATACCCTCTAATTTGAACCTGTGTAGGACCTAATGATGAAATGGTCGAAAATCATGTAAGGCTAGAGTTCAAATTCTAATTTAAAAACATACGGCGATTTTTCATTTGTTTAAATCTTGATAAATAATATTATTAGACACTAAAAAGAGTTAAAGTAGAATCAAAAAGAATTGTTGGGGAGATTCTAAGCCGATTAAAAATATGTCACCATTCCCTTGTTAAAAATTCAATCACGAGAGGAAAGAAAGAAGAAGAAAAGGAAAGAAAGAAAAAAAGGAGAAAAAAAGTCGAATACATTTAAAATCTAGGCACATCCCCACGATGGCATTAAATTAATTAATACGGAGCATGGCCTAAAATATAAAGAGCATTCAGACTCCAACTAACCCTCTCTCTTCACCTATATATCACGACCATTATATACCGCTAACCCTATAATTCTTTCTCCCACTGCAAATTAAACTCCTATTTCTCTCTCTTGCTTTCTCTCTCAACATATATATACAGAAGATCAGTACATCAATATATGTATTCTATGGACAATATGGCTGTAAAACAGATATCTTATGGGGCAGTAAACATGTTCAGAACAGAAACAGGGTACACTGATTTAGAAAAGAGGCAACTTTTCTTGAGAAGCTACCAATTCAGCAGGAAGCAGAGTGTTACTGAGAAGATGAGAAATTCTTTCTTTAGAGTGAAAAGGGTGATATGGGTAAAGCTCAAATCAGCAAGAAAAATCAGAAAATTGGTTTGGTTGAGGCTCAAATATGGTATCTTTGGCTATAGAAGAAGAAGGGTTTTTCGCCGACTTCACAATTCCAGTTATAATTGTTATACTACTGGGTGTTCATCTTCTTGTTTCTGGTAGGATAAACTTTTTTTTAATATTTATTTTTAGTGTTCTTTTGGTTTATTTGGGATTTAAGTAGTAGTAAATTGGGTGTGTTTAGACTTTAGTACTGAAGGAGAAAAAATAAATGGAAGTTCTCTGCTGATTTTGTTTTTCTCCAGTTAATTACTTTCTACGTATGTATACATATATTTCATTAGTCTAGTCAAAGTGATGGTATCTCAGCTCTATTTTGATGTTTTTTTTCTGTTCTAGACAACTTTTTTGGATACTGATTCTAGTAATAAATTCAGAGTTTTATTCAGATTGGAGACTCAAGAAGTGAATAATTTGGTCTTTGGTGTGTTAGAATAATATGAGGAATCGATGAGTAGAATTAATTCTTGGGTACATATATTGTTCTATAGCAGTGTTGGTTGCTCTGGCAGATGATACCATTAATTATAGCGAAATAACTTGAAAAAAGTAGGTAAAGAATGAGAAGAATCTGAAATCTACTGAAATGCCTAACACTCTGGGGCCACAAATAATAAATGTACGTAATACTTTTTGTGGTTTACAAATCATCTGTTAATACATTAACATTAGCACAGTTTCGTTTTTGGGATGATATTACATAATTTTGAATGGGAACTGAAATTAGGTTGTAAACTCGTAATAGTAAGCTTGCTTTAGATGCTCATTTGCATAAGGTATGTATATTAACAATTTTCCTAACCTAAAATTATGGACTTTTGTGTTTACATTTGACTAATTTTATTTCAAGAAATTTTGTAGTTCCCATAAAAATCAGGTCCCTAAAGGGTAGTTGTGGTGATTATTTAATCATAGATGGAATGTCATTATGCAGAATTGATAAGTGATTAATTAGTTGTAAAAGCTGAAGAATCAAGAAAAGCTTGATGCCAACTGTTAGTTCAATTTGGCAGGTTTCCTGCATTAATTACTCTTGGAAGTTTGCACATGAATCTAGGTTTTTTTAAAACGTTTCTGTAATTTTTTAGTGTAAACTTGGGGAGAGCTGCCATTGTAAAAGCCAAAGGAGAAATACATCATCACTTACCCTTCTTTTTTGGTATTTTTTTCTATGTGGGAAGTTGAAATAAGTGGAAAACGAGATGCATGCATATTTGAAAAGAACTTTCTTAAGAAGATAAGACTCAAATGCGCATTGTTTTACGGAAGTAAAATTTACTACTATAGTATTGGATCAAGAAGGTGGAAAAGAGTTAGCTGTAGTCTAGCTGTTGATAAAGGACCGTCCGGTGCACTAAGTTTTTCCTATGTGCTGGTTCTAGAAAAGGATTGAATCACAAGGATTAATTGTGCGCAGTCTAATCTTACATTTTTGCAAAAATGCTATTTTTACAACTTGAACCCGCCATGACAGTAACTTTACCAATTATGTCAAGGCTCCCCTCCAGTCTAGCCGTCAATAAAGTAAGAAAAATCACTAGAAAAAATTAATATTGTAGACATGTGATTTTTGACCCTCCCCAAGAATTTTATAGTTTAGCATGTAAATATTTAATTTAGGCATAATATAACTATTTCAACTAATTTTTACTCTTTTACTTTTATTTTATTACACGAAAATAAAAATTACAAAAATAGACTCATTAATATTTTGTAGTCATTTTTAATCTTGAAAAAATTACCAAAAAAATAGTTTTGTTTTATTCATCAGTCTTATTTTAATAATTATTTTTACTTAAGTAGAGCTAATTAATATTTTTGATAATACTTTTAGTTAATTAAGCTAATTTTAAACATAGCTAGTCATAAAGGCCCGAGTTTTTAGCACATTCCTTAAGCTCAATATCCAATACCCATTAAGCTAATCCTATGGACCCTTCTAGACTCTTCTTTAGAACAAAAAATAAATAAAAAGACTCTAAGGACTTAACACAAAAAGACCTAGAGATTAATTGGCAAAATACATAAAAATACACCTAAACCTAGACTCTATATATAAAGTAATGCTTAAAATCTAAAAAAAGAAAGAGGAGAAGGCTGGGGAAAAGACAAAAACTGCGCAGCTTTTCACAAACGACCCCCCCCCTTCGGATCGTCTCCTTCACCACCCCACCCCAAACGATCCATCTCCAACGCCTGAGAAGCAGTCATTCTTCATCAGCTGGACAAAAACCAAACCAGCAACCTTTCTCCTTCTTCAAACCATTTCCACCCTCTCCATTTCTAATCTAGACCAGCCATCCACCACCCAAACGAAGCTCCTCTGTCAAGCGATTTCAGACCGTTACTGCTGTGCCGGAAGGTGATGGATCCGGCGAGAAATCCGGCATACTACCAAACAATAGCCAAAGATTGAAATCCAGCATAAAATATCCCTTGTGACATCCAAAATCGTCGTCCAATCTCAGTCGAGTTGAATCCGGTGAGATCCGTTCGAAACTTCTAATTTGAGGTCTGTTCGAGGTCGTCGTTTAGGCTCTCCGGTCTGGTCTTGGTCGAGTCGACCAACTTTTCGTTAGAAGATCCGAGGTCATCGGTAAGGTTCTGATCTGGTCAATTGGTTTCTTTCTCTGCGAATTGGTTTTTATTTTTTTTGTTGGATTCAGAAGCTGGGTTTAGCTTCATTTGGTTATTTGTTATTGTTTCATCAGGCAATAAAATGTTTCTCCAATTGTTCGTTTGGGTAATAGTCGTAACTTTTCGGATTCTATGGACCAAACATTTACAGTAGAGTGTTTGGATTGTTTTTCTATTTTGTTGCCTTCTCATCTATTTTACTATCTCATTACAGTAGCTATGATGTTTCTTGTCGCAGTGATTCGTTGGACCATGATTATTCATTTTTAACTTGATATTGTTGATTGTTCTATGTGTTGTGTATTGGTTTGATTTTTAGGAAATTACTTTAGAAATATAGTACTGTATTCTGGCAAATGGTTTAAAATCCATATTTGATGAATAACTTGTGTTGTATGCTTACAACAATTTTTTGCACATATATCAGTTTGGTGGTGGATTTGATATTAGTAAGGATTTCAAAAATTATGGGCTGCTGGGATTATAGCCCATCAATTGCCATTTGTATTTGGAATATTTTGGTTGGCATATACAAGTTATTGGAAGCGGTTGTTGATTCTCAAAAGCTTAAATGAACAGGATAATAGGTTGTTGGCCCATCTACTTTGAAATAACTAAGGACCTGCTTTTAGATTATTAATAATTTGAGGCGTGCCATGCCAAATAAAATCTCAAAACGCATGACCCTCACTTAATTACTATTTTTATCCTTAGAAATCGAGGCATGCCATTTAGTTGAACTTCCATGGACCCCGCAAACTTGAAAGTGCATAGTTGCTTTAGGCGCGCTATTTTAAAAATTACTTTCCTAAACTCGAATGTGCATTTCATTTGACTCAAATCCAAATCTTAACAACGTTAAATAAAATGTGTCTCGACTGTGGGTGCATTTCATGTGGCATGGTCCAAAGACGTGTTTTAGATGACGTTAAAATCTTTCTTAAAATAATTAAAAGCGGTTTAAAGTTGAAATACACATAGGTTTAAAAGTGTTTTAAAATTAGATAATAGGTCAATTATAACAGTTGAGCGATTATGCTAGAACCACGGAATCCGAGAATGCCTAACACCTTCTCCCGGGTTAATAAAATTCCTTACCCGGATTTCTGATTCGCGAAATCTAAAACAGAGTCAATCTTTTCCTCGATTCGGGATTTGAACTGGTGACTTGGGACACCATGAATTATCCCAAGTGGCGATTCTGAATTTTTTTTTAATAAAATGATCCCGTTTCGATTGTCACTTAAATTGAAAAAAACTCTCTTATACCCTTGCGGGTGTAGGAAAAAGGAGGTGTGACAGCTCTGGCGACTCTGCTGGGGAAAACCCGAAATCTCTGGTTTAGGGTTCAGAATTCGAGCTTAGATGAATTGTTGTATTTGGCTTTATCCGTTTACATGTTGCATTTCTTCGAGGGTAAAAGGGTCATTTTGCGGACTAATGATAGTTGAGGGCAAATGAAAAAAAAAAGGTGAAGTGTGAAGAGAGTGGGTCCCGATTATGTTTTCTGTCACATTTCTTTTTAAGGAAAAAGAGCTTGAAAATTCAAAAAACGATTTTGCACTCTTTCATCATTTTCCGAAAATCAGGAAATCAAAAAAAAAAATCCAAAAAGAGTTAACATGTTCCATCATTTTTCAAAAAAAAAAAAAGATAAAAAAAATATTGTTTTTCAAATTAGTGTTTTTTTTAATTCTCGCCCGTATCCAATCTGCCCGAACTACGCATACCTGATTCTCGTCTTTCGGGGCGTGATACGTAGGCAACCCACATAGGGTCCGATCTTCCTAGTAAATCTTAGGTTCTTGGCTTTGCAGGGTCTTAGCCAAATTTTGCACTTCTAGCCATCTTTTGGCCAAATAAGTCATTTTGCAAAAATAACCTAAATTATGTCTTGCATGTTTCCAACAGGAAGGGTTATTGTCTCACATAGCGCTCTAGGTCTTTAACCTATTTGATTTTAATTTTCTCATACATGATCCGATTTACTTATCGGAGTTTGCGCATGATAGAGCCTCAGGACATCTAGTCAGGATCGCTCATTTAGGAGTGCATTAAAAGAAGATTTTCTTTTCTTTTTATGTTTTGAGTCTGTTTTTTTATTTTTTTTATTTTTATGTCGTTTTTTACCTTTTAGTTTTGTATAGTAATGTCGAGTTTTATTATTATTATTATTGTACTTTCTATTTTGCATTTGAAAGGGTGTGTAATGAATCAAAAATCTAAACAAAACAAATTTCTTGCATTTTATATTTCCGTTAGGAATTTTCTTTAGAATACTAATTGTAGGAATGAAAAAAAAGTATTTTGGAGGTGGTTTTTCTTTTAGGCAATTAATATCTAGGACTTGAATAAAAATTATTTTTATATTCCCTTTGCTATATTAGGACCAAAATTCAAAGAAAAAAAAATTCTTTTAATACCTTTTTAAAAGTTTTCTTTAAGGCATTAATCTCAAAAATCCAAAAAAAATTTCTTTTGAGGTTCTTTTTTAGGAAATAAATGAAAAATAAAAAAAAAATATTCTTTTATTTTCCCAAGAACTTTAGGATATTGTACATAGAAGAAAAAAGAACATACTTTATCTTTTGTTTAAAGTTTCTTCCTTTAGGCAATCAAATTGAAATCCAAAAACATGTTGTTTTATCTTTTTCATTGCTTGTTTCAAAATCCTGCATCAGGATATCAAATGAAAATTCAAAATATTTTTCTGTAGTTTATTCTTTCGATCTTCTTCCTAAAAAAAACAAGAATCAAAAAATATTTTTTTCTCTTCTAGGGGTTTTCTTAATAATTTTCCATAGATTGTTTGTTTCAAAAAGAAAAAAAAAAGCAAAAAATATATGCTCGTTAAGCTTGAGTTTGCAATAGGTTATAGAACATTAAGTCTAGAAAATTAAAAAAAAAAGATTTGCTTCTTTTATTCCTCTTTTCTTATAAGAATAGTCCTTAAGGTAAAAAAAGAACGTTAGTTTGTTTACTTTATTTTCGTTCTTCCAGAACTACGCAAAGATCTGATTCATGCGGCGTCATGATACGTAGGCAACCTACATAGGGTTCGATCGAATCATTTTTTTTACTGTTAAAAGAAAAGAAAAAAAAGGAAAAAGGAAAAAAAAGAGAAAAAAAGAGATGAAATTATGGAATGTGAGAAATGAGGGAAAGAAAAGAGTGAAATAAGAAAAAGAGGAAGGGAAATGATCAAGAAAGTGCTAGAAAAGCAAAGAAAAGAGAGGATTGAAATGAACAAATTGGGATAATGCCAACTGACATTCGTACCCTCGAAGTCATTTTAGAACCGATAACTGTGGCTAGGTGCATTGCACATAAAGTGAGATTATCTTATGTTAAATGCCCTAACACTAACGTGATGACTTCATTTGGTTATATTCGTAGCAGAAGGGTGGTTGGTTTGTGATTTTTAAAGTGGTAACTCTTCTCTACAACATAAAGTCAAAAGGCAATGGCAGACAACAACAGAACTGAGTTGGTTGATACCAGTGCCCGGAAGCAGTTGTTTGAACAGGATAATGGGTTTGTTGAAGAGGTAAAGATGTTAAGACAACACATGGCGGACATGTATCAGGCTTGGATGACTGGGAAGGTACCACCCCCGCCACCACCTAGCTTCCTAGATGCTGCCCTTACCCAAACTCCGGACCCAATGTCAGATGATCCTCCATACTCTCCAGATCCACCCGCTTATCACAGCTTTCCCAACCACCCTAGTAGCTCCATCGCTCGTCCTCCAACTATCTTTTCCCAAAAGTGCCCTTCTGTCACATCCACTATTCCCGACAATGAACACCCACTCAAAGCTCATGATGCCCAACATTACCCCTCAGAGGTTGCCTACAAGGTCCCCAACTCATACAAGCAGGGCCCGCGGGATGAGCCTCATGTTGAAAATGAAACGTTCACAGGAAGAGAAGGGCGAGATGAGATACCCAGGAGGCTAAAAGGCATAGAACAGTCCTTAGAGAACAAGCAAGGAATGGGAGACCAGGGTAGCATGGCTTACAAAGAACTGTCTGTGTCCCCTGACGTTCGCCTTTCCGCGGGATTTAAAGTGCCAAAATTTAACTTGTATGATGGGCGTGGGGATCCGGTAGACCATTTGAGGGTTTTTTGCAGTAAAATGAGATGTGTTGGCGAGAAAGATGATTTGTTGATGGCGTATTTTGGTGAGAGCTTGACTGCGGCAGCTTTGGAATGGCATAATAGTCAAGATGTTGGTAAGTTGCATACATTGGGTGACATGGCTCAAGATTTTGTTCGATACTTTAAATACAAATTAAGCGTTACCCCAGACCGCTCTTCCCTATCTAGAATAAAAAAGAAGTCGGAGGAAAGCTTTAGGGAGTTTGGGCTCAGATGGAGGGAGCAAGCTGCTCAAGTCAGTACCCCGATTGTTGAAAAAGAAATGGTTGAGCTTTTCCTACAAGCCCAGGGGCCCACCTACTTCAGTCATTTGATCCCGGCCTTGGGTAAGCCTTTCAATGATGTGTTAAAAATGGGAGAGATGGTAGAAGAGGGAATCAAGTCAGGCAAAATCATGAGTTATTTGGCATTGAAAGATACTACAAAAGACATTCAGAACATCCTAGTAAGTTTGGGTGGAAGAAAGAGAAATAGAAAAGATGATCTGATGGGCCTTCCTGCTCAACACTTCCAGCCTCGACATCGTCCCCGTGGATATCTTTGTGCACCAGATGACCCTCCCCAATGCTACTTCTCTCTACAGAACTCCCAAAGTCGTACATCACTTTCCCAGTACCTTGTCCACAATGTACCACCATATGCTCCACACCCACAAGGCCCGCGATGGTCCACACCACTTCCCCAAATGTCTTATCCGCCCCCACGAGCCTACCGAAACTCTTCTGGATCAGGTTCCCGGCCTAATCAGGCATTTAAAAATAAGAGGTTGCAAAGAAAGAAAACCTTCACTCCATTGGGAGAGTCATATGCCAGTCTGTTCCAGAGGCTAGGGAAATTGGACATGTTGAAGCCGATTCAGATAAAAATGCCAAATTCTCTTCCAAAGAAGTTTGATTTTTCTCAAAGGTGCGCATATTGCTCAGATGCCCTGGGGCATGACATAGAGAAGTGTTGGCATCTGAAGAAAGCAATTTAGAAGCTTATTGATGCAGGTGACATTGTCATGCAAAATCCAGATGCAACAGACACTAGCCAAGGGCCACCGCCTGTGCGTAATGAGACGCATATGGTGGGTATGATTTATTTTGAAAAGGAATATGAGAATTTTTATGAGATCCTCGGAGGTCCACGCACTACAAAGCTTTCAGCGTTATCAGAGGTTGATCCTAAGAACGAGTAGGCACAGGGAACCCTAAAGCAATTTGAAGAACAATGTGATGGAGACTTGTGAAGGTCCTAGTATTGTTGATGCAGAAGTCAATGGCTAAGATGCTGAGTTTGGTGATTGGAAAGACGCTCTTTTCTTGGTTATCCAGGGAGGAGTTTTGGTAGTTTATTTTGTTGTCATTTCTGTTGTCCAGGGTTGTAAACCGGATATTGTCTTGTGACTCAAACCCTTCTATCCTTTTATTTTGCCTAGTTGTTTAGTCGTAGCAGATCGTTTAGTGTTGTATATGTTTGTTCTAGGTTTGTAACCCCAGTTTAGTTTGCTTGTTTTGTTGTTCAAATTCTTTCACCAGCTGTCTAATGCAATTTTCTATTTTCTGTAACTGCTAGTCATTTTTGTTTAGTTCTATTTTTTTATAGTTCTTTTACTGTTGACTCTAGTGACATGACATGCATGCAAAATTCTAGGCCTGGTCTTAAAAGTCAGTCTAGTAATGAAGCAATGGAACAATTTTGAAGATGATGGGGACATTTGAGGGAAATAAGTAAAGGCATTTTGAGATCATTTCAAACCCGAATTGTGTGAAACTGGGGCAGATAGATCATAAAGAAACCCTATTGAAATGAATCACGCCACATCGGGTTAAAGCGAAAGGCAAGTTTGCCCGAACTAACAAGGACCGTTCGTGGTAATGAGAGTGAGGGTGTTGTCCAATGGTGCTTTGTAGTTAACAGATGTAAAAGGTGAACGTGTGGATATGGTTATCAAGTCTGGTACAATCAAAAGATGTTATAAATGTTTTCCTTGGTTTGTTTAATTGTGTTGATTGTACTTGGCATATTTTGGAGATTGGAATGACGAAGACATTTTGTCCTGCTATCTAAACACTTTATCCTTTGTTACCCCTTTGAGCCTTATTTATTTTCTTTCATACCCCTCTTTCGGAATCAGTGGCAAATATCAGAAACACAAGCGTAAAAGATAAGTAAAAAAAAGAAGAAAAAGAAAAAAAACAAAACAACAAAAACAGAAAAAGAAGAAAGAAAAGAAAAGAAGAGAAAGAGGAAGAAAAAGGAAAGAAAATCATAACAACAAAGTAATTCCTATGACATGAACTACGTTCGACCTGATTCCTTTAAAGGATACGTAGGCAACCTCATGGTTCGGTCCCATCAAAATAAAAATCCAAAAGTCCCCAAGCAAGAAACTGGGGCAAAAGTTGTGGTTGTTGTAATAAATCTGATTCCGAAAGTTGTAATTTTGAACCCAAGTGAATTGTTTTGAGCCTTTGATATCCTTTCTTTTTTAACCCTATCCAAAAGCCCGCATTACGGTCCAGAGAAAGACCTTCCGATCAGTCTTCGAGAGATGCCAAGTCAAGCAAGGAGAGGTTATTCATATAAGGGGCAACACTCTGGTCCAAGTAGAAAAAAAATGAAAATAAGAGAGTCTTATTGGTGAAAACCCTCACGGGCATCGTAAGGCGACGGGAGCTGAGAGAAATCAAAAATGAGAGAGTTTTATTAGTGAAAACCCTCGCGGGCACCGTAAGGCGACGATAAGTTGAGAGAAACAACAAAATGAGAGAGGCTTGATGGTGAAAATCCTTCCGGCACTACAAGTCGAATAAGGATTGTGAATCAGATTGGATTATCGGAGCATTGAAGCCTAATTTCATGGTTTAGGGGTATAACAGGAGTTGGACATCAGACTTGCTCAACAGAATAGGCCGCAGGTGCATGTCATGGTCATTAGAGTTGGTATCCACATCTGATAAGTTTCTACTTTATAGTTTTCTTGTTAGGAATCATCTCTTTCCTTTGTCCTTTACCCTGTTCCTTTTGTCTTGTTCACTTCCTCTTCTTAAGTCTGTTTGGTCAAAATAAGTGAGAAATGCCTTCAAAATTTTCCATCAGCTTTCCAATTGCACAAAACGGGATCTGGCTAGCACATCAAAGTGTCATAAGTCAAGAAAGAACAACAAGCGCACTGAGTTGGTAACAATTAACATGCTTTGGGATCCATGTGAAATACAAAGGTTTGGTATATATCAATTCATGAATAATGCAATAGATGCAGGGTGTTAGGTGAACGAATCAAAGGTATTTTTCTGTGATAAGATTGACAAAGAAAGTGGTTAGTCAATAAACAAGCAAGGTCTTCGAGTGGAAATCAAAGTTATCATGGGAAGTGAAGGAGCAATCGCCCTCAAAGTCAAGGCCACAAACCAACCACCATATTTTTAAACTGACAAGATTTTTCTTTGATTGAAACAGGGGTAGAAAATTTCGTTTGTTTCGGAGAAACCCTCCGTAAGGAAAGGCAAGCACCAGACAGGTTTGACCGTAAATTCTCTGGACCCTCCTAGAAAATGGGATCTAGTTTAAAATTCAAAACAGTCATGAGTAGCAAGATCTAGCATTATTGTACCCCAAAAGAATATAAGTTGGCTTTAAAGTTTGCACGCTTGAGATAGGACTCAATTAGGAGTTTTCAGGACCCTCCTGGATAATGAGACCTATCTTTAAGATTTCCATTAGATAACAAGATTTAGCATAAGATCTGTTGTAGTGAAGTATAATTCAGCCGTAAGAGTTCTGTCGTAGGGAAGTATAATTCAGCCGTAAAAGTTGTCACTCTTAATATAAGACTTGAGTCTTGATTTTAGGACTCTCCTGGATAATGAGATGTAGTTGTAAGACCTTCTTAGATAACAAGATTTAGCGGAAGTCATACCTTTACAAAACATAATTCAGCTTTTAAAACTGTCATTTAACTAGGAGTTTTCAGGACCCTCATGGATAATTGGATCTAGCTTTCAAATTCTTAGTAATATTTGGTAACATGATTCAGTTAATACTCACAGATGTGCCCAGCTACCAAACTGGGGCAAAAAATTTTCTTTGTTTTGTCTATTTTGTTGAAATCAGGAGCCCACCTGGAGAGCACGGGAATACAGTTTAAGTTCAGCAATCAGGCGCCCACCTGGAGAGCACGAGAATACAGTTCAAGTTCAGCAATCAGGCGCCCACCTGGAGAGTACGGGAATATAGTTCAAGTTCAGCAATCAGGCGCCCACCTGGAGAGCACGTGAATACAGTTTAAGTTCAGCAATCAGGCGCCCACCTGGAGAGCACGGGAATACAGTTCAAGTTCAGCAATCAGGCGCCCACCTGGAGAGCACGGGAATACAGTTCAAGTTCAAAAATCAGGCGCCCACCTGGAGAGCATGGGAATACAGTTCAAGTTCAGCAATCAGGCGCCCACCTGGAGAGTACGGGAATACAGTTCAAGTTCAGCAATCAGGCGCCCACCTGGAGAGCACGGAAATACAGTTCAAGTTCAGCAATCAGGCGCCCACCTGGAGAGCATGGGAATACAGTTCAAGTTTAGCAATCAGGCGCCCATCTGGAAAGCACGAGAATACAGTCAAAGTCTTGGCAATCAGGTGCCCACCTGGAAAGCATGGGAATACAGATAAAATTTTAGCAATCAGGCGATCACCAGGAGAGCAAGGGAGAACAACACCAGTTTTAGGGAAGGGAAACAATTTAAGTGTCGGAATCAGGCGTCCACTTGGAGAAAAGGAAAACATCTCATATTATAATTCGAGTTCAGTAATCGGGCGTCCACCTGAAGAAAAGGAAAAACATCTCAGATTATAATTCAAGTCAGCAACAAAAGAAGCTCGTGACAAGAATGCAAGTCAACAGTCCGAGCTGATCAACAGATGTTAGTCACAATAAAGAAAAAAAAAGAGAAAGGCAAGAAGTTATTCCAAATGCAGAAGTTGATGAAAGATATGAGCTTCTCAAGACATGGTTGAGGTCACACGCACTATATGTCCGGTCTTGATCCGAAAATCTGAAGAAGAACGAGCTAGCACCTGCGACTAGCAAGCGTCAAGGTTCAAATCCAAAGTCTGCATGAAGAACCATTCAAGGCTCAAGATCAAGCTTCAGAAGACTTATAGATAGGAATCTTGCAACTCATAGTTGACAGGCTTAGCTAGTCTTTTTCATCTTTTGATTTTTGATGTAATAACAGGACCGCGAACCGAAAACTTGGCAGAACAGCACCTCGACTGGCTCTCTACCTCGGCATACTCCATCATCTCACTCACCTCTGAACTATACGTGGCCTGATTCTTTTATAGCCAAGGATATGTAGGCAGCTCAGATACCAGGGCTCGGTCACATTCCCCATTTCTTAGTTTTAGTCTCTCCCAAATAAGGGTCGGGTCAAAAAACCTGTCTAGTCGTTCTTTGTCTGAAAACTCTTCGCTTTTCCAGTCAAAGAGGGGCAGCTGTAGACATGTGATTTTTTACCCTCCCCAAGATTTTTATAGTTTAGCATGTAAATATTTAATTTAGGCATAATATAGCTATTTCAACTAATTTTTACTCTTTTACTTTTATTTTATTACAAGAAAATAAAAATTACAAAAATAGGCTCATTAATATTTTGTAGTCATTTTTAATCTTGAAAAAAATACCAAAAAAATAGTTTTGTTTTTATGGTCAGTCTTATTTTAATAATTATTTTTACTTAAGTAGAGCTAATTAATATTTTTGCTAATACTTTTAGTTAATTAAGCTAATTTTAAACATAGCTAGTCATAAATGCCCAAGTTTCTAGCCCATTCCTTAAGCTCAATATCCAATACCCATTAAGCTAATCCTAGGGACCCTTCTAAACTCTTCTTTAGAACAAAAAATAAATAAAAAGACCCTAAGGACTTAACACAAAAAAACCTAGGGACTAATTGGCAAAATACACAAAAATACACCTAAACCTAGACTCTACATATAAAGTATTGCTTATAATCTAAAAAAAGAGGGAGGAAAAGGCTGGGGAAAAGACAAAAGCTGCGCAGTTTTTCACAAACGACCCACCCCCCCTTCGTCTCCTTTACACCACCCCACCCCAAACGATACATCTCCAACGCCTGAGAAGCAACCATTCTTCATCAGCTGGACAAAAATCAAACCAGCAACCTTTCTCCTTCTTCAACCCATTTCCACCCTCTCCATTTTGAATCTAGACCAGTCATCCACCACCCAAACGAAGCTCCTCTGTCAAGCGATTTCAGACCATTACTGCTGCGCTGGAAGGTGATGGATCCGGCAAGAAATTCGGCAAACCACCAAACAATAGCCAAAGGTTGAAATCCAGCATAAAACATCCCTTGTGACATCCAAAACCATCGTCCAAGCTCAGTCGAGTTGAATTCGGTGAGATCCGTTCGAAGCTTTTGATTTGAGGTCTGTTCGAGGTCGTCGTTGAGGCTCTACGATCTGGTCTAGGTCGAGTCGACTAGCTTTCCATTAGAAGATCCGAGGTCGTCGTTGAGGTTCTGATCCGGTCAGTTGGTTTCTTTCTCTGCGAATTAGTTTTCATTTTTTTTGGATTCAGAAGCTGGGTTTAGCTTCATTTGGTTATTTGTTGTTGTTTCATCAGGCAATAAAATGTTTCTCCAATTGTTCGTTTGGGTAATAGTCGTAACTTTTCGGATTCTTGTAGTATGGACCAAACGTTTATAGTAGAGTGTTTGGATTGTTTTTCTATTTTGTTGCCTTCTCATCTATTTTACTATCTTGTTACAGTAGCTATGATGTTTCTTTTCGCACTGATTTCGTTGGACCATGATTATTCATTTTTAACTTGATTTTGTTGATTGTTCTATGTGTTGTGTATTGGTTTGATTTTTAGGAAATTACTTTAGAAATATAGTACTGTATTCTAGCAAATGGTTTAAAATCCATCTTTAATGAATAACTTGTGTTGTATGCTTACAACAATTTTCTACGCATATATCAGTTTGGTGGTGGGTTTTATATTGGTAAGGATTTTAAAAATTATGGGTTGCTGGGATTATAGCTCATCAATTGCCATTTGTGTTTGGAATATTTTGGTTGGCATATACAAGTTATTCGAAGCAGTTGTTGATTCTCAAAAGCTTAAATGAACATGATAATAGGTTGTTGGCCCATCTACTTTGAAATAACTAAGGACATGCTTTTAGATTATTAATACTTTGAGGCGTGCCATGTCAAATAAAATTTCAAAACGCATGGCCCTCGCTTAATTGTTATTTTTATCCTTAGAAATTGAGGCGTGCCATTTTGTTGAACTTCCATGGCCCCCGCAAACTTGAAAGTGCGTAGTTGCTTTAGGCGCGTTATTTTAAAAATTACTTTCCTAAACTCGGGTGTGCATTTTATGTGACCCAAATATAAATCTTAACAACGTTAAATAAAATGTGTCACGGACTGTGGGTGCATTTCATGTGGCGTGGTCCAAAGACGTGTTTTAGATGACTTTAAAATCTTCCTTAAAATAATTAAAATCGGTTTAAAGTTAAAATGCACATAGGTTTAAATGTATTTTACAATTAGATAATAGGCCAATTATAACAGTTGAGCGACCGTGCTTGAACCACGGAATCCGGGAATGCCTAACACCTTCTCCCGGGTTAACAGAATTCCTTACCCGGATTTCTGGTTCGCAGACTGTAAAATAGAGTCAATCTTTTCCTCGATTCGGGATTTAAACCGGTGACTTGGGACACCATAAATTATCCCAAGTGACGACTCTAATTTTTTTTTAATAAATGATCCCGTTTTGATTATCACTTAAATTGAAAAAAACTCCCTAATACCCTTGCGGGTGTAGGAAAAAGGAAGTGTGACAAATATTCACTGAGATAATTAAGTTGCATATAATTAAGGCATATCCATGTTAGATTTTCAATTTTGAATGGCTTTTTTTTTTGTTGCTGATTTCTTGGCGTTTATTTGCGTCAGTCCATTTTTATCCCAGCAGAAAAGAAACTCAAAGGACAATAAGTGAGGCTTGTGTCATGATTTGTCTATATTTGGCGTCCTTTTTCTCGTCCAAATTGCGTGTGCAACATTGTTCGCTTTTACTTCTATTTCCTTGCTTTGACCAGACATATTTACGTGATTCAGATTGGATAGGGTATTGAAAATTAAAAAATTTCCATCTCAATTCAACTGTCTCATTTTACCTTGAAAGGGTTGATTTGACCAATATCTATAAGACAACAAGTCGACAGCAAACCCAATATGATTTAATTTAATTTTTTATTCTAGAACACAGTGCCACGACTTCAGTAGGTACTAGTTCACTTGGTTTTAGTCTTAAGAAATTACAAGTAGGGGCCCTATCAAAAGGAGAATGCCTTTGAAAAAACACAAATCATGTAAATGAATGCGAACCGTAGATATGATCTTATATATAAATTTTTATTAACTGTCATCAAGTAATATGTATTCTTTAAATTAATTTTCATTCTGATTAAATAATTTGATTTGATATAAGTATGGATTATGGTTAAGCCCTTTTTCATTTGAATATAAAGCGAAATTAAGGGTAGTGATGCGCGAAACATCCTGCATTCACGCAAGAAATGGAAAATGATCACATTCAAGGAGTGTGATGTAGACAACATACCTTGATTCAAGTAATATGTAGTATTATATTATCAGTGCAATACTGCCAAACATTTTCAACATTCTAAAATAGAAAAAATAATATTCTATAACTTTGCACAAGCAGAGTAAGAAACCTTTAAATTTTATATAAAACAGAACTCTTAGAGCCCTGTTGGACATAAGAAATTTTTTTCTTTTTTCAAATTTTTTTTACTTTTTTCTAAAATCAACGTTTGTTTATAAAATTTTTATTTTTTACTTCAAGATGCATTTTGAAATTTTTCGAAAATTTGAAAAACTCCAAAAAGCTGTTTTTCAAAAAATTTACTCAGATCACTCACAAAACTTTAAAAACAACCCAAATTATATTCATGTCCAAACACAACTCTAAATTTCAAATACCATTTTGTTCGATTCAAGCTCTAGAGAACAGAGAATATGAAGTGAGGAAGAAGAGAAATTAGAATTGTATTCTTCTATGTATTGTCGATCAATACAAGGTTGCACTATATTGTGTTTACCCCTAACTCCACTAACTAACTAACAGCTCACTTACAGCTGTCAAAACAACCACTAATAACTAACTAATGTCAACTAACTCAAAACAACTCCTCTCTACTTCTATTATGTACAATTTGGCCCCTTATATTCCAAGACTCCCCCTCAAGCTGGAGAGTGAAATACATTGAAAAATCCTAGCTTGGAAAGAAGAAAACAGTGTTGTGCAACACCAAGTCTTTTTGTCATGATGTCTGCCAACTGAAGCTTTGTTGAGAAATGATGAGGCATGAGCAGTCCATTTTTGATCTTCTCCTGGACAAAATGACAATCAATTTCTATATGCTTTGTTCGTTCATCAAATATAGGATTTGCTGCAATTTGGAGAGCAGCTTTGCTGTCATAGTAGAGATCAATTGGTTGTTGTAAATCAACATTCAATTCCTTTAACAACCCAACTAACCAAGTGATTTCAGCTGCTACTGCTGCAAGACTCCTATACTCAGCTTCAGCTGAGCTACCACTTATTGTCTGCTGCCTCTTGGACTTCCATGATAGCAAAAACTCCCCCAATTTTATAATATATCCAGTAATTGACCTTCGTGTATTTGGACATGCTGCCCAATCAGAATCACAGTAGGCAGTGAAATGAGAGATATGACCCCTCTTTCGGAATATACCAAGCGCAGATGAGCCTTTGATGTACCTGATTACTCTAAGTGCAGCATCCATGTGAGAATGCTTTGGATATTGCATGAACTGACTTAGCACTTGCACAACAAAACAAATATCAGGATATGTGATGGTCAAAGTGAGCAGGTTTCCCACTAACCTCTAGTTAGGGCTGTGCACGGATCAGATTGGATCGGATTTAGCACATTTTGAATTCGGATTTCGGATTCTAGAAAATGCAATCTGAATCCGATCCAAATTATATCGGATCAGATTGAATTTTAAAGTTTGGATCGGATCAAATTTCGGATCGTATTATTATGCCTCAAAGTTGCAAACTAATATGTATATTTTTTTTGGTAAAAGAGGCAATACATTAAGAAATTCATGTTTATGCAATTATGAGAGTACTATGGTGCCAATATAACTAAATCTAAAAATTGTAAAGGCAATAACTTGGAGGAAGATGTAAAAGAAGTACTAACTATCCGAAATTAAAAGTTGTGTTTATCACTGCCTAATAATTTCGGATTTTGGATCGAATCGGATAAAAATATACCAGTCCGAATCCAATCTAAATTCCGAAATTTTAATAAACATAATCCGAAATCCGATCAAATCCGAAATCCGAAATTTAATAAATCAGTTCGGATTTCGGATATGCGATCCTAATGACCATTCCTACCTCTGGTAACTTGCTATATCCTGCAATTCTTCATCTCCATTGCGTCCTACATGTTTGTCATACTCTGTGGTAGTCAGTTTCTGATTTGTCTCAATAGGAGTAGAAGCAGGTTTAGCTGCAGCTAATCTTGTGGTAGAAATCAACTCCAATGCATATTTTCTTTGGTTTAGCATTAGGCCTTTATCTGATCTCATTACTTCTATACCCAAGAAATATCTAAGTTCCCCTAAATCCTTTGACCTTGAATTTGGCATGCAAAGTAATCTTGGTATCTTCTACTAAGGACATGTTTCTACCAGTGATTAAAAGATCATCAACATACACCAAGATGATAACAATGTCCTGTCCTAATTGCTTAGTAAACAAGGAATGATCATATGCACTCTGCTGGTATCCTGCTCCTACCAGGGCATCTGTGAGCTTAATGTTCCATTGTCTCGAATCCTGTTTCAAGCCATAGAGTGACTTTATTAGTATGCAGACTTTATTCTCCCCTGGATTTGGGAACCTTGTGGCAAGAGTATTACACTTCCTCATATAAATCACCCTGTAAGAATGCGTTGTTGACATCCATTTGATATAGGATCCACTCTTTTGAGGCTGCTATGCTAAGGACAACCCTCACAGTTACCATTTTAGCAACTGGAGAAAATATTTCATGATAGTCTAACCCTTCTTGTTCAGTGTATTCTTTTGCAACCAGCCATGCCTTGAACCTCTCAACCTCACCATTTGAATTGTATTTGATTTTGCATACTCACTTAGAACCAATTGGCTTCTTACCTTCTGGCAAGTCTACCACCTCCCAGATGTGATTTTCTTCAAGTGCTTTAATCTCTTGGTTCATAACTTCTATCCACCTTGGATCATATGCAGCTTTCTTGAAAGACTGTGGCTCATTTAAGACTGAAAAAACACTAAGATAGGACTGATATACAGGAGATAGATTATCATAGGATATGGCATTACAAATTGAGTAAGGATAGTGTGTGTGTCTTAATAGTAGTAATGTAATCCTTAAGCCAAATGGAAGGCTTTCCTTGTCGACCAGACTTCATAGTTTCCACATCTACAGATGCTTGTTGAGGATGTACACTTGCTTCCTCTGTTGGTTCTAAAGAATGCTCCTGAGCTTCTGTACCTCAACTACTTGTTCAGATTCTGTTGGTTCTGAAGAATATTGCTGGGCTTCTGTTGGCTCAGCTACTTGGTCATCAATAAAATTGTCATTTATTTGATCTACACTCTTATGCTCTCCATATGATATGACATTGTCTAAAACTCTTGCATCATTTGTGGTTTCTTCTGTTGTAGCAGTAGTGTCTTCAATTTGTGGCTGTATGTTCAGAGATGTAGGTGGAATCACAGTTGGATGTGATTGTTGCATCTCTTCTGCCTCCAATGAATTTGGAGAAGTAAAAAGATCCTCTGCATCATCTGGACATGTAATATTGCTAAAAGGAAAAAATCTCCTCTTTGAACACCACATCCCTGCTAACAAATATGCTCCTATTATCAAGATCATATAGCCCATAACCCTTTTGAGTTTTTGAATATCCAATAAGAACAATCTTTCTTGCTCTGACTCTAAATTTATCACCCTTAGGTGGGTTACTTGCATAGCACAAACAACCAAATACCCTTAAGTGATCCACCTTAACTGGTTTTCCATATAATAACTCATAAGGTGATTTACCTAGTACACACTAGTGGGCAACTTGTTTATCAAATATACTGCAGTCCTTACACAATCACCCCAGAATCTTTTAGTAACTGCACTTTGAAATTTTAGGGCTCTTGCTACCTCCAAGATATGTCTGTGCTTTCGTTCAAACACCCTATTTTGTTGTGAGGTGTATGGACAACTACTCTGATGTATTATTCCAAGAGAAGCAAATAAAGTATTGCATTGAGAATTGAAGAATTCAGTACCATTATATAATCTAACAACCTTCACAGTGATTTCAAACTGAGTATTTATCATTGCAAGGAAGTTCTTTATTATAACAACTACTTCACACATAGATTGTAATAAGAATATCCAAGTAAATCTGCTATAGTCCTATAGTCATATCTACAATTGTAACAAAATAGAGTTTTCTGTCATATGTAGGTACCTTATGAGGTCCCCAAACATCCATGTGAACAAGCTGTAAACAACCACTTGACCTAGTACTACTAGTAGGAAATTGTAATCTACACTGCTTTGCCAAAGGACATACTTCACAATTGTCCTGCACTCCAGTGTGTATTTTGTTCCTCAATGCTGAAATATGTTCCATAGACTATCACGACCCGGATTTTCCATCCTATGGAGTCGTGATGGCGCCTACTCATAGAAGCTAGGCAAGCCACGAAATGCGAAAAATTCAACATCCTCCATTTTAGCCTTTTTAACCAATTAAATTAGCAGGTAATCGGTATTTAAATAATGACGAAAGATGAAATTTAAGCGGAAGACTTAGATAAATATTATACCCAAACCGATACGAATAAAAATCAACATATATCTCTACCCAGAACTGGTATCACAACATTCACGGACTGTCTAGGAATGCTACATACAAGTGTCTGAAAAAGGAAATATAGTCTATCTCGGATATAAAAGAAAATAGAACATCTAAATGGATAGACGAGACGCCGGGCCTGCGGATGCTTGCAGGGCTACCTCTGTGTCTCGGTGGACTGAAGGTTGCACTCTAACTACTGTCCAAAAGCTGCTTCGGGATCTGCATACAATGCAGAGTGTAGTATCAGCACAACCGACCCCATGTGCTGGTAAGTATTTGGCCTAACCCCGGTGAGGTAGTGACGAGGCTAGGACCAGACTCCAGATAAACCTATGCAATTATGTATATATATACAGCGGAAAGATAGACGGAAACAAACAATTAAAAATGGGGAGGGGAAACATGCTTCGGGGAATAACAGATAAGGCAGAATATCAATAAAATTGTAAGGAAACCAAAATTTAACTTCTAATAAGGATAAGGAAAATAAAGTCAAATTTCACTTTCAGTTTACATCTTGTTGCAGGCGTGCAACCCGATCCCATTTCTCATATCTTGTGGTAGGCGTACCACCCGCTCCCATTTCATTAAATCTTGTGGTAGGCGTACTGATCACTGCAAACTCAACGCTACACTAAGGTAGGAAGAGCGGGTCACAATAGCTTTTACCCGATATGAGGGTCAGGATCGAATTCCTCAGGGAGCTAGTAGTGGAGTTGGATTGTCTGTCTATCCTAGAGATGTGTTTGTACTTCTAATGTCACTTCAAACATTTTTGGGTTTTCAAATTATAATTGTTTTTGTAAAACTACTGATTAACACTAAATTATGCTACGAGAATATTGCTAAATTGTATCTAATGGGAAGAAGGGCACTAGGGTCGTGACACTACCTAGGTGGCTAATTGACGGGTAGATGTTACTAAGGTTCGATTGACATAATTGGGGCTTATGCTATAACCATTGCACAATTTTACCCACTCTCACACCTCTCGGTAGAGAAAGTGACTTTGCCTAATTGACTCTCGAGAGACCAAATGGGTGGTCAAATTAGACAAAGCAACTAGGGTTCAAGTAGGGCAATTACTCTCTCGAGGTTTAACACGTTAATTGGGACTATCATTTCTCGTGAGTCCATCCCAATTCCTTGTTGGGTCAATTTTAGGGTTATAGACTCTCTTTTTAAGAAGAGTTAAACCCACAAAGCTTAAATCAGTATTTGCAACCACCAATCCTAGATTAAAACAAAAAATCAACTCAAATAGCAAACACCCATAGTCAATCTAACATTAGATGGCAACACCCATCAATTACCCACACTAGGGTTGAGCCAACCCTAGCTAATGGGTTTAGCTACTCATGCTAGATAAAAAAATTGAAGAAATAGATGAAGAGCTAAGCATATTGTTGCTCCCAAATGCACACGCAAGTATACGTGATCGACAAGTAATATAATGATAAGTAGAGTGTCGAACCCACAGAGACTTGTGTAAACTACTCACTGAATCACTAAAATTGTTATTCAATCCAGCTAAAATCAAAGTCCAATAATATGATTATATTATACTACAATTCTAAATAATAACTAAGTTATCAAGTAACGAGTTGATTGTTGTGTATTCAGTAGAGACAAGTATTCCAGGGTTGTGATCGATTCACCAATCGAATTGTGTTCTAATTAACTCTCCCTTTCATATAATTCACACATGGTTGCTAATTAATCGATAAGTGCTCTCATAGCCTTCTCCCGAAGTACTACTCACCTATTCTCAATAGATTAACGCCTATATTCCTATGAAATAAATCTATTAAGAACACATTAAGATCACGATATTTAATTAAGCATGGTGACTAGGTATATTCCTATCCTAACCACAAATCCGCTCCCCCTAAGGGTTAAGTCATGCTCTCTTCAATTCTTCTCTAATCTAAACACAGCTTTCCCAAGCATAACATAGATAGTAAATAGAACCTAACTGCTGGCCAGACAATTAAGCAATTAAACACAGAATTGAAGAAACAACCATATATTGGTGAATTATAATCAAGGTCAAGTCAACGTTAAACAACAATATTCATGGCTAAATCACAACCCCAGAACAATGGGTGTTTAGCCACTCATTATTTAATCAAACAATTGCATAAGTGTTGAATCAATTGGAAATACTAGAAAAAGATGAAGAATTCTGAGATGTTCTTGCTCCTCAATGTTTCTTGCGTGTATTTTTTCTCCAAGGTGTGTCCCCTCCCTCAAAAATAGGTTTAGTCTTGCTTCTATATCAGTTGGGTAGGTCTAGGGCCGAAATAAACTTGTCCCGAGCAAAATAGGACACATTTCACGTCACCAGCGCCCAGCCCAGCGCCAGGCGCCCTCCACGGCGCCCCATTATTTGTGCATACTATTTTTGGCACCATAGGTGGCGCCAGGCACTGCCTGTGGCGCCCAACTGGCCCTTTTTCCCGGTTTCGTTCGTGTTGGCTCAAATCTCGCGCGTTTTGCCCTGTTCCGTTTAGAATTTGGAAAACTGTAAAACATGAAAGTTGTAGCCCTTTGAGTTAGGTTTCCAACAATATATTGTGGAGCCAAAATGAAGTTCTGAGAAAAAGGTTATGTGTATTTTACTAGACAGTACGCAATATGCCCTCTCGAGTCTTCGTTTATTCTTAACTATCAAAGTTGACCCCTGACACGATCCCGACTTAATTCCTTGGGCTTTTACTCAGACTTCAAAGCTCAAAATCATTTCAATTCATTCCATAACATCTATATAGCTCGGAATCACTCCTACAAGGCATAAAACACATCGTTAGTGCAAAACATTAGCGATTAAAGCGCAAACCCAAATAAAGTGTAGTAAATTAGAGTGTAATAATCGACCAAAATATGTAACTATAGCCTATCATCAACACCCCACACTTAAACGTTGCTCGTCCTCGAGCAATGGGACTATCTAATACCCCCCCTCCCCCAACTACGTACAAGTATCAATTATAGAGGAGCACTTTAACTTTTAACCACACACTATACCTTGACTATGATTAATACCGGCACACAAGCATGAACACACAAAAATTCACATTCTTCCCGTTTGAGCAAGCCCAAGTATAATATTTCAATTCAATAATTTCCAATAACCTAATTGTCACCACCCAACCTCACAAGCCGACTTGCAACCACTAAGCACCCTCAATTTATGCACTTACCCAACAAGAAAGTTTACAACATTGCCAATCATTCATGAGATCATGTGCCCTCACCAACAAACCGAGAGTGAATATAAATTGGTCCACACATTCAAATATGCTTTTGAACATAATTTAAGGACATCACACAATTGAACAAAATTCGGTCACTCTTACAAAGAATTCATATGCATCCCGTGGTCATTCCATAAGCTTGCCCGTAATGTATATCTCCACTAATTTAAGCTAGCCAAATCTAGGATCAATTAGGACTTTTAGGTTGTATTGTAGGCTAAGGGACGGGTAGAATATATTTAGAAATAGTGACTCACCCTCCTAAGCACTTTAATACACTACATTTACACTTCAATCACATATTTTTCTCAACCAAATCACTTGCCATATACAACATAGCCCACTTTTCACTTAAGCACTTCTCTATTTTGTCACTAGCACAAATCAATAAGAATTGGAGGTGTGTATTTTTCTACATTATTTGAACTATCATATTTGTTTTTTCTTTTCTTGCAAATTTTTCTTTTCCCTTGTCTCTTTTTTTTTCTTCACACACTTCATACATTAAAGTTCATCGGCTAGTGACTTTTGATTTCAACTTTAGTGCACTAACGAGCCCTTCCATGTTTCCACTCGAAAACTACTCCCCAATATATCACCTTACTTCTTTTAGCGACTAAGTGCCTTAGGAGGTAAAGGTTCAATCAATATCAAATTAAGAACAAAATAGGGGTATGGCTTGTATGTGGGTGACAAAAGAAAGGTCTATAGGCTCAAAGGGGCTAGCAACGGAAAATTTTATTTTTATGTGACAAGCACATCTATGATCAAGCAAGAAAATGCCTACGTCATCTCTTAGATATATCACAACTTATAATTTCGCTTCAATTAACACACGGGGCAAGTTCTAGACTACACAGGATAGCAAAGAAAATCACAAATCCTCACACACATGTTGCACATGACTCAATCAAGATGGTTTTGTTCAACTCTCAAGTCAAGGAAGTACAATTAAATGAGAAATTTAAGCAACATTGCACTATGTGGTATACAAGTCAAACAACTGAGAAACGACGTCACAAAATAGGCTATTTACTTTACTTAGGCTTCACAAGTCAAACCAAATACACGGGAAAACAGAATGTATGTCATAGCCTAATGTGCCAGCATCAACCATGTCAATGAGTATCTCAGAATGACTCAGTTTCTTCCTAAACTGCTCCTAAAAAGAAATTAAAGTGCCCGGTTCTAGCTACATCCTTGGAAAAGAACCGGTGCCCAAAGAAAAATCAAGGAATACTACCTAGCTATTCTAAAAAAATAAAACGACACATAAAAAAACAAAAATCTCTTGGGTGTTTTTAAATCGAACTTTTATCCCTCAAGAAAATTGTCCAAAAGATCCATCTTCGGGAAAAATCCGATCTTTTTCAAATAATTTTTTTTTCTTTTTCATTTAAAGCAACTAATACTAAACTAGATTGACAACACTAGAACTACGGAAAGAAACAAAACAAAACAAGTTAATACAAGATATACAACTACAGCATGTGGTATTCCTCCTATCCCACACTTGAACTATGCATAGCCCTCGATGCATGATCATAGAGAAATATTAAAACAAGGGTGAAAAATACTCCCTGAGACCCTCTCAGACCTAGCTCAGACATGATCCTCAATATTAAGGGCCGGGACGACCCCACACTTAAGATCAAACATGCTCCTCAACTTCAACTTTGGGTACTCAGACTTCCCCTACTCTGCAAAATAAAAGCAACACAAAACTTGACACTAAAAAAATTAATCAATAGATAAAAGATATATAGGTTGGGTTGCCTCCCAACAAGCGCCTTATTTATAGTCGTGGCACGACTCTGCTATTCTGCTCAGGCTGGGCGCTTTCTCTTCTTCTTTCTCCTATGAAGTCTAGCCTTTTTGCACGTTCTCGGAAGGTCTCCTCTTTCATCTCTGGTTCTTTTCTCAATCATCTTAACACGGTCAGTTGGAAATACCACCTCCTTTAACTCAGTTGTCCCATATGGATCACTATAATTCACATAAGGACTCTGCTTTATCCTCTTCGATTCTACCACTGTAATCATGCACAAGTCTTCATAATGTTTAGGAAGCTTAAGTGCCTTGTACACATTAAAAGTGACCTCTTCATCGTCAACTCTCATTTCTTACTTCCCTGCTCTCACATCAATAATTGTTCCACCAGTAGCTAAGAATGCTCCCCCCAAAATAATGGGCACTTCCTCATCTGCCTCGTAATTAAGAACAATAAAATTAGCAGGAAGAATAAACTTTCCCACTCGAACTAACACATCCTCAATAATTCCTTCGAGCATGACTAGTGACCTATCTGCTAGTTGTAAAGTGATTGTTGTAGGTCTAAGCGCCCCCAATCTGAGTTGCTTGAACAAAGAGGATGTCATCAAATTTATACTGGCCCCTAAATCACACAAGGCTCTACCAACTTCTTGTTTTCCAAGAGACAAAGGAATTGTGAAACTCCCAGGATCCTTCAACTTAGGATGACGTTTACTTTGAACTCTGGCACTACACTCTTCAGTAAGTGCCACTGTTTCAAACTCTGTATGTCTTCGTTTTTTTGCCACAATATCTCTGAGATACCTTGCATACTTAGGCACTTCCTGCAAAATTTCCACCAAAGGCAGATTCACACTCACTTGGCTCAAAATATCTAGGAATTTCTTGTACTTGGCATCATCTTTTTGCTTCTGCAGTCTTTGTGGAAATGGAGGCGGTGGCCTAGCCTCAGTTACTGGCTTGGGTCCTTTATCATCTTTCTCATTCCCATCAACTGGCTTGGGAGCTAATTCTCTTTCAGGATGATCTGTATTCTTCTTTTTCTTTGGAACTTCTTCTAGTGCTCTTCTATTTCTCAAGGTAACCGCATTGACTTGAGATTTAGGATTGGGCTCAGTATCACTTGGAAGAGCTCCAACTGGTCTAGTGTTTTGAGCACTGGCAAGCTGTCCCATTTGACGCTCCAAATTTCTCACTGTTGTGGCGAGGGCTTGCTGTTCAGCCATCACTTTTTTCAACATGTCTTCAAGGTGACTATAGGACTCTCTTGTTGTTCAACCTGAGGTGGTCTATATTATTGTTGAGGTGCTTGAGGCCTGTATTGATTCTGAGTGCCCTGGTTTCCACCCCAAGAGAAGTTTAGGTGGTTCCTCCATTTGGGATTGTAAGTGTCCCCATACTGATTTGTTTGGCCTCGATTTGCATTACCCACAAAATATACAGACTCTGGATTTGCTAGGCATAGATTGCTCATGTGACCCTCTCCACATACTTCACAAAATATTTGAACATGTTGCACTGGTTGGGCTTGTTGCTTGTTGATACTCAAGTTCATCTGGTTGACTTGATTGGTCAGTGTAGAAATCTGCGTTGATAATGCTGAGACGACATCTAGCTCAAGAACCCCTGCAGACCTTTGCACTGTGTGTCTGCCCATCTCTCCTTGCCAATCCGGATTGCTCTTGGAGAATTTGTTCAACAATGCATATATCTCGTCAAAGCTTTTCTCCAACACTTGACCCCAACTGCAGCATCTACCACGATCTTTGTTTTAGCATGTAGCCCTTCTATGAAAGTGTGAGCTAACACTTCATTCATCTGATTGTGATGAGATAGTCTTTGAGTAGCCCCTTGAATCTTTCCCAAGCTGAGTATAAAGATTCTCCCGCTTTCTGTTTGAAGGCTACTATCTCACTTCTACTCTTTGCAGTTTTGCCTGAAGGAAAGAACCTTGCCAGAAATATTCTTGCCAAATCATTCCATGATGTGATGGAATTAGCTGGTTCTGCCTTTAGCCATTGCTTAGCCTCGCCCAACAGAGAGAATGGAAAAAGTGTGAGCCTCACGTAATCTGGAGTGACCCCGTTAGTGATATAAGTATCACTAATCTCCAAGAAGTTCAGAATATGCTGCTGTCGATCCTCGTGTGGAATACCCATTAATTGCCCGTTTGCATGAATTAACTAGATCATGCTCTGTTTCAGCTCAAAGTGCCCAATGATCTCGGGCTTCACTATACTGGAGGTGACATTAGTAATGCTGGGCATCGCCACCTCCTGAACAACCATGGGTTGCTCCTCTTCCATGTCCACAAGAAATTGAACAAGTGCCTGAA
The DNA here is from genome assembly GCF_000393655.2 of Nicotiana sylvestris. Classification (NCBI taxonomy): domain Eukaryota; kingdom Viridiplantae; phylum Streptophyta; class Magnoliopsida; order Solanales; family Solanaceae; genus Nicotiana; species Nicotiana sylvestris. The sequence continues at coordinate 127,851,151 of NC_091057.1, forward strand.
TATTATTCGTGTCCCTTGCTTCCCTCAACCTCCTGTGAAATGTTCTCTCAGGTTCAGGATCAAAGCCTTGAAGTCGGTCCTGGCTTCTGACCCTACGCATTCAATCAAAGTTCCTGAGATCTGAGAAACAATCAAGTAATGTTAGACTAGACTAAATACACAATTAAAGCAAAAACCAGCAAGTACTTAATATTCAAGTCCCCGACAACGACGCCAAAAACTTGTTGCTCCCAAACGCATACGTAAGTATACGTGGTCGACAAGTAATATAATGATAAGTTGATTGTCGAACCCACAGAGACTTGTGTAAACTACTCACTAAATCACTAAAATTGTTATTCAATCCAGCTAAAATCAAAGTCCAATAATATGATTATATTATACTACAATTCTAAATAATAACTAAGTTATGAAGTAACGAGTTGATTGTTGTGTATTCAGTAGAGACAAGTATTCCAGAGTTGTGATCGATTCACCAATCGTATTGTGTTCTAATTAACTCTCCCTTTCATATAATTCACTCATGGTTGCTAATTAATCGATAAATGCTCTCATATCCTTCTCCCGAAGTACTACTCACCTATTCTCAATAGATTAATGCCTATATTCCTATGAAATCAATCTATTAAGAACTCATTAAGATCACGATATTTAATTAAGCATGGTGACTAGGTATATTCCTATCCTAACCATAAATCCGCTCCCCCTAAGGGTTAAGATCATGCTCTCTTCAATTCTTCTCTAATCCACGGCTTTCCCAAGCGTAGCATAGATAGTAAATAGAACCTAACTGCTGGCCAGACAATTAAGCAATTAAACACAGAATTGAAGAAACAACCATATATTGGTGAATTATAATCAAGGTCAAGTCAACGTTAAACAACAATATTCATGGCTAAATCACAACCCCAGAACAATGGGTGTTTAGCCACTCATGATGTAATCAAACAATTGCATAAGTGTTGAATCAATTGGAAATACTAGAAAAAGATGAAGAATTCTGAGATGTTCTTGCTCCTTAATGTTTCTTGCGTGTATTTTTGCTCCAAGGTGCGTCCCCTCCCTCAAAAATAGGTTTAGTCTTGCTTCTATATCAGTTGGGTAGGTCTAGGGCCGAAATAAACTTGTCCCGGGCAATATAGGACACATTTCACGTCACCAGCGCCTAGCCCGGTGCCAGGCGCCCTCCACGGCGCCCCATTATTTGTGCATACTATTTTTGGCACCATAGGTGGCGCCAGGCACTGCCTGTGGCGCCCAACTGGTCATTTTTCCCAATTTCGTTTGTATTGGCTCAAATCTCGTGCATTTCGCCCTGTTCCATTTAGAATTTGGAAAAATGTAAAACATGAAAGTTGTAGCCCTTTGAGTTAGGTTTCCAACCATATATTGTGGAGCTAAAATGAAGTTCTGAGAAAAATATTATGTGTATTTTCTAGACAGTACGCAATATGCCCTCTCGAGTCTTCGTTTATTCTTAACTATCAAAGTTGACCCCTGACACGATCCCGACTTAATTCCTTGGGCTTTTACTCAGACTTCAAAGCTCAAAATGACTTCAATTCATTCCATAACATCTATATAGCTCGGAATCACTCCTACAAGGCATAAACACATCGTTAGTGCAAAACATTAGCGATTAAAGCGTAAACCCAACTAAAGTGCAGTAAATTAGAGTGTAATAATCGACCAAAATACGTAACTATAGACTATCATCAACACCCCACACTTAAACGTTGCTCGTCCTCGAGCAATGGGACTATCTAATACCCCCCCCCCAACTACGTACAAGTATCAATTATAGAGGAGCACTTTAACTTTTAACCACACACTATACCCTTGACTATGATTAATACCGGCACACAAGCATGAACACACAAAAATTCACATTCTTCCCATTTAAGCAAGCCCAAGTATAATATTTCAATTCAATAATTTCCAATAACCTAATTGTCACCACCCACCCTCACAAGCCGACTTGCAACCACTAAGTACCCTCAATTTATGCACTTACCCAATAAGAAAGTTTACAACATTGCCAATCATTCATGAGATAATGTGCCCTCACCAACAAACCGAGAGTGAATATAAATTGGTCTACACATTCAAATATGCTTTTGAACATAATTTAAGGACATCATACAATTGAACAAAATTCGCTCACTCTCACAAAGAATTCATATGCATCCCGTGGTCGTTCCATAAGCTTGCCCGTAATGTATATCTCCACTAATTTAAGCTAGCCAAATCTAGGATCAATTAGGACTTTTAGGTTGTATTGTAGGCTAAGGGACGGGTAGAATATATTTAGAAATAGTGACTCACCCTCCTAAGCACTTTAATACACTATATTTACACTTCAAGCACATATTCTTCTCAACCAAATCACTTGCCATATACAACATAACCCACTTTTCACTTAAGCACTTCTCTATTTTGTCACTAGCACAAATCAATAAGAATTGGAGGTGTGTATTTTTCTACATTATTTGAACTATCATATTTGTTTTTCTCTTTTCTTGCAATTTTTCTTTTCCTTTATCTCTCTTTTTTTTCTTCACACACTCCATACATTAAAGTTCATCGGCTAGTAACTTATGATTTCAACTTTAGTGCACCAACGAGCCCTTCCATGTTTCCACTCGAAAACTACTCCCAAATATCTCACCTTACTTCTTTTAGAGACTAAGTGCCTTAGGAGGTAAAGGTTCAATCAATATCAAATTAAGAACAAAATAGGGGTATGGCTTGTATGTGGGTGCCAAAAGAAAGGTCTATAGGCTCAAAGGGTCTAGCAACGGAAAATTTTATTTTTATGTGACAAGCACATCTATGATCAAGCAAGAAAATGCCTACGTCATCTCTTAGATATAGCACAACTTACAATTTCGCTTCAATTAACACACGGGGCAAGTTCTAGACTACACAGGATAGCAAAGAAAATCACAAATCCTCACACACATGTTGCACATGACTCAATCAAGATGGTTTTGTTCAACTCTCAAGTCAAGGAAGTACAATTAAATGAGAAATTTAAGCAACATTGCACTATGTGGTATACAAGTCAAACAACTGAGAAACGACGTCACAAAATAGGCTATTTACTTTACTTAGGCTTCACAAGTCAAACCAAATACACGAGAAAACAAAATGTATGTTATAGCCTAATGTGCCAGCATCAACCATGTCAATGAGTATCTCAGAACGACTCAGTTCCTTCCTAAACTGCTCCTAAAAAGAAATTAAAGTGCCCGGTTCGAGCTACATCCTTGGAAAAGAACCGGTGCCCAAAGAAAAATCAAGGAATACTACCTAGCTATTCTAAAAAAATAAAATGACACATAAAAAAACAAAAATCTCTTTGGTGTTTTTAAATCGGACTTTTAACCCTCAAGAAAATTGTCCAAAAGATCCATATTCGGGAAAAATCCGATCTTTTGCAAATAATTTTTTTTCTTTTTCATTTAAAGCAACTAATACTAAACTAGATTGACTACACTAGAACTACGAAAAGAAGCAAAACAAAACAAGTTAATACAAAATATACAACTACAGCACAAGTAGTATTCCTCCCACCCCACACTTGAACTATGCATATCCCTCGATGCATGATCATAGAGAAATATTAAAACAAGGGTGAGAAATACTCCCTGAGACCCTCTCAGACCTAGCTCAGACATGATCCTCAATATTAAGGGCTGGGACGACCCCACACTTAAGATCAAACATGCTCCTCAACTTCAACTTTGGGTACTCAGACTTCCTCTACTCTGCAAAATAAAAGCAACACAAAACTTGACACTAAAAAAATTAATCAATAGATAAAAGATATACAGGTTGGGTTGCCTCCCAACAAACGCCTTATTTATAGTCGTGGCACGACTCTGCTATTCTGCTCAGGCTGGGCGCTTTCTCTTCTTCTTTCTCCTATGACGTCTAGCCTTTTTGCACGTTCTCGGAAGGTCTCCTCTTTCATCTCTGGTTCTTTTCTCAATCATCTTAACACGCTCAACTGGAAATACCACCTCCTTTAACTCAGTTGTCCCATCTGGATCACTATAATTCATATAAGGACTCTGCTTTATCCTCTTCGATTCTACCAAACTAATCATGCACAAGTCCTCATAATGCTTAGGAAGCTTAAGTGCCTTGTACAAATTAAAAGTGACCTCTTCATTGTCAACTCTCATTTTTAACTTCCATGCTCTCACATCAATAATTGCTCCACCAGTAGCTAAGAATGGTCGCCCCAAAATAATGGGCACTTCCTCATCTGCCTCGTAATCAAGAATAATAAAATTAGCAAGAAGAATAAACTTTCCCACTCGAACTAACACATTCTCAATAATTTCTTCGGGCATGACTAGTGACCTATCTGCTAGCTGTAAAGTGATTGTAGTAGGTCTAAGCGCCCCCAATCCGAGTTGCTTGAACAAAGAGGATGGTATCAAATTTATACTGGCCCCTAAATCACACAAGGCTCTACCAACTTCCTGTTTTCCAAGAGACAAAAGAATTGTGAAACTCTCAGGATCCTTCAACTTAGGAGGAAGTTTACTCTGAACTCTGGCACTACACTCTTCAGTAAGTGCCACTGTTTCAAACTCTGTATGTCTTCGTTTTTTTGCCACAATATCTCTGAGATACCTTGCATACTTAGGCACTTCCTGCAAAATTTCCACCAAAGGCAGATTCACACTCACTTGGCTCAAAATATCTAGGAATTTCTTGTACTTGGCATCATCTTTTTGCTTCTGCAGTCTTTGTGAAAATGAAGGTGGTGGCCTAGTCTCAATTACTGGCTTGAGTCCTTTATAATCTTTCTCATTTCCATCAACTAGATTGGGAGCTAATTCTCCTTCAGTATGATCTGTATTTTTATTTTTCTTTGGAACTTCTTCTAGTGCTCTTCCATTTCTCAAGGTAACCGCATTGACTTGAGCTTTAGGATTGGGCTCAGTATCACTTGGAAGAGTTCCAACTGGTCTAGTGTTTTGAGCACTGGCAAGCTGTCCCATTTGACGCTCCAAATTTTTCACTGTTGTGGCGAGGGCTTGCTGTTCAACCATCACTTTTTTCAACATGTCTTCAAGGTGACTTGTAGGACTCTCTTGTTGTTCAATATGAGGTGGTCTATCTTGTTGTTGAGGTGCTTGAGGCCTGTATTGATTCTGAGTGCCCTGGTTTCCACCCCAAGAGAAGTTTAGGTGGTTCCTCCAGTTGGGATTGTAAGTGTCCCCATACTGATTTGTTTGGCCTCGATTTGCATTACCCACAAAATATACAGACTCTGGATTTTCTAGGCATAGATTGCTCATGTGACCCTCTCCACATACTTCACAAAATATTTGAACTTGTTGCACTAGTTGGGCTTGTTGCTTGTTGATACTCAAGTTCATCTGGTTGACTTGATTGGTCAGTGTAGAAATCTGCGCTGATAATGCTGAGACGACATCTAAATCAAGAACCCCTACAAATGTTTGCACTGTGTGTCTGCCCATCTCTCCTTGCCAATCCGGATTGCTCTTGGAGAATTTATTCAACAATGCATATATCTCGTCAAAGCTTTTCTCCAACACTTGACCCCAGCTGCAGCATCTACCACAGTCTTTATTTCAGCATGTAGCCCTTCTATGAAAGTGTGAGCTAACACTTCATTCGTATGATTGTGATGAGGACAGTCTCTGAGTAGCCCCTTGAACCTTTCCCAAGCTGAGTATAAAGATTCTCCCGCTTTCTGTTTGAAGGCCACTATCTCACTTCTGATCTTTGCAGTTTTGCCTGAAGGAAAGAACCTTGCCAGAAATATTCTTGCCAAATCATTCCATGATGTGATGGAATTAGCTAGTTCTGCCTTTAGCCATCGCTTATCCTCGCCCAATACAGAGAATGGAAAAAGTGTGAGCCTCACGTAATCTGGAGTGACCCCTTTAGTGATATAAGTATCACTAATCTCCAAGAAGTTCAGAATATGCTGTTGTCGATCCTCTTGTGGAAGACCCATAAATAGTCCATTTGCATGAAGTAACTGGATCATGCTCTATTTCAGCTCAAAGTGCCCAGTGATCCTAGGCTTCACTATACTGGAGATAACATTAGTAATGCTGGGTATCGCCACCTCCTGAACAGCTATGGGTTGCTCCTCTGCCATGTTCACAGGAAATTGAACAAGTGCCTGAATATTATTCGTGTCCCTTGCTTCCCTCAACCTCTTGTGAAATGTTCTCTCAGGTTCAGGATCAAAGCCTTGAAGTCGGTCCTGGCTTCTGACTCTACACATTCAATCAGAGTTCCTGAGATCTGAGCAACAATCAAGTAAAGTTAGACTAGACTAAATAAACAATTAAAGCAAAAACTAGCAAGTACTTAATATTCAAGTCCTCGAAAACGGCGCCAAAAACTTGTTTCTCCCAAACGCACACGTAAGTATACATGGTCGACAAGTAATATAATGATAAGTTGAGTGTCGAACCCACAGAGACTTGTGTAAACTACTCACTAAATCACTAAAATTGTTATTCAATCCAGCTAAAATCAAAGTCCAATAATATGATTATATTATACTACAATTCTAAATAATAACTAAGTTATGAAGTAACGAGTTGATTGTTATGTATTCAGTAGAGACAAGTATTCCAGAGTTATGATCGATTCACCAATTGTATTGTGTTCTAATTAACTCTCCCTTTCATATAATTCACTCATGGTTGCTAATTAATCGATAAATGCTCTCATAGCCTTCTCCCGAAGTACTACTGACTTATTCTCAATAGATTAACGCCTATATTCCTATGAAATCAATCTATTAAGAACACAGTAAGATCACGATATTTAATTAAGCATGGTGACTAGGTATATTCCTATCCTAACCACAAATCCACTCCCCCCTAAGGGTTAAGATCATGCTTTCTTCAATTCTTCTCTAATCTAAACACGGCTTTCCCAAGCATAGCATAGATAGTAAATAGAACCTAACTGCTGGCCAGACAATTAAGCAATTAAACACAGAATTGAAGAAACAACCATATATTGGTGAATTATAATCAAGGTCAAGTCAACGTTAAACAACAATATTCATGGCTAAATCACAACCCCAGAACAATGGGTGTTTAGCCACTCATGATGTAATCAAACAATTGCATAAGTGTTGAATCAATTGGAAATACTAGAAAAAGATGAAGAATTCTGAGATGTTCTTTCTCCTCAATGTATCTTGCGTGTATTTTTGCTCCAAGGTGTGTCCCCTCCCTCAAAAATAGGTTTAATCTTGCTTCTATATCAGTTGGGTAGGTCTAGGGCCGAAATAAACTTGTCCCGGGCAAAATAGAACACATTTCACGTCACCAGCGCCCATCCCGGCCACGACGCCCCATTATTTGTGCATACTATTTTTGGCGCCACAGGTTGTGCCAAGCACTGCCTGTGGCGCCCAACTGGCCCTTTTTCCCGGTTTCGTTCATATTGGCTCAAATCTCGCGCGTTTCGCCCTATTCCATTTAGAATTTGGACAAACTTAAAACATAAAAGTTGTAGACCTTTGAGTTAGGTTTCCAACCATATAATGTGGAGCCAAAATGGAGTTCTGAGAAAAATGTTATGTGTATTTTACTAGACAGTATGCAATATGCCCTTCGAGTCTTCGTTTATTCTTAACTATCAAAGTTGACCCCTGACACGATCCCGATTTAATTCCTTGGGCTTTTACTCAGAATTCAAAGCTCAAAATCACTTCAATTCATTTCATAACATCTATATAGCTCGGAATCACTCCTACAAGGCATAAAACATATTGTTAGTGAAAAACATTCGCGATTAAAGCGTAAACCCAACTAAAGTGCAGTAAATTAAGTGTAATAAACGACTAAAATACGTAATTATAGCCTATCATCACATATAAATTAATTGCTAAAATTAAATTGCAAGAATTTATCGTAAATGTGAAGCAAAAGTGCCAAAAGGGCTACAAAATACGTTCTCACAAGAGCAGCTCTCTACTAATGTATCTGATTACCTAAAAAATGGTACAATGTTCTTTTTATACTAGGCTGGAAAAATTGGACAAAAATACCCCTACGGGGTCAGTGCGGGCCGCATTAAATGGACTGCGGCTGCACGGGGCTTACTTCTGTTTCTCTGAACTTGGACTCCGCGGACCGCGTAGAACGGACCAAGACCGCGGAGGGAGTTGGCGTGGTCCGTGCAACCACGACCGCGGAGCGCATGGCACTGGCTTTGCAAACTTCATCTCTCTGAATCTCATGACCGCGAACCACACAAAAGAGTAGTGCGGCTGCGGAGCCTTCACCGCGGTCCGCGAGATGTGTACTGTGACAGCACTTCTTCTAGCCTGATTCACCAACTCTCTGAACCACCTAGTGCGGCCGCATTCCACTTTGCGTGGTTCGCACTAGGCCTTCTTTTCTTAAATTTCTTGGTCTTTGATATTTGAGCAAGTTTCACTACTTTTTGAGCCGATCTTTGACATTTCATCACTTTGTCAATCAAACCTGCGATCAAGCACAACTTGTGAGCGTTTTAGGACTATTTTGTAACAATATATGATCAAAGCATAGGCAAGTAGGGGCATAAAACATGTTAAAATCCTAACTTATCACGTACCACCCGCTCCCATTTCATCATATCTTGTGGTAGGCGTACCACCCGCTCCCATTTCATCATATCTTGTGGTAGGCATACCACTCGCTCCCATTTCATAATTTCTTGAGGTAGGCGTACCACCCGCTCCCATTTACATGCCAGCACAAAATCACAAGGAATCCTGGTAAGGGAACAAAAGCAATATAATAACTTTCCGGCAAGGGAGCAACAATATTGAAACAATCATCCCGGCAAGGGAGAATCAGCTATAACCAATCCTAACTCAACTTCTACTCAGCTTAATTAATACCAATACTCAATCATAAATAAAATCCACGGGAATAAACTAAATCCTTGCTCAATATCGAGAATCATCAATTAAAGCATTCGTAGTAACATTTAAGAACACAACAACTATCAACTTAAGACTCACGGTCATGCTCGACTCCAACGTATAGATACCCGTCACCATGCCTATACGTCGTACTCAACAAGAAGCAATTAACAAATAGGACTCAACTCCTAATCCCTCAAGCTAAGGTTAGACCGAACACTTACCTCGATGCCTCAAACACAACTCAAGTTTCAATTATAGCTTTACCCCTTGATTCCTCTGCCAATTCGCTTGTATCTAGCCACAAGTTACTTAATTACATCATTAAACGCTAAATGAATCAATTTGAATGCATGAAAATGAGTTTTCCAAAGTTTTACCCAAAAAGTCAAAATCGCCCCCAGGCCCACTTGGTCAAAACCCGAAGTTCGAACCAAAACTCGATTACCCATTCCCCCACGAGCTCAAATATGTAATTTGTTTTGAAATCGGACCTCAAATTGAGGTCCAAATCCCCAATTTTTGAAAAACCTAGGTTCTACCCAAAACACCCAATTTCCCCCATGAAAATCATTGATTTGAAGTTGAAATCATGTTAAAAGATGTTAATGATTGAAGACAACTAGTTAAAAACGACTTACAATTGATTTGGAGAAGAAGGAATCCTTGAAAAAATCACCTAAGTGTGTTTATGTTTGAGGGAATATGAAAAATGGGTTTTAAAATCGGCTAAGTATAAAAGTTGCAGGTCTCAGTTATGGGAATTGCGAACTGGGATTTGCAATTGCGAACCCTTCAGAAATGCTGGACCTTCACATTTGCGAAAGAAAATGTCGCATTTGCAACTTCCACATTTGCGGCACATTGGTCGCATTTGCGATCACTGAACAGGCTGGGAAGTTTCGCATTTGTGAAATAAAGGTCGCATTTGCGACGGCAGGAGCATCACATTTGCAATGATCGTCCTCACATTTGCGAGAAGGGGATGGCCTAGGCTTACTTCGCAATTGCGAAAAGCCACTCGCATTTGCGAGCCAGGCTTCGCAAATGCGAAGCCTGCAGGCCTGCTATGCTCAGCTGCAATTTCTGCAATTTTCTAAGTTCAAAAATGCATCCCATGGCCTATCCAAAACTCACCCGAGCCCTCGGGGCTCCCACCCAAATATACATACAACCTCAAAAATATCTTACGAACTTATTCGTGTAATAAAATCACCAAAATAACCTCAATAACAACGAATTAAACCTCCAAAATCATAGAATTTTCTCAAACTTCTTAAAACATCAACTTTAGCAATTTAGGTCCGAATCACATCAAATGATATCCGTTTTTCTCCAAATTTTACAAAAATGTCTTAAACCATATATAGGACCTGTACCGAATGCCAGAACCAAAATACGAGCCCGATACCATCAAATTCTAATCAAATTTCATTTCAAATTTCTTTAAACAATTTCTGAAAATAATTTCCTTTGAAAATTAATTTCTCGGGCTTGGGACCTCGAAATTCGATTCCGGGCATACGCCCAAGTCACATATTTTCCTATAGACCCTCCGAGACCGTCAAATCACGGGTCCGGGTCCGTTTATCCAAAATGTTGACTGAAGTCAAATTAGCTCATTTTATGGTAAAAAATTATCATTTTTCACAGATTTTCACATCTAGGCTTTCTGGCTACGCGCTCGGACTGCGTACGCAAATCGAGGTGATGGAAAAAGAGGTTTTTAAGGCCTCAGAACACAGAATTTCATTTTAAAACAAGTGATGACCTTTTGGGTCATCATATTCTCCACCTCTAAAACAACCGTTGGTCCTCGAACGGAGAGAAGAAGTAAGTACCTGAGTCAGGGAAAAGATGAGGATAACGGCTCCGCATATCAGACTCGGACTCCCATGTTGATGCCTTAGGAGGCTGACCTCTCCACTGAACACGAATAGAAGGAAAACTCTTCGATCTCAACTGACGAACCTACCGATCTAGAATAGCTACCGGCTCCTCTTCATAAGACAAGTCCTTGTCCAACTGGACAGTGCTGAAATCTAACACGTGGGATGGATCGTTGTGATACTTCCGAAGCATGGACACATGAAACACTAGATGCACGGCTGGTAAGCTCGGCGGCAAATCAAGTCTATAAGCCACCTCTTCCACTGGATCAAGAATCTCAAATGGGCCAATGAACCTAGGGCTAAGCTTGCCCTTCTTCCCAAATCTCATCACGCCCTTCATAGACGACACTCAGAGCAATACCCGCTCACCGACCATAAAAGCCACATCTCAAACCTTGCGGTCTGCATAACTCTTTTGCCTGGACTGAGCTGTATGAAGCCTATCCTGAATAATCCTGAACTTGTCCAAGGCCTCCTGAACCAGATCCGTACCCAACAACCAAGCCTCTTCTAGCTCAAACCATCCAACCGGAGATCGACACCACCTATCATATAAAGCCTCATAAGGAGCCATCTGGATACTCTACTGGTAGCTGTTGTTATAGGAAAACTCTGCTAAAGGCAAGAACTGATCCCGCGAACCTCCAAAGTCAATGACACAAGCTCGGAGCATATCCTCCAAAATCTGAATAGTCCGCTCGGACTGCCCGTCCGTCTGAGGATGAAATGTTATACTCAACTCAACCTGAGTGCCCAACTCTCGCTAAACTACTCTCCAGAAATGCGAGGTAAACTACGTACCTCAGTCCGAATTGATAGACACAGACACACCATGAAGACGAACAATCTCCCGAATATAGATCTCAGTTAACCTCTCAGATGAATATGAGACTGCCACAGGAATGAAATGCGCTGACTTGGTCAACCTATCAACAATGACCCATACTACGTTGAACTTCCTCCGAGTCTGCGGGAGTCCAACAACAAAGTCCATAGTGATCCGCTCCCACTTCCACTAGGGAAGCTCAATCTTCTGAAATAAACCACAAGGCCTCTGATGCTCATACTTAACCTGCTGACAATTTAAACACCGAGCCACATATGCAACAATATCCTTCTTCATTCTGCGCCACCAATAATGTTGCCGCAAATCCTAATACATCTTCGCGGCGCCCGAATGAATAGAGTACCGGGAGCTATGGGCTCCTCTAAAATCAAGTCCCGAAGCCCATCCACATTTGGCACGTACACTCGACCCTATAATCTCAAAACTCTATCATCATATAAGGTAACTTGCTTGGAACCTCCGCGCTGCACCGTGTCTCTGAGGACACACAAATGGGGAGCATCATACTGCCGATCTCGGATACGCTCCAATGATGAAGAACGAGTGACTGTGCAAGCTAACACACGGCTGGGCTCAAAAACATCCAACCTCACGAACTAATTGGCCAAAGCCTGAACATCCAAAGTAAGCGGCCTCTCACCGACCGGAATATAAGCAAGACTGCCCATACTGGCTGACTTCCTACTCAGAGTAAAGGCCACCACATTGGCCTTTCCCGGATGATATAAGATGGTGATATCATTGTCTTTCAACAACTCCAACCACCTCCTCAACCTCAAAATCAACTCCTTTGCTTGAACAAATACTGAAGACTTGTGTGATCCGTGAACACCTCACATGCCACACCATACAGATAATGCCTCCAAATCTTCAATGCGTGAACAAAGGCTGCCAACTCTAAATCATGAACCAGATAGTTCTTCTCATGAATATTTAACTGCCGCGAAGCATAGTCAATGACCTTGCCATCTTGCATCAATACTGCACCAAGTCCAATACGAGATACATCACAATAGACTGTGTAAGGCCCTAAACCTATAGGCAAAACCAACACCGATGCCGTAGCCAGAGCTATCTTGAGCTTCTGAAAGCTCGACTCACACTCGTTCGACCATCTGAATTGGGCACCCTTCTGGGTCAACCTGGTCATCAGGGCTGTGATAGATGAGAACCCCTCCACGAACCGATGGTAGTAGCCTGCCAATCCCAAGAAACTCCGAATCTCTGTAGCTGACACTGGTCTAGGCCAATTCTTAACTGCCTCAATATTCTTTGGATCCACCTGAATACCCTCTGCTGAAACAACATGACCCAGGAATGCAACTGAACTCAACCAGAACTCACACTTCGAGAACTTAGCATATAACTGACTATCCCTCAAGGTCTGAAGAACCACTCTAAGGTTCTGCTCGTGCTCCTCTCGGCTACGGAAATATATCAAAATAGCATCAATGAAGACTATCACGAATGAGTCCAAATAAGGCCTGAACACTCGGTTCATCAAATCCATAAAGGCTACTGGTGCATTTTTCAACCCGAATGTCATAACCAGGAACTCATAGCGCCCATACCGAGTGTGGAATGATGTCTTAGGGACATCGGATTCCCTAATCCTCAACTGATGGTAGCCAGATCTCAAGTCAATATTTGAAAATACCTTGGCACCCTGAAGCTTATCAAACAAATCATCAATCCTCGGTAATGGATACTTATTCTTGATCGTAACCTTGTTCAACTGCCGGTAATCAATACACATTCTCATCAACCCATCCTTCTTCTTAACAAACAACACCGGTACACCCCAAGGCAAAACACTAGGTCTAATGAAACCCTTCTCAAGCAAGTCTTGCAACTACTCCTTCAACTCTTTCAACTCCGGAGGGACCATACGATACGACAGAATAGAAATGGGTTGAGTGCCCAGAGCCAAATTAATGCAAAAGTCAATATCCCTGTCGGGTGACATACCCGGCAGGTCCGAAGGGAATACCTCAGGGAACTCAGGAACAACGAGCACAAAATCAATAGATGAAACCTCAGCACTGGAATCACGAACATATGCCAAAAAATCCAAACACCCCTTCTCGACCATACGCCGAGTCTTCACATACGATATAATACTGCAGGTAGAATGACCAGGAGTCTCTTATACCCGGTAAAGCTAAGGTCACAATCTTGGCATGATAGTCCAAGATAGCGTGTAAGGTAATACCAGTTCATCCCCAATATAACATCGAAATCAACCATATCTAAAAGCAACAAATCTACATGAGTCTCAAGACCCCAATCACCACAACACAAGAACGATGGACTCGATCGACCACAATAGAATCACCCACCAGTGTAGACACATAAATAGGAACACTCAATGAATCACTAGGCATGATCAAATACGATGCAAAATAAGATGACACATACGAGTATGTAGACCCTGGATCAAACAACACTGAAACATCTCTATCACAAACCAGAACTGTACCTGTAATAACTACATCTAAAGCCTCAGCCTTGGGCCTGATTGGGAGAGCATAACATAGAGCTGGACCCCACCACCCTAAACTACCTCTCTAGGACAGCCTGCTGCTGGCTGGCCTCCACCTCTGGCGGCCTGAGCTCCACCTCTAGTACCTCTACCTCCACCTCTAGCACCTCTACCCCCACCTCTAGCTGGCTGGGTGGGCTGTGGAACATCTGGTGCCTGAACCATAGCACGGGAACCCTGATGCGAAGAACTGCTAGAAGCTCGAGGGCAATACCTAGCAATGTGCCTCGTGTCGCCACAAGTAAAACAAGCCCTTGGCTGCTAGAACTGACGACCCTGGAAACTCTGAAGCGGTGGTGCACTGATAGGTGCTGGTGGCACACTGTAGGACTGCTGATCAAAATACTGCATCTGAGGACCACGACTACCTAATGCACCGTGAGAAACCTGGAGTGCTGACTGGAAAAGCCTAGGAGGATGACCTCTACCATATAAATCTCTACCTCCAAACGAGGTACCACTGAATCTGCCTGAATGACGGGGCCTCTTATCCGACCCATGACCACCTCCACGTGACAGGACCATCTCCACTCTCCTGGCCACATTAGCCGCCTCTTAGAAAAATATCTCACTCCCTAGTCATCTGAAGACGAATTAGCTGAATAAGACCATCAATAAACCTCCTCACTCTTTCTCTCTCGATAGGTAGTATGACAAGAGCATGGCGAGCTAAGTCGATGAACCTGGTCTCATACTGGGTAACAATCATGGAACCCTGCTGGAGGTGCTCAAACTGCCTCCAATAGGCCTCTCTCTGAGTAATAGGGAGAAACTTCTCCAGAAATAGCTGTGTGAACTGCTCCCAAGTCAAGGCTGGCGATTCGACTGGTCTAGCTAAGCAATAATCCCTCCTCCAAGTCTTGGCGGATCCAGACAAGCAAAACGTAGCAATATCGGCCCCATTGGTCTCAACAATACCCATGTTCCTGGGAACCTCGTGGAAGCTGTCTAGGTAATCCTGGGGATCCTCAGCAGATGCGTCGCTGAAAGTAGTAGTGAAGAGCTTGGTAAACCTATCCAGCCTCCACAAAGTATCGGTAGACATAGCCGCTCCATCGCCGGTCTGAGCTACCATACCCGGCTGAACTGCTCCAACTGGTTGAACAACTGGAGTTTGAATCTGGGGAGCTACCTGCTCCGGAGTACGAGTAGTAGGAGTCTGAGCCCCTCATCCAACTTGAGAGACGGCTGGTGCTACAGGAAGCAAGCGTGCCCGGGTGACACTTTCCATGAGGCCTACTAATCGGACCAGAGCATCTTGAAGAACTGGGGTAGCAATAAACCCCTCTAGGACCTGAGCTGGGCCCACCTGGGGCTCGAACCTCCTCATCAAAATCAACATGAGGCTCTGTCACTGGTGTTGCTACTCGGGGCTGAGCTTTGCCCCTACCTTGGCCTCTAGCACGGCCTCGGCCTCGCCCTCTGCGCCTCGTAGAAGCTGTTGTTGGGGGCTCGGGCTGCTGAGCGGTGGATGAGGAAGTGTGTATTCTCGCCATCAGCGAAAGAACAGTGTAGAAATTCAATTAGCATTGAGAAACAAACCGCACAACAAGAAAGAACGAATGTGAAGTTTTTCCTAACCCTGTAGCCTCTAGGGAATAAATACAGACGTCTCCGTACCGATCCCTCAGACTATACTGAGCTTGTACATAAATTATGAGACCTATGTAACCTAGACCTCTGATACCAACTTGTCACGATCCATATTTTCCACCCTCGGGAGTCGTGATGACGCCTACTCATAGAAGCTAGGCAAGCCACGAAATTTAAAAAATTCAACCTCCTCCATTTTCGCCTTTTTAACCAATTAAATTAGCAGGTAATCAGCATTTAAATAATGACGAAAGATGAAATTTAAGCAGAAGACTTATATAAATATAATACCCAAACCGATATGAATAAAAATCCAACATATATCTCTACCCAGAAACTGGTGTCATAATATTCGCGGACTGTCTAGGAATGCTACAAACAAGTGTCTGAAAAAGGAAATATAGTCTGTCTCGGATACAAAAGAAAACATAACATCTAAATGGATAGACGAGACGCTGGGCCTGCAGACGCCTACAAGGCTACCTAGATGTGTCGGTGGACTAAAGGATGTACTCCAACTACTGTCCGAAAGCTGCTCTGGGATCTGCACACAGTGCAGAGTGTAGTATCAGCACAACCGACCCCATATGCTGGTAAGTGTCTGGCCTAACCCCGTCGAGGTAGTGACGAGGCTAGGACCAGACTCTAGATAAACCTGTGCAGTTATGTATATATATATATACATAGAAAAGATAGACAGAAACAAACAATTAAATCTGGGGAGGGGAAACATGCTTCGAGGAATAACAGATAAGGCAGAATCTCAATAAAATTATAAGGAAACCAAAATTTAACTTCTAACAAGGATAAGGAAAATAAAGGCAAATTTCACTTTCAGTTTACATCTTGTTGCAGGCATGCAACCCGATCCTATTTCTCATATCTTGTGGTAGGCGTACCACCCGCTCCAATTTTATTAAATCTCGTGGTAGGCGTACCACCCTCTCCCATTTCATCAAACCTCGTGGTAGGCGTACCACCCGCTCCAATTTTATTAATTATCGTGGTAAGCGTACCACCCGCTCCCATTTCATCAAACCTCGTGGTAGGCATACGACCCACTCCCATTTCATCTTATCTTATGGTAGGCATACCACCCGCTCCCATTTCATCATATTTTGTGGTAGGCGTACCACCCGCTCCCATTTCATCATATCTTGTGGTAGGCGTACCACTCGCTCCCATTTCATAATTTCTTGAGGTAGGCGTACCACCCGCTCCCATTTACATGCCAGCACAAAATCACAAGGAATCCTGGTAAGGGAACAAAAGCAATATAATAACTTTCCGGCAAGGGAGCAACAATATTGAAACAATCATCCCGGCAAGGGAGAATCAGCTATAACCAATCCTAACTCAACTTCTACTCAGCTTAATTAATACCAATACTCAATCATAAATAAAATCCACGATAATAAACTAAATCCTTGCTCAATATTGAGAATCATCAATTAAAGCATCTGTAGTAACATTTAAGAACACAACAACTATCAATTTAAGACTCACGGTCATGCTAGACTCCAACATATAGATACCTGTCACCATGCCTATACGTCGTACTCAACAAGAAGCAATTAACAAATAGGACTCAACTCCTAATCCCTCAAGCTAAGGTTAGACCGAACACTTACCTCGATGCGTCGAACACAACTCAAGTTTCAATTATAGCTTTACCCCTTGATTCCTACGCCAATTCGCTCGTATCGAGCCACAAGTTGCTTAATTACATCAATAAAAGCTAAATGAATCAATTTGAATGCATGAAAATGAATTTTCCAAAGTTTTACCCAAAAAGTCAAAATTGCCCTCGGGCCCACGTGGTCAAAACCCGAGGTTCGAACCAAAACCCGATTACCCATTTCCCCACGAGCTCAAATATGTAGTTTGTTTTGAAATCAGACCTCAAAACGATGTCCAAATCCCCAATTTTTGAAAAGCCTAGGTTCTACCCAAAACACCTAATTTCCCCCATGAAAATCATTGATTTGAAGTTGAAATCATGTTAAAAGATGTTAATTATTGAAGAAAACTAGTTAAAAAGGCTTACAATTGATTTGGAGAAGAAGGAATTCTTGAAAATATCGCCTAAGTGTGTTTATGTTTGAGGGAATATGAAAAATGAGTTTTAAAATCGGCTAAGTATAAAAGTTGCAAGTCTCAGTTATGGGAATTGCAAACTGGGGTTCGCAATGGCGAACCCTTCAGAAATGCTGGACCTTCGCATTTGCGAAAGAAAATGTCGCATTTGCGATCACTGGCCAGGTTGGGAAGTTTCACATTTGCGAAATAAATGTCGCATTTGCAACGGCAGGAGCATCGAATTTGCGATGATCGTCCTCGCATTTGCGAGAAGGGGCTGGCCTGGGCTTACTTCGCAATTACGAAAAGCCACTCGTATTTGCGATATCGCATTTGCGAGCCAGGCTTCACAAATGCGAAGCCTGCGGGCCTGCTATGCTCAGCTGCAATTTCTGCAATTTTCTATGTTCAAAAATGCATCCCGTGGCCTATCCAAAACTCACCCGAGCCCTCGGGACTCCCACCAAAATATACACACAACCTCAAAAATATCCTATGAACTTATTCGTGTAATAAAATCACCAAAATAACCTCAATATTAAACCTCCAAAATCATAGATTTTTCTCAAACTTCTTAAAACATCAATTTTAGCAATTTAGGTCCGAATCACATCAAATGATATCCGTTTTCACCAAATTTTACAAAAATATCTTAAACCATATATAGGACCTGTACCGAACGCCAGAACCAAAATACGAGCCCGATACCATCTTGTTCTAATCAAATTTCATTTCAAATTTCTTTAAACAATCTCAAAAACAATTTTCTTTGAAATTTCATTTCTCGTGCTGGGACCTCGGAATTCGATTCCGGGCATACGCCCAAGTCCCATATTTTTCCTACGGACCCTCTAGGACCGTCACGGGTCCGGGTCCGTTTACACAAAATGTTGATCGAATTCAAATTAACTCATTTTACAGTCAAAATTTATTATTTTTAATAGATTTTCACATCTAGGATTTCTGGCTATGCGCCCGAACTGTGCACGCAAATCGAGGTGATGCTAAAAGAGGTTTTAAGGCCTCAGAACACAGAATTTCTTTTTAAAACAAGTGATAACCTTTTGGATCATCACATAGACTTTGCTGATGCATGACCTAGTCTCAAATGCCACAATCATGTATCTCCATATTCCTTTAAGAAGCTTGCTGCTATTATTGGTAGATTCTCTTTTATCAGGTACAATCTATTATTTTCTCTCTCCATTCCCATCACGTTGCCATTGTAGAGCCCTTGAAATATGCAGAAATCAGGGTAAAAACCTATTGAGCAACACAATTTCTTAGTAAGTTTAGATACTGATAATCGATGGAATTTAAAATCTGGTACATATAGAAGTCCTTCAATAGTTTTGTCTCCTAACACTATTGCATCTCCTGTATGTGTTATGTCTACCTTATTGTCGGTTGGTAACTGTACTCCATATGTTCTATTGTTTGCTTTTTTAAGAATACTTAGAGCATTTTTGCAATGTGTCACATGATGTGTTACACCTGAGTCAACTATCCAAACATGATCATTAGCGGCTACATTTGCTATTAAAGCAATAATACTTGCAGTATTTGTAGAACAGTCACTTGTGTTTGTTTTCTGCAATAAATTTACCAATTGTTTATATTGTTCCTCAGTAAAGAAATTTCCTTGAGTTGGCATCATAACCTCCTGCTTTATCTCAGTGGTGGTTGTATTATTTACATAGGTCTTTCCTCCTGAGTTTTGACCTTTGTTCTTGCTTTTGAAATCTGGTGGGTATCCTACTATCATGTAATAATTTTTCATGAGGTGTCCTTTATAACCACAGTAATCACAGACTAATCCTAGCCGTTTTTGTCTGAATTCATGACTCTTTCCTGGCATCATTGTGAGTAGATTTGTCTGTAACCCCCATGGTTCTTTGGTTTTCCTCTTCTGTGACTATTGCATAAGCCTCATTCACAGTGATTATAGGCCTTTTAGCTAAAATATTGCTCCTAATATTCCCATAGCTTTCATTCAACCCCATGATAAATAGCAGTTATCGTATATTTTTCAATAACTCTATAGATGACCTAGATTCTTCATAATCACATGACGCTAAAGGTGTAATTACATCCAATTCATCCCACAAATCTTTCATCTTAGAATAGTAGCTAGTAACTGAATGAGTCTCCTATCTCAGAGATGCAATAGCAGTCCATAGATGATAGATCCTAGTTAGATTTAATCTATCAAATCTCTCCTCAAAATCAGCCCAAACCTTTCTTGCATTCGATGCATATACGATGCTAGGTATCAATTCTTTAGAAACAGTACTACCAATCCATGAGCGAACAATTTCATTATATTTCTCCCATTGTTCTGCCAATTCAACTTTATACATGCTTTTCACACATGATCTATCCACAAATTCCAGCTTGCTCTTTCCCCGGAGTGCCAATTTCATCGCTCTACTCCACAACGCATAGTTTTCTGGGCTTGTGAGCTTGAGTGGAACTAAAACTAACCCCAGTGCATTTGAAGCTTGCAGAAATAGTGGATGATTATGATCTAGAAAATTGACTTCACTCTCCACCATAGCTGTTAAGAAATCGAGCTCAGAAAGCTTGGATCTCGCCGGAGATTGATCGAATTACAGTGCCCGCTCTGATACCATGTTCGATTCAAGCTCTAGAGAATAAAGAAAATGAAGTGAGGAAGAAGAGAAATCAGAAGTGTATTTTTCTGTGTATTGTCGATCAATACAAGGTTGCAATATATAGTGTTAATACCCCTAACTCCACTAACTAACAACTTACTTACAACTGTCAAAACAGCCACTAATAACTAACTAATGTCAATTAACTCGCGTAAACCATCTTTCGAAAATTTTCAATTCTTATGTCCAAACGCTCACTTAATATAATCAATGTACTTCCGTCGGGTGCTACAAAGTGCCTAAAAAGTGGTTGGGATTTAGTAATTACATTTTCAAACAATAATATCACGTTTAGTTAAAAAAATGATTACTGGTACTTCACATAGAAATCATAGAATTTCCCGATGATAAAATGGGTAGTGTCAGAACTATTTTTGTTTTCAATATAATCCATTTCTCAACGTAAGTTAAAGTTTGAGGTCAATGTCAATTAGGTTTCAGGTATTAAATAACTAGTTGGTTAGTAGCTGTAAAAAATTAACTTTTTATGCAACCGCGTACTATAATTAGCTGTTTATGATAAAATTGGTTTAATCAAGAAACTTTCACTACTCATACTCTTAATTTTTCAGTCACACCTAAAATCTTAGCTTCATAAAAACAAGGCTTCAGATCAGGTGCCAGTGGCCCAGTGGCACTCTTATGGTAAAAATTGCACCGGTCGTTTTATTTGGTCGCCCCCATTTAACCTATATTCATTTTTTTAATTTGTATCCACTTTTTAAACAACTTCAGCCCCCTTTCTTCTTCTCCTTCTCCCCCTTCATTTTCTTCTTCTTCTTCTTCTTCTTCTTCTTCTTCTTCTTCTTCTTCTTCTTCTTCTTCTTCTTCTTCTTCTTCTTCTTCTTTCTTCTGCTGTTGTTGGTGCTTCTACTTCAGTTCATGGGATGATTGCCATAAATATGTTTATTAGATTATTTAAAAATAAATTATAAATAATAACGTAAGTTAGTAGACAATAATTTGTGAATATTTTCACGTACGTAAGTTAGTAGACAATGATAATTCTGTTCTTTTTATGTTTATTGTTTTCAAAATTTATGATTTAGATACTG
Organism: Nicotiana sylvestris; assembly: GCF_000393655.2. NCBI lineage: Eukaryota > Viridiplantae > Streptophyta > Magnoliopsida > Solanales > Solanaceae > Nicotiana > Nicotiana sylvestris. The sequence goes on from NC_091057.1 coordinate 127,872,766, forward strand.
TTAGCAATTTGATTATTTATCTAGTATGTTAGAAAACTTTTTCAAAAACTTCAGCTTATATAGTGCTGAAGTTTTTACAAATGAACTAAATAACTTCAGCATATTCTGCTGAAGTTTTTGAAAAAGCTTTATGACAAAACTAATGAATCCAAGACAAAAAAACTTTAGCTTTTAGTGCTGAAGTTTTTACAAATGAACTAAATAACTTCAGCATCTTCTGCTGAAGTTTTTGAAAAAGTTTATCCAGGACAAAAAAATTTCAGCTTATTTAGTGCTGAACTTTTTATAAATGAACTAAATAACTTCAGCATCTTCTGCTGAAGTTTTTGAAAAAGCTTAATGACAAATCTAATGAATCCAGGACAAAAAAACTTCAGCTTATTTAGTGCAATTACAAACAAAAACTTCAGCAAATAGAGAATAAAATTTCAGCTACTATGCTTAAGTTCAACAATTACAAACAAAAATTTCAGCAAATAGAGAACAAAACTTTAGCTACTATGCTTACGTTCAACAATTACAAACAAAAACTTCATCACACTTGGTTCAGCACACTTGCTACTTCAGGCCCGTCTACTAGAATGCTGAAGTTTTGCGTGATTGCTTTTGCTACTTCAGCCCAGTATGCTGAAGTTACGCGAAAAAGTGGGCACACTTGCAATTTTTTTTACAAAACGGGCATAAGTTAAAACATGACCCAAAAAGTGGGTATAAATACAAATGCCCCTCTCTTATGTCTTGGGGCCAATCGTACTGTTCTTGTGGTCTAAACACATGCTTATAACATGCATGTTTTTCTATTTTGCTACGCATGTAAATTTTTGAACAATAATTAACCTAAATAGCCATCTATCTAATTTTTTAAACTAAAAAAAGTCAGCAGATATATAGCATATGTATAATGCATGTTTAATGTATTGTATAATTGTAGTATGTATATATTTAATGTATAATCTGTGTATATCGATTAGAAAAAGTAAAAATTGAATATGGCCGGTTATTTATGTAACAATCCCTAAATTTTATCTACTGGTGATGCAATAATATTTTCTCAAATTATATTGCAAGAGATATAACCTATAAAGATATGATGAATAACCCTTGGAGTTGGTCGAATTATATTAAATTTATAACTACTTTATCGTATCCTCCATATGAATTATAACTAGCAGTCGTCTGATTATATATTGAGTAGAAGTAAAAAGCGTAATTCTCAAATGTACATCATGCACATGACTATGTATCACACAGCAATAATATCATAAATTAGGTTTTGAGTATTGACCTATCTCAATTATTATTTTTTACTTAGGGCTGCAAGATCATGGACTTCTATGGTTTATAATACCAAACCGTTCCACGTATAAAACATTGAGTGGTGATGTTGACATTCTTGTGTTAAATTTCCATTGCATTGCCATTTGGAATCATCATGATAGTTCATTGTATTTTTAATACTAGACTAGATACCTAACCTAACTCCTTAAATCTCTTTTTTTTCCCTAACATTACTTTTTAATTATGTTTATTATTTTCAAAAAGTTCCAAAGAAGCAACGAATTATTTGTTTTACTGACATAATACTAGGAATTTGATTATTGTGTGATTAAGACAAGAGACGTGCGGTGAATTTGAAAGCTGATAAAGAAATATAGGCCTATCACCGATAGTCAATACATCATAATTTGAACCATGTTGACATGACTCATGAGTCTGAATCCAGTATGGTCTTTCCGCTTTATATCATCATTATTATCTGTGGAAAAGTTGATAATTAAATAGGCTTACATCTTAACGTAATTTCCTATATTAATAAAGAAAATCGTATAAAGTTGACTGTTAACGTGTATTAATTAAGTCAACCACTAATCCGAATTCTTAACCCAAAAAAAAAAGAAAAAGAAAAAGTAGTGGTACTCAATAGAAAAACATCTATTTCCTGTATCAATTATGGTTACAGTCTATGCTAGATTGTTACATCTCCGCGCTGATTTATTGTTCGAGAGGATTTGATTCTAAATTAATTAGGTTTTATATATAATTTTACAATGTAGCTATTTCTATTAATCCTCTATGAATTCGATCATATTAAGATATTTCAGCATTTGTATTTCGAGTTTAGGCCAAGTGACTCTGAGTAATAATCAAAAAGCAATTCTTAATAATCAAATTTTGGGCACGCCTAATCTCGAGAGCAATATATAGTTTTATTGTTCTCCAAACTTGCAAAGTTGAAAATATAGTAGTTCATTTCAAAGTCATTACTTTTTAATATATTTTGGGACAGGGTCAGGGGGATATCTCAGTATAGGGAAAGGAAATAGAAAATCAAGTGAAAGTACGTAAAGTAGAAATTGTAAATGTTAATTTCTGCTAAACCAAACTCCGTATACAGATATTGCTACATCATTTGTGCAAACCGAAAAAGATTCTTTTTCTTTTTCTCTTTCTATTGGGTATTAAAGAGGGGTGTTTGTTTTGGGGGCAGGGGGAGGGGGTGGGTGGGTGTTTATTGATATTCTTTTCATTTTCTTTTAAACTAGCTAAAAGAGGTAGTATAATTTATAGCAATGTATCTCTTCACAGAAGAGATCACTGAACAATCCGTGTGATTAATATATTGATGAAGTTGCTATATAATAATCTAATATATTAAAGTTGGTTTGTGTATAGGTCAAAATCTGAACAAAAGAATTCTGCTTAAGGAAGAACGGCCAAGAGTCAACCAAGCCGAGGTCACGTATAAGAAACAATGTACCGACGAGTTATTCAGTTACGGTCGAGGTCGAACACTCGACTCGGTCTGAACGGCCAGCTCAACACTTTGACATTTTAGAGGAATATTCTACGGGATATTCTAAGAACTTAGGTACTCCGGTTAAGGACCGCTGGGTAAGGAAAGTGTTTGGTATAAATATCATGAGAAAGTGTAACATAAATGGGGGCTGATGAGGATACACACAGAAAAACATATATATCTCTCTAAAGGTGAAGATGTCACGACCCGGATTTTTCACCCTCGAGAGTCGTGACGGCGCCTATTAGCGAAAGTTAGGCAAACCAATCATTCCAAACACTTTACCTTTTCCAATTTTAAATCACTTAACAGTTGTGATTTAACACTATATAAACAGCGGAAATAAATAAGCGGAAGAATGAAACGTAACAATTTAATAATATTGCCGATACAGATCCATAACAAAACTACCCAGAACTGGTGTCACAAAGTCACGGACTATCTACGAATACTACAAACAGAGGTCTGAAAGATAAATATAAAGATGTCTCTGAAATACATAAAAGAAAAAGAATGGAAAGATAGAAGGAGATGCCAAGGCATGCGGACGCCTGCAGGACTACCTCGGGTCGCCTGTTGGACTGAAGGCAGCAACCTCAATGCGGTCCAAACGCTGCAGTAACCTCACTGTGGTCCAGAGCGTAGTATCAACACAACCGACCCCATATGCTGGTAAGTGCCTAGCCTAACCTCGGCGAAGTAGTGGCGAGGCTAGGACCAGACTACCAAATAAACCTGTGCAGTTAAATCATATACATCGGAAAATTAAAAGTAGATATTTACAGTTAAAGATGGGAGGGGGAAAACATGTTGCGGGAAGTATCAGATAACAACAGAATACCAAAAAAGGAACGTAAAGGAACCAAAATTTAATTGCCAACAAGAATAAGGAAAATCAGAAACAAATGCACGACATCACCCTTCGTGTTTTTACTCTCATTCTCACCATAAATGCACGGCATCACCCTGCGGCGTGCAACCCGATCCCAAATCATATAATACCGTGGTGGCGCGCCACCCGATCCCATTTCATATATTACCGTGGCGTCGTGCCACCCGATCCCATTTCATATATTACCGTGGCGGCGTGCCACCCGATCCCATTTCATATATCACCGTGGCGGCGTGCCACTCGATCCCATATACAATTCAATATCAATCATAAAAGAATCCCGGTAAGGGAACAAGAGTATAACAACAACATCCTGGCAAGGGAGACAATATCATAAACAATAATATCCTGACAAGGGAGACAATATCATAAACAATAACATCTCAGCAAGGGAGACAATATCTTAAACAAATACATCCCGGCAAGGGAACCAACAATGATAATCAAAATATTAAGCATGAATAGATCACAACGGAGTCACAACAATTACTATACGAGACTCACGGGCATGTTTGACACCGACGTATAGATACTCGTCACCATGCCTATACGTCTCACTCCACAGTTAACACATAGCAAATAAGACACAACTCCTAATCTTTCAAGCTAAGGTTAGACCAAAAACTTACCTCAAAGCCACGAACACAGTTAAGCCTCAACTATCGCTTTACCTCTTGATTCCACCACCAACTCGTTTGTATCTAGACACAATTTACTTAACGATATCAATAAATGCTAAATGAATTAATTCTAATGCATGAAAATAGGTTTTTCAATTATTTTCCCAAAAGTCAAAAATCAACCCCGGGCCCGCTTGGTCCAAACCCGAAATTCGGACCAAAATCCGATTACCCATTCACCCCCGAGCTCGGATATATAATTAGTTTTTGAATCCGACCTCAATTTGAGGTCTAAATCCCCAAATTTCAATATTCTTAAGTTTTACCCAAAATTCTCAATTCCACTATGAAAACCTTAGATTCTAGGATGAAATCTTGTAAAAAGAAGTTAAGGAGTGAAAGAAATAAGTTGAAAATAACTTACTAGTGTTTTGGGGGAAGAAAGAGTGAGTGTTTGAAGATAATTTGGGCCTGAAACGAGTGTTAGTCAATTGTTCACAAGAACAGTCGATTAACACTCATTTTGGTTTAAATCGAAAAAGCCAGAGTTTGTCTAGCCTAAGTCGTCCATCCGCCGGGTTTTAGGTATTTCTATCCCTCTTGGTCCCTTTTCTATCTATCCATTCCCCTTCTTTTCTTCATCTTCTTCTCATTTTCTTTCAAAAATGAAGAATCTTAGTTTTCTTTTCTTTGTGTTTTATCTCAAAAGTCATTTAGTCTTTCTAATTAGGCGTCGTAACAAGGTTTAATTTTGTTAGGCCTTAAATCAGTATAATTCTTTAATAATAGGTGCTAATTTCTTTGTTGTAGTTTTGTTACATTTCTTAGGGCTAAACGAGATGTTATATCTAGATTCATTTAGTTAGAATTATCGTTGTTTTGTTCTCTTTCTTCTTCTTTTAGAAGTTTTTTTTTTAATTTGGGCTCTGTTTGATTTGGGGCCCACCTTGCACGCAGACAGTTTTATCAGCATTAAGGCCAAAGGGGTTGTGGGGGGTTTTTGGGATTTTCAGCCTGTTTAAAGGGTTTCGAGCCCAGCTGGGGTTGAAGGTAATTGGGAGGAGTTCAAAGGTTAGTTTAGGAAAATTGGACAGGGGAATCTTTCACAAACTGTCTGGGAAACTTCCAGGAAGGTGGGGTTGGGGTTAGTTTAACAAACAGGCTAGAAAATCAGGGTTAAAAGTGAAAAAATGAAAATTGCGGAAGAGTTGATTGATAAATTGGTAAAATCATTTATGCTGCCCTAGGACCTTCTATATAAGGTTGCTTTCTTTCATTTAGAAGGGGAGAATTACAATATAAAAGTCTTAAAAATGGCTGAGCTCTTCTAGACTCTGAAAATACTAAAAATTACTTGCATCTTGTAGTTGAAACTTGCTTGGTTTTGCTCCTTGATTTCCATTGTTAGTCAGAGTTTTTAAAAAAGCTCCAAAGAACTGTGTTCATCTGGGTTTTAAATGATTTGAAAGAAGCTAAATTTGCTGAGTTTAATGAGTTGAACCACTACTGTTGCTAATTCCTCACTCTCATTTCTTTTCTTTTGACCTTCAGGTATTTCTTGGGCTATGGATAACATATGAGATGTAAACATGCAAATCGAATGTGGATATATGATGAACACCAGTGTTTTATTGAATTTTACTTCCTTATTCTTCAATTTCATTCATAGCCTATAATATTTTAGTTTTATATGCATTTTTGTCAGTCTTTTCATGTTATGGATGTAGTATCATATTGTTAAGTTGAAGTTTAAGTTCTCCGTGTCTCCTATTGGTTGGTAGCTTTATTTAAACTTGCCATGGATAGGGGAAAATGCTCCAGGCTATTACAGTAAGGGTTAATCCATATGTTGAATTACTCTTGGTCTGTGTTTAAGTATACTTAAAGTTGATTTGATATTTAGATTCAGGGTTGTTACATGGCAATCTCATGGGGTTTTTCGCTATTGTGTGTGTTAGAGAAGGGTTTAATTGAGGTTTACATTTCATACAATTGTTTATAAGCTAGCTTGGGACTGAATCAAGTGTGAATGATGTACAACTTCATTTCTCAAGTCACTAGTGCAATTCAATTCAAAATAATGTTGCTCTTAGGCATGTAGTATAGTTTGATAACATTTAAAGTTTTTTTCCTCTTATATCATGTTGTTGTGTACGGATGAAAGCCAATTGGGCTCAGTTGGTATCCTTGAGTTTCAAATGTTGCTTACGTTATGTGAGGACTCGATCTCGAGTCCCACACTCCTCAGCCTTTGCTTTTCATGAGGTTTGGGTCTCCTTTGGGCCTAGACCTTAAGGCCACTTCGAAATGGAGAGATTTGCGGCCTTACAGTTCTTTGGGCTTGTGTTCGAGCCCAGGTCCCTATTTAACGGGCTGCTGCGAATTATGTATACTACAAGCTTGGCCCAAACGCCTAAAGGCCCAGCATGCCCTGTAATTAATAGTTGTGCAAACAATGGCTTCAAAGTGCGTTTGTTTTAAAGTAATTCTTTTAATTAGGTTGAGGTGTGCCATATCGAATAAAACCAATAATTTATGGCCCTCATAAATCTAAACCAAGAAATCATTTGAACAAATAGACTTGAGGTGTGCCATAAGCAAGATTAAGTAACCCATGGCCCTCATGTAATTAATGCTACCTCTTTCAAAATCAGGGTGTGTCATCAATTGAATTTTCCATGGCCCTCGCAAACATTGTTATTAATTTGAACTTTCATAGTTGCTTTAGGCGCATTCTTTAAATTGTTTTTCTTTTAATTACTAATCTCGGGTGTACATTTCATGTGACCCAATTTCAATTCTTAACAACGTTAAGTAGAACATGTCGCGAACCGCGGGTGCATTTCATGTGGCGTAGTTCAAGGCATGTTTTAAATAACGTTGAATCTTCCTAAAAGCATTTTAAAATAATTAAAAGCGTTTAATAAACTAAAAATGCACCATAGGCTAAAACATGTAATAAATTGGATAATATGCCAATGTTAATAGTTTAAGCGACCATGCTAGATCCACGGAACTCAGGAATGCCTAACACCTTCTCCCGGGTTAACAGAATTCTTTATCTAGAATTTCTGGTTCGCAAACTTTAAAATAAAAGTCGAATTTCCTCGATTTGGGATTAAACCAGTGACTTGGGACACCAAATAAACTATCCCAAGTGCCGACTCTGATTAAATAAAATAATCTCATATCAAATAATATCACTTTAATTGGAAAACTCCCATATCCCCCTCGGGGTGGTAAAAAAGGAGGTGTGACAAGGAGCAGTTGCAAGACTTGCTTGATAAGGGCTTTATTAGACCTACTGTCTCGCCTTGGGGTGTGGCGGTGTTGTTTGTTAAGAAGAAGGACGGATCGAGGAGGATGTGTATAGATTACTGGCAGTTGAACAAGGTTACAACCAAGAATAGCCGAGTATTGATGAGTTGTTTGATCATCTTCAGGGTGCCAAGGTATTTTCGAAGATTGACTTGAGATCTGGCAACCATCAGTTGAGGATTAGGGCATCTGATGTCCCTAAGATAGATTTTCGCACTCGGTACAGGCATTATGAGTTCTTGGTGATGTCATCCGGGTTGACAAATGGCCCAGTAGTTTTTATGGATTTGATGAACCCAGTGTTCAAGCCTTACTTGGATTCATTCGCGATTGTCTTCGTTGATGATATTTTGATCTATTCCCGCAACCGGGAGGAGCATGAGCGGCATGTGAGAGTTATTCTTCAGACTCTGAGAGATAGCTAGTTGTATGCTAAATTTTCGAAGTGTGAGTTCTGGTTGAGTTCAGTTGCATTCTTGGGTCACGTTGTTTTAGCAGAGGGTATTCAGGTAGATCCGAAGAAGATAGAGGCAGTCAAGAACTGGCCTAGACCCACGTCAGCTACAGAGATCCGGAGTTTCTTGGGTTTGGCAAGATATTACTGCCAATTTGTGGAGGGATTTTCATCTATTGCAGCCCCGATGACCAGGTTGACCCAAAAGGGTGCCCAGTTCAGGTGGTCGGATGAGTGTGAGGAGAGCTTTTAGAGGCTCAAGATAGCTTTAACTACCGCGCCGATTTTGGTTTTGCCCACAGGTTCAGGGCCATATATAGTCTATTGTGACGCATCTCGTATTGGACTTGGTGCGGTGTTGATGCAGGATGGCAAGGTCATTGCTTATGCTTTGCGGCAGTTGAAGATTCATGAGAAGAACTATCCAGTTCATAATTTGGAGTTAGCAACCATTATTCACGCGTCAAAGATTTTGAGGCACTATCTATATGAGGTGTCATGTGAGGTGTTCACGGATCACAAGAGTCTGTAGTATTTGTTCAAGTAGAAGGAGCTAAATTTGAGTTAGAGAAGGTGGTTGGAACTATTGAAGGACTATGATATCACCATCTTATACCATCCGAGAAAGGCCAATGTGGTGGTCGATGCTTTGAGTAGGAAGTCAGCCAGTATGGGCAGTCTTGCGTATATTCCGATCGGTGAGAGACCGCTTGCTTTGGATGTTCAGGCTTTGGCCAATCAGTTCATGAGGTTGGATGTTTCTGATCCCAACCGTGTGTTAGCTTGCACAATAGCTCGTTCTTCTTTATTGGAGCGTATCCGAGATCGGTAGTATGATGATCCTCATTTGTGTGTCCATAGGGACACGGTGTAGCACGGTGGTGCCAAGCAGGTTACATTAGGAGATGATGGAGTTTTGAGGCTACAAGGTCGATTTTGTATGCCTAATATGGATGGACTTCGAGAGTTGATTTTAGAGGAGGCCTATAGTTCCCGGTACTCTATTCATCCCGGTGCCACTAAGATGTATCAGGATTTGCGGCAACATTATTGGTGGAGGAGGATGAAGAAGGATATTGTTGCATATGTGGCCCAGTGTTTGAATTGTCAGCAGGTAAAGTACGAGCATTAGAGACTTGGTGGTTTGTTTTATAAGATTGAGATTCCTGAGTGGAAGTGGGAGCGTATCACTATGGACTTCGTTGTTGGACTCCCGCAGACTTAGAGGATGTTCGATGCAGTATGGGTTATTATTGATAGGCTGACCAAGTCAGCACATTTCATTCCTGTGTTAGTCTTTTATTCTTCCAAGAGGTTAGCTGAGATCTATATCCGGGAGATTGTTCGTCTTCATAGTGTGCCCGTGTCTATCATTTCGGACTGAGGTACGGAGTTTAACTCACATTTCTAGAGAGCAGTTCAGCATGAGTTGGGAACACGGGTCGAGTTGAGCATAGAGTTTCATCCTCAGACGGACGGGCAGTCCGAGCGTACTATTCAAATTTTGGAGGATATGCTCTGAGCTTGTGTCATTGACTTTGGAGGATCATAGGATCAGTTCTTGCCTTTAGCGAAGTTTGCCTATAACAACAGTTACCAGTAGAGCATCCAAATGGCTCCTTATGAGGCTTTATATGGTAGGCATTGTCGGTCGCCGGTTAGACGGTTAGAGCTGGGAGAGGCTTGGTTGTTGGGTACCGATCTAGTACAGGATGCCTTGGACAAGGTCAGGATTATTCAGGATAGGCTTCGTACAGCCCAGTTCAAGCAAAAGAGTTATGCTGACCATAAGGTTCGTGATGTGGCATTCATGGTCGGCGAGCGGGTGTTGCTTTGGGTGTCGCCTATGAAGGGCGTAATGAGATTTGGGAAGAGGGGCAAGCTTAGCCCTAGATTCATTGACCCGTTTGAGATTCTTGATCGAGTGGGATATATGGCTTACAGACTTGCGTTGCCACCAAGTTTATCAGCCGTGCATCCAGTGTTTCATATGTCCACGCTTCGTAAGTATCACGGCGATCCATCCCACGTGTTAGACTTCACCACTGTCCAGTTGGACAAGGAGTTGTTCTATGAGGAGGAGCTGATAACTATTCTAGACCGGTAGGTTCGTCAGTTGAGATCGAAGAGTTTCCCTTCTGTTCGTGTTTAGTGGAGAGGTCAGTCTGTTGAGGCAGCGACCTGGGAGTCCGAGTCCGAGTTCGATATGCGGAGCCGATATCCCCATCTTTTCTCCTACTCAGGTACTTCCTATTTTGTCCGTTCGAGGACGAACTGTTATTTTAGAGGTAGAGAATTTGGGTCATCACTTGTTTTGGAAATAAATTCAGAGTCTCGAGGCCTTAAAATCTCCTTTTTGTCTCACCTCGATTTACGTGCGCAGTCCGAGCGCGTGTACAGAAAGCCATTATGAGAAAATCTATGAAGAATGATAAATTTTTGCTTTTAAAATGAATTTAAGTTGACTTCGATAAACGTTTTAGTTAAACAAACCCGTGATTTGACGGTCCCGGAGGGTCCGTAGAAAAATATGGGACTTGGGCGTATACCCAGAATCAAATTCCGAGGTCCCAAGCCCTAGAGTTGAATTTTTAAAGAAAAATTGTTTTCTGGAAAAATTTAAAGGTTTTTAGAAGTGAATTGATGTAATTCTTGATGTTATCGGGCCTATATCTTGGTTCCGGAGCCCGGTACAACTTTGAAATAATAATTAAGTTGCCTCTGTGGAATTTGGTAAGAATCGGAAGTGATTTGGTATAAAACGGACCTATAGTTGAGAGAAAATGCAAAATTTCAATGTGTTTGAGTAATTTTATGAAATTGAGGTTGAATACGTAGTTGTTGATTTATTTTGATGATTTTATCGCACGAGCAAGTCCATATGATGTTATTAGACTAGCGTGCATGATTAGTTTGGAGCCTCGAGATCTCGGGTGAGTTTTGGATAGGCCTCAGAGTGCATTTAGACTTGGGATATGACAGTTGCAGGTTCAGAGAAAATTACAGGTCTCTAAAACCAAGCTCTGTGGTCTGCGGTGGGGTCTTCTCGACCGCGGTGGGATTTACGCAGTCAGCGGTGAGCAAGGCTGAGTCTACGCGGCTGTCCTCGATTTCCCGTGGTCCGCGGTGGAGCTCCGTGGCCGCGGTCCTTTCTATGCGGTCTACGGTGAGGGTCTGAGAGGAGTATATAAACAGGACTCTTCTACTATTTTTCAATTTTCAAAACTGTTAGTTTGTATGGATCCACCAAATCATAGAGTACCTGATTCTCTACAAGATTCTGCTGAGAGCACTTAGTAAAGCAGTAAGTAAATGAGACACAGGATTTTTATGTGGAAAAATCTCATACAAGGGGATCAAAAAACCACGACCTACAATTGTAGGCTTTTAACTTCACTAACTTGTAATCTTACCTATTACAAGCCACTTTACAATAATTCCTATTGCAAAATATTTACTTAACTAACTTGTGGTACCTTTACCACAAGCCGCTTTGTGACTATCCTAGTTACAAAGTTTTTTTCTAACTTGTGATGCTATCACCACAAGCCACTTTGTAACTCTACGATTACAAAGACTTGTACTTATGACTAAATCTAGTCACAACATAAACTCAACTATTTTACGGATTTACAAGAGGATTCCTAATCAGTATGCTTTTAGGTAAGCGATTTAGGAGATATAGTAAGTACAATAACAAGGTTAAGACTCAACTAGGACAGCGACAATCAATCTTTTAGGAACTGGTCTGTAGTGGCGTTCAACCTTGTTCTTCAAGCTTGTGAGGATGATTTCTCTATTTTTGCAAGATGCTTGAATGAGAAACAGAAACCTTCCAGTGATGTTTTTGTATGAAGTTCATTGGGTACATCTTGATCACATCACTTGAAATGATGTGAGTACTTTGTTTGGTTAGAGAATAAGTGGGCTGACAGTGTAGTGCAATGCGGCAGAAACAGTGCCGCCAGTCACTTCATTTCCAGCTGTTTCCAAATGACTTTGTACTACTATGAGAAAACCACAAGAGCATCTGGTCCTTGTCACACCTCCTTTTTCCGGCACCGCGAGGTGCGTAGGGAGTTTTTTTCCAATTAAAGGACAGTCGAAACGGGATTGGTTTAATTATTTCAGAGTCGCCACTTGGGAGATTTAAGGTGTCCCAAGTCACCAATTTTAATCCCGAATCGAGGAAAAGAATGACTCTATATTACAGTCTGCGTACCAGAAATCCGGATAAGGAATTCTATTAACCCGGGAGAAGGTGTTAGGCATTCCCGAGTTCCGTGGTTCTAGCACGGTCGCTCAACTGTTATATTCGGCTTATTTATCTGATTTTTAATACAATTATGAACCATGTGCAAATTTTATCTTTTACCGCTTTATTATTATAATTATTATTTTTTAGGAATGTGAACATCGCTTAAAACATATCTTTGGATTGTGTCACATGAAATGCACCCACAATACGAAACATATTTTATTTGATGTTTTAGGATTTAGATTTGGGTCGCATGAAATGCGCATCCGAGTTTAAGAAGGTAAAATTAATTAAATCGCGCCTAAAGAGTCTAACGCGTCGTTATCTTTGGGGAAGGAAGTGAAATTCACTAAAACAATCCATCCCAAATTCTAAGTAATTTTTTTTAAATAATTAAATAAATAAATGAGATTGGAGAATCCTATACATTTGTATTATTTACATCTATCTATTTTTTAGCGAAATCCTTTAATAATATCCTTTAATGACTACCTTTTTATTATTACTAAATTTTTATAAATATAAAATCAATATCTACATTCTTGAAAATGACATATTAAATAGAAGAGAAAAACAAATATTAGCAGAAAAATAATAAAATTATAATCATAGATACAACATGGAATTATCGAAAAGTAAAAAATAAAAAAAAAAATAAAAACTAATTATCCCATAGTTGGATTAAAATTCAAATTGTTAGTAAGACTATCTATTTATTTTTATCGAAATCCTTTAAGAATATCCTTTAATGATAACCTTTTTATTATTACTAAGTTTTTTATAAATATAAAATCAATATCTACATTCTTGAAAATGACATATTAAATAGAAGAGAAAAACAAATATTAACAGAAAGTAATAAAATTATAATCATAAATACAACATGGAATTATCGAAAAGTAAAAAAAATAAAAAAAAACTAATTATCCCATAGTTGGATTAAAATTCAAATTATTAGTAAGACTTAAGCTTATTGAAACTAATTATTTACAAATACTGAAAATTGAAAGAAATAAAAATAAAAACTTGAGTACTAAATCATATTTCTAAAAATTTAAACAATTTAACATTAACTAACTTTGTTTTAATTCATCATGTCCTAATACTTGTTTGCAAACTAATTCATGTTATAACTGAAATTGACTACATGATTCGGATTAACTTATCGTTGACGAAAAACCTTCTGAATAAGGAACTTAGTTAATTTTTGCCAAACTGATTCAATAACGCCATTTTTACGTTATTTCTTCTATTTTTTTTTATTTAAACAATTTTAATTAATAATCAGGTTTAAATATATTTCCTAATAATCTGGTAAAGACGTTATTTAATATGTCGCTATAATATGCCTAGTTATGCCGATGACAGTGATTTACGGAATAATAATACATGAATAACCTAAATACAATACAAAAAATTAAATTAAACTAAATTAAAAATTTAACACTCCATTCTTCATTTCAGCTTACAAAATGCCAAAATTACAGTTGTGTACCTGATATTGTCAATATAAGAAGAAGAAAGTCAGCAACGTAATACGTAACACAGCAACAGCAACAATAACCAGCAATAACCAGTCAACGAAAATCCCAGTGACAGCTTTGAAAAATTCAAAATAAAATCCAGGAATGCCGAAAATAACGGACAGAAACCAAGGGAAATTTTCAGATTTTTGAAAGGCTAGTTAATCTTCAACCCTTAATTTCTACACCTGTATACCAGAATATTTATCAGGTGTGTACTACTTTCTCTTCTAATTTTCAATTTTTTTTCTTTGTATGTTTTTCTTTTCTTGAGAGTTTCAATTTTTTTTTTCGGAATAAATGTTCAGCTTTTTTTTTCAATCTCTTTTTTTTCTGTCTGTATTTTTATTCCCCCCTCTTGTGTCCAGACTTCTCACATATATATATCCCATCCCATAAATCAATTAAAATCAATCCCTTTCTCTACCAAACCCATTATCTTCCCACTCATCCCCATTACATTAAATAAATATATCACACCACCCCATTATATTTTGTCCCCCATGCTTTATTTAAAATAATGCAAGATTCCCCTTTAATTTAAATCTTGTCCCCCCTTTATATTAAATAATCATATCACAACCCACCCCATTTCATTTTGTCCCCCATGCTTCAAATAAACAATTACAAAATGTACAATTCCTAAACTACCCCTTCCGACCTTACTGAAATTACCAAATTACCCCTGAACGTATTACAAATTTACCAAACTACCCATCAGCTATAACACATCAATTAATCAAACTTAACCAAAATATAGACAATATGATCAATTTCTAACAATGTTCAAACAACAATATGAACACGGATGAACATCATAACAACAATATCATATGAACATGATTTTAACAACATTTCAACAACAAATCACATGAACACAAATTGAACAACCAAGAACAACTAAAATTTGATTGAACAATATTTTAGCAACAAACAATCCTATTTTCGGATTCAACACCAACAACAAACAAAGTATGAAGATTTCTAAATTCAATCATATTGAACTTAAAATCAACTCTAACAACATTACAACAAACAATTCTTATATTAAACTTAAACAAGATTATGAGAAAAAAAATAATCATAAGTGATTAACAAAAAATCAAACTATACAAATTTCGGATTCAAGAACAATCAAACAAAGTATGAACATGAAATGAGTCTATTTTAAAACAACAAACATGACAAATTAAATGATTAAACCAACATTAATAATTTCTGGAAAATATATAACAACATGAAACAAATTGAAGAAATAATCAATTAAATTTCAATTTTGAATCTAACAAACAATCAAACTAACAAATTCTTACCAAAACCATAAAAACAAACATGAAATGAACATGAAAAACCACTAATTAAATTTCCATTTGAAATCTGAAAATATAATTCAACAAAACATATGAACATAAACAAAACCAAAAATAAAATATCTACCGATTTTAGATTCGAGAAATATCAAAACGAAACACGAAAAAAATAAAACTCAAAATCTACTAACCGGATCGACACGAAATATGTACGGACTGTTTCGACAAACTTCGACCAAACAACTCATCATGTAAAGCTCGACGAAGGATTTCGATTCGACGATAAACCTTCGAACTTTGCCATACTTTAACCGGACTACCTTGCGTCATCAACAAGAATACGATGGTGAGCAACAAACATGACTCATGGAGTCGTCAATGACAATACGCAGCAGTGAAGCGCCGCCACGTCCATGGCTGGAGCTCGGGAGCTCGACCACCTAATTCGGAGTCGACAAAACAAAGAAGATAAAATAGTAATAGTAGCGCGAACAGCATCCATGGCTGGAGCTCGGATCTTCAACCACCCAATTCGAAGTCGACGAAACAAAAAGGATGAAACAATAGTAGTAGCGCGAGCCGTGAAGCGTTTGAAGCAAACGCAGCTTGACGCCGAAACATGAGCAGTAGCGCGAACAACATCCATGGCTGGAGCTCGGACCTTCGACCACCTAATTCGAAGTCGACGAAACAACGAAGATGAAACAGTAGCAGTAGCGCGAGCAGCATCCATGGCTGGAGCTCGGATTTTCGACCACCCAGTTCGAAGTTGACGAAACAAAGAAGATGAAACAGTAGTAGTAGCGCGAGCAGTAGGTGGACTGTTGGGACGTGAAGTTGAGGACTGATTCTGCAGTGGAAACGATGATGGTGAAAGGGAGTCGACGGACTGGTCGTTGATGATGAAGACGCAACAATGGCGACTATGGTTGTCGAGTTCGAGCTTGAAGGTGGTTGTGTGGTTTTAATGGATGACGGGGGGGTCGTTCCGTTTGGACGCGAGGGTGTTTGTGTGGATGAAGAAGAAAGTAAAGGGAAGCCATGGGAGGTGTTTTTTTTAGTTTGGGGAAGAAGAAGGAGAAATGGGGGGGGGGGGGCGGATGCTTAGGTTTTTTTTTTTTTTTTTTTTTTGTTTTATTTTGTTTGTAAAATAATAGGGGTGTTGGGTTATGGACTGGGTCGACCCAGTTCGAAATGGACTGGGTCGTAGGGAAGATTGGGCCATTTTTGGGCCTGTGGCTTGAAGTTGAAGAAGAGGCCTAATTCCGATTTTCTTTATATTTTCGCTCTCTTTTCTTCTTTTATTTTTCTAAAACTAAATTATAAAAATACTTAAACTATTATTAAGAACTAAATTAAGTGCAAATTAACTCCTAATAACAATTAACGCACAATTAAGTATTAATTAAGCATAAAATTGTATATTTGGTCATTAAATGCTAAAAATGCAAACGATGCCTATTTTTGTAATTTTAATTTTTGTAAAACAATTTTAATTACTAACAATTGTAGAATTAAATCCTATATGCAAAATGCGACATATTTTTTGTATTTTTTATTAATTTAGCAAATAAACATGCACAAACAAATACAAATAATTATTCAAAATGTCACAAAATATCACAAAAATGGCACACCAAGAAAAATTATTTTATTTTTTGAATTTTTTGGGAGTAATTCTCATATAGGGCAAAAATCACGTGCTTACAGCTGCCCCTCTTTGCCCGAAGACACGAAGGGTTTTTCGTGCAAAGATAAAGCGAGCGATTTTTGCCCATCCGAGTACTCCGTTGAAGCATTTTTTGAAAAGGATTTGACCGAACCTTTGCTTCAAAGGTTTCCTACATATCCTGGGCTAAACAGGAATCAGGTCAATGTAGTTCGAGAAATTTTGGTAGCTGGGACTACCGTTGGACTGCAATGTTACTGTTGTTGCATGCTATTATTATTGCTTACCGATCTCCTTGTTACACCGTGCTTAAAAAAACAAAAAGCTAGGCTAGAGTACAATTTGTTTTTGTTGCCTTGTTTCCTTGTCTGCTTGCATTTCTTTCGGTGCTTTTCTTCCGATGTTTTTCTTCCTTTTGACACATGGACTTGAGTTTATGCTGTGTTCTTGTTGCCTTGCTTTCTTGTCGGCTTGTGTTTCCTCCGGTGCTTTTCTTCCGATGCTTTTCTTCCTTTTGACACATGGACTTGAGTTTATGCTGGGACCTCTTGTTGCAACCTTCTGCTTCCCGGTGCTGGGGATTTTATTGTTTACTGCTGGGGATTCCTGTTGTAACCTTCCGCCTTCTGGTGGGGTTACTGATTCCAAACTCTGTAATACAAGACTAAAAAGTTGCTTCAATGCAAAATTATGAAATGTATGCCCGCATTATACTGGTGGACGACCTAGAACTGAAATGTATTCCCGCATTTTACTGGTGGGCGACCTAGAACAGAAAAGTATTCCCGCATTATACTGGTGGGCGACCTAGAACCTAAATGTATTCCCGCATTATATTGGTGGGCGACCTAGAACATGAAATGAAAAGATAAATGCATACCCGCATTATACTGGTGGGCGACCTAGAACATGAAATGAAAACATAAATGTATACCCGCATTATACTTGTGGGTGACCTAGAAATGGAAAACTAAAATGTATTCCCGCATTTTACTGGTGGGCGACCTAGAACAGAAAAGTATTCCCGCATTATACTGGTGGGTGACCTAGAATTTAAAAGTATTCCCGCATTATACTAGTGGGCGATCTAGAACTGAAATGTATTCCCGCATTATACTGGTGGGCGACCTAGAACTTAAATGTATTCCCGCATTATACTGGTGGGCGACCTAGAGCATGAAATGAAAACATAAATGCATACCCGCATTATACTGGTGGGTGACCTAGAGCATGAAATGAAAACATAAATGCATACCCGCATTATACTGGTGGGTGACCTAGAGCATGAAATGAAAACATAAATGCATACCCGCATTATACTGGTGGGTGACCTAGAACATGAAATGAAAAGACGGAATGTATTCCCGCATTATACTGGTGGGTGCCTAAAGCATGAAATGAAAACATAAATGCATACCCGCATTATACTGGTGGGTGACCTAGAGCATGAAATGAAAACATGAATGCATACCCGCATTATACTGGTGGGCGACCTAGAGCATGAAATGAAAACATAAATGCATACCCGCATTATACTGGTGGGTGACCTAGAACATGAAATGAAAAGACAGAAATGTATTCCCGCATTATACTGGTGGGCGCCTAATTGGTAAAGAATAATTTGAATTTGTTTCCTCGATTCTCCGAGAAAATTTCCACTTGTGGCAGAAAATTTTATGCCCCAATTCTGGCGATCTTTCTTATGGCGTATCTTTAGGCCATCATCAACACTTTATTTTCCTGTTCAAATCAAAGAAAATTTAGTTAGTTTTTTTTTTTTTTTTGAAATATGGCGAATGGTCATGTCACTCCTGATGGGGATGATTGTTCCCTTTCCCTTATTCTTGTTCGGCGTTCTCAAAACTTGTTGGGGATGATGTTATTTGCTGGGGATAACATTCTGCTGGGGATGGTTTTTCCATTTATCCCTTCACCATTTTGTATCTCAAAAATTTCTGGAGGTTATTTTGCCGAAGATGAATTTTCCTTTCTTCCCTTCCCCTTCTGTGTTGTCCGACCACCTCGTAGCTTGGTCGATATTCGGTCGGAGTACTCTGGGGATCGTCTTGGAACTTGGCTTACAATTTCCTCAACATTTTTTTTTTCGGCTCTTCCCCGTACTTTCCTTGCCATTTTAGGACAGTATTATTCGGCCTAGCAACCAACGTCTTTTGCCTTATTGCCTTGTCTCTTGCCTGCCCTTTTCACTTTTTATGTTGTACCATTTTGGCAACTGGTAGTAAGCTCTGAAAGACCTTCCTTAAAACATAAATTTCTAGAAAAATTCTTTTAAACAACAAAATGAAAAGATAGAAAAATGAGAAAATCTTTCTGAACAAAAAAATGAACTTATCTGGGTGATACAACCGATTCCAATGATCATGTTGTGCATTCCGGATTAATCAACCCAGTCTATTTGTGTCGATCAAACTTTCTGATGTCTTCACTTGCTGGGGATAAATAGGTGCCCAATTCTTCGCAAAATACGGATCTTTTCCGTCAATCTATCTTGTCGCCTTATAGTGCCCTTCGCGGGGTTTTCACTAACAAGGCTCTCTCATTTCTCACAACTCCCGTCGCCTTATGGTGCCTGTGAAGGTTTTCACCGATAAGACTCTCTCATTTTGTATTTCTCAGCTTACGTCGCCTTATGGCGCCTGTGAAGGTTTTCGCCGATAAGACTCTCTCATCTTATTTTCTCAGCTTGGGATTGGAGTGTTGCCGATAAGATTTATCTCTGCCGGGAATTCTTTTGGCTATAAATTCTTTCAATTCATGATCCTCATTCAGTCAGGGACCGATGTTTTATTCTTGGTTTTCATTTGCTTATCTTAACACCTCTCGGATACTGATCGGGAGGTCTTTTTGGATATCAATATAGGTTTTAGAAGAAAAGGATATAAAATTCAAAATAACTTTGATGTGTAAAGTATTACAACTCTTGGAATCAAACTCTTTTTTTTTCTTTTTTTTTTTTCAAAATTTAGAAACATAATTTCTGCCCCAGTTTTCTTACTTGGGGATTTTCTTTTGATTTTTTTTTCTTTTTTTTTATTACCTTATGACCGAGCCGTGAGGTGCCTACGTATCCTCTTTGAGGAATCAGGTCGAACGTAGTTCACTTCTCCTTTGTTTTCTTGCGACCTTCAAAAAGTTTTTTTTTCATACATTTTTCATTAATGATTCCAAGAGAGGGGTAAAAAAAAGATAAGTATGGCTCAAAGGGGTAAAGCAAAGGTTAAAAGTGTTTGGATAGAAGAAAGAATTGCCTCCGTCATTTCATTATCCGATAAGCACTAAGTACAAACAAACAAATAAACAACAAAAGAAATTACACATAATATCTTTTGACTGCATCAGAATTGATAGCCATGTCGACGCATCTTCCTTCAACATCCGTCAGACGTAAAGCGCCATTGGATAATACTCTGGTCACAATATACGGCCCTTGCCAATTCGGGGCGAACTTGCCTTTTGCCTCAATCTGATGTGGGAGGATCCGTTTCAATACTTGTTGCCCTACTTCAAATTTTCTGGGGCGCACCTTCTTATTGTATGCTCTTGCCATTCTCTTTTGATACAACTGGCCATGACATACTGCTGCCAATCTTTTTTCATCCATTAAACTCAGCTGCTCTAGTCGGGTTTTGACCCATTCATCATCGTCAATCCCGGCCTCAGCGATAATTCGAAGGGAAGGAATTTCAACTTCCGCTGGTATTACTGCTTCGGTTCCGTATACCAACAAATAAGGAGTCGCACCTATTGAAGTACGAACAGTAGTGCGGTATCCTAACAACGCAAATGGTAGCTTTTCATGCCATTGTCTGGATCCTTCAATCATTTTCCTCAATATCTTCTTTATATTTTTGTTGGCTGCCTCAACTGCTCCATTCGCCTTGGGCCGATACGGGGTGGAATTACGGTGTGTAATCTTAAACTGTTCACATACTTCTCTCATCAAGTTGCTGTTAAGATTAGCACCATTGTCCGTGATTATTATTTTTGGGATCCCAAATCTACAAATGATATGGGAATGGACGAAATCCACCACTGCCTTCTTGGTTACAGACTTGAAAGTTTTGGCTTCAACCCACTTAGTGAAATAATCGATGGCTACCAGAATGAACCTGTGACCGTTCGAAGCTGCCGGCTCGATAGGCCCAATGACATCCATGCCCCATGCTACAAATGGCCATGGTGCGGACATTGTGTGCAATTCCGTTGGTGGAGAATGAATCAGATCTCCGTGTATCTGACACTGATGGCATTTTCGTACGAAACTGATACAATCATGCTCCATAGTGAGCCAATAATATCCCGCTCGCAGAATCTTCTTTGCCAACACATATCCGCTCATATGGGGCCCACAGACTCCAGCATGTACCTCTGTCATCACTATCGTGGCTTGACCTGCATCAATACATCTCAGCAATCCCAGATCTGGGGTTCTTTTGTACAACATTCCTCCACTGAGGAAAAATCCATTTGCCAGTCGTCGAATGGCTCTCTTTTGATCTCCGGTTGCCTGCTCCGGGTATATCCCCATCCTGAGGTATTCCTTGATATCATAAAACCATGGCTCGCCATCCATTTCTTCTTCTATTATGTTGCAGTAGGCATGCTGATCACGAACCTGAATATACAATGGGTCAACATGGATTTTGTCTGGATGGTGCAACATCGATGCTAAAGTGGCCAAAGCATCGGCAACCTCATTGTGAACTCTCGGGATGTGTCTGAACTCCACTGATCGAAATCGCTTGCTCAAATCGTGCAAACATTGTCGATATGGTATAAGCTTCAAATCCCGTGTTTCCCATTCACCCTGGATCTGATGTACTAGGAGGTCTGAGTCTCCCAAGACCAAGACGTCCTGAACATCCATGTCTGCAGCCAATCGTAGGCCCAAAATACATGCCTCATATTCAGCCATGTTGTTGGTACAATAGAAACGTAGCTGAGCTGTAACAGGATAGTGATGTCCTGTTTCTGAAATAAGTACTGCTCCTACTCCAACTCCTTTTGCATTAGCAGCCCCGTCAAAGAAAAGCTTCCACCCTGGTTCCTCATTCAGTTCTAACTCCTCTATATGTATCACTTCTTCATCTGGAAAATACGTCCTCAAAGGCTCGTATTCTTCATCAATAGGATTCTCAGCCAAGTGATCGGCCAATGCTTGGGCTTTCATGGCCGTCCTCGTCACATAGACAATGTCGAACTCTGTGAGTAATATCTGCCATTTTGCCAATCTTCCTGTGGGCATAGGCTTCTGGAAAATATACTTTAATGGATCCAGACGTGAAATAAGGTATGTAGTATGTGACGACAGATAATGCTTAAACTTCTGTGCTACCCAAGTTAGAGCACAACATGTCTTCTCAAGTTGAGTGTACTTATTCTCATAGAACTGTAAACTTCTTGCTGAGATAATAGATGGCTTGCTCTTTTCTTCCTGTGATGTCGTGTTGACCCAACACGCAACCAAACGAATGATCCAGGACCGTTAGATAAAGGATTAATGGCCTCCCCGACTCAGGTGGAACCAATACAGGTGGATTGGATAAATAACCTTTGATCTGGTCAAATGCCTCCTGACATTCTGCCGTCCATTCTATCGCGGCATCTTTCCTCAGCAATCGAAAGATGGGTTCACAAGTTGTTGTGAGCTGAGCGATGAATCTGCTGATATAGTTCAATCTTCCCAACAGACTCATTACTTCTGTTTTGTTCCTTGGTGGCGGCAATTCCTGGATGGATTTGATCTTTGACGGATCCAACTCAATGCCTCGCCGACTGACGATAAATCCTAACAGCTTTCCAGATGGAACACCAAATGCACATTTGGCTGGGTTGAGCTTAATGTCGTACCTTCGAAGTCTTTGGAAAAACTTCCTAAGGTCTGCTACGTGGTCTTCCTGACGCTTGGATTTGATGATCACATCATCTACGTACACTTCGATCTCTTTGTGTATCATATCATGGAACACAGTAGTCATTG
This sequence comes from Nicotiana sylvestris, assembly GCF_000393655.2. Lineage (NCBI taxonomy): Eukaryota > Viridiplantae > Streptophyta > Magnoliopsida > Solanales > Solanaceae > Nicotiana > Nicotiana sylvestris. The sequence goes on from NC_091057.1 coordinate 127,895,608, forward strand.
CTCTCATGTACGTTGCCCCAGCGTTCTTCAAACCGAATGGCATTACCCGATAACAATAAGTCCCCCATGGCGTAATGAAAGCTGTTTTCTCTGCATCTTCTTCATCCATCAAAATCTGATGATACCCAGCGTAGCAATCCACAAAGGAGCCGATTTCTCGCCCGGCGCAATTGTCGATCAAGATATGGATATTGGGCAATGGAAAGTTATCCTTTGGGCTTGCCCTGTTCAGATTACGGTAGTCGACGCATACCCTGATCTTCCCATCTTTCTTTGGTACTGGCACCACATTAGCCAACCAATCAGGATATCGAGAGACCCGAATAACCTTTGCTTGCAGCTTCTTGGTTACTTCTTCTTTAATCTTCACACTCATATCTGTCTTGAACTTCCTCAGTTTCTGCTTGACGGGAAGGCATGCCGGGTCAATGGGCAATTTGTGAACAACTAGCTTGGTGCTTAAACCCGGCATGTCGTCATACGACCATGCAAAAACATCTTTAAACTCAATGAGTGCTTTGATTAATTCTTCCCTGATGCTAGGCTCAATGTGGATGCTGATTTTGGTTTCTCGGACATTATCCGCATCCCCTAGATTTACAGCCTCGGTGTCATTCAGATTAGGCTTGGGTTTCTCTTCAAATTGGCATAGTTCTCGGTTTATTTCTTCGAAGGCTTTATCCTCATCATATTCAGACTCATCGTCATAATCGATCTCTTGTATCATTAAATCAGAGTCAGATTGATTTATTAGACTAGGTCGAAGATCCGTCGTGCATGCCATGTCATTAGAACCAGTAAAAAGAGAACTGTTCAGAAAGAGAAAAGAATAAAACAAAATTAAAATGAGACAAGAAAAGAATTTTATTAAAATGCGGGATAACAGGGTTCACACTTTTACAAGATAAAATAAGATTTGGATTACACCCTGAATAATCCGAAAAATGAGAAAGCAAAAATCAAAGCCTACTACCAGGACTCTCCCCGAGTAGGAAGAGGAGTAACCGTCCAATTGTTGGTTTTGGCCTCAGGCCCCATAAACTGTATGTCTGTTCCGCTGGAACCCTCTCCGACTTCTACCATATTGACATCAGTGAACAATCTTTCGAAGCTCTGATTCAGATCCCCGTCAATCCCAATCAATGGCCCGAGAACTTTCGGGACCGGTGACCCCTTGGCGCTTGCTCTAACAAAAGATCTTGAGAGACGTGGCACAGGTTTGGGAAGAAACCAAACTTTCTTCTTCATTTTCCGCGCTCGTTTTACATCTGCCGCAGTCGGTTTGAACCCCAACCCAAAGGTCTCCAAATTCTTGGGCAAGGAAACAGGTTGAACAATTCCCTGAAGTTCAGCTCCCAAGCCTTTTCCTGGCATAAACCCATTACCCAGCATTTCTGAAACCATCATAACCGTTGCGGAAGCTATCCTAGGATGCTGAATGATTTCACCCTCGGGGAACTTGTTTGCCGACACTGCATCAAAAATCTGGTAGACCCAGGGACCTTTGTCATCATTGGTCTCTATGAAGGGTACAATGGCGCCTCCTACGGTGCACGCAGTGTCCTCGCCGTGCAACACGACCTCTTGTCTATCCCACTCGAACTTGACCATCTGATGCAAGGTGGATGGCACTGCTTTGGCTGCATGGATCCACGGTCGTCCCAACAGAAAGTTATAAGATACCGTAGCATCTAATACCTGGAATTCCATGGTAAACTGGACTGGACCGATGGTCAACTCAAGTATAATATCCCCCACGGTGGCTGTTCCATTTCCGTCAAATCCTCGGACGCAAATGCTATTCTTTTGGATTCTTCCGTGGTCGATCTTCAATTGGTTCAGGGTGGATAATGGACAAATATTGGCACTTGAGCCGTTATCCACTAATGCCCGAGTAACTGCCGAATCTTCACATTTGACAGTTAGGTAGAGAGCTTTATTATGCTCCGTGCCCTCCACTGGCAGATCATCATCTGAAAATGTTACCCTGTTCACCTCGAAAATTTTGTTGGCAATCGTTTCCAGGTGATTTACAGAAATCTCATTGGGCACATGAGCTTCATTCAGTATCTTCATCAGGGCCCGACGATGTTCATCCGAATGGATTAATAATGATAGCAGTGAGATCTGGGCCGGTGTTTTCTTCAACTGTTCGACCACGGAGTAATCCTGCACTTTCATCTTCTTTAAGAAATCCTCAGCTTCTTCTTCTGACACAGGTTTCTTTATTGCAGCTGGGATTGGGTCTTCTCAACTCCGCCGGAGCAAAACACCGTCCTGATCGAGTCAGTCCCTGCGCCTCACAACTATTCTCCTCCACTTGTTGTCCCTTGTACATCACCACTGCCTTCTCATACTTCCAAGGCACAGCCTTGCTATCAATCATTGGTGTTTGGACTACTGGTTTTATGATGACCGGTTCCCTGCAGACCCCTTTCACAACAACCACGGGTGCAGATGATGCTCCCGTTATTACCAACTTGGCTGGTTCTGGTTTCCTTGTAGCGGCAGATGGATTCTTCCCCAATATCACCACTGGCTTGACATCTTCCCCCTTCAACTGTACCCCTGCTTCCTCATTGATCGATTTTTCTTTTGGAGTGGCACGGATCATCATCACTGTCTGTGGGGGTTTCTTCGTCTCCCCTCCTTCGTGCACAAGCTCGATCATGTGGGCTTCAGGGTGCTTTGGCAATGGGTTCTGGTTAATGTTGGGTGCCTCCGGTGCCTGTACCTCGATCTTGTTGGTATCAATAAGATCTTGTATTGCATGTTTCAGCCTCCAACATTTCTCGGTATCATGTCCGGGAGCTCCCGAACAATATTCACATCTTACCGAGTGATCCATATTTTGGGGTAAGGGATTTGGTAATCTAGGCTCAACAGGATTTAATAAACCCAACTGCCTCAATTTGTGGAACAAGGCAATATAAGTTTCCCCCAACTCAGTAAAAGTTCTTTGCCTCTGCAATCTTTCATTTCTGGCGGCCGGATTTCCCCTGAAACCCATCCCTGGAGGGTTCCTGTAGGCTCTTGGTGGTGGATAGGTGTTTTGTGGTGGTGGGTATGTGTTATGTGGAGGTGGGTATGTACTGTGGGGAACCGGCGCGCGCCATTGTGGGCGAACCGGAGGTTGGGTGTATGTCTGGGCTTGATGGACGGTGAAATGTTGTTCTTGTGGTTGGTAGTAGGGTTGTGGAGGGTAATTTGGAATGTGTGGGTAGTTTAGACGATGGGGTCTGGGTTGGTAATGAGGGGAAGGACCTCTAGATCTGGACCAATTGTCGGCCTCTAATGTCGTGACCTCCTCTCTCCTTTTCTTCCCTAGCGCACCTCCCGTGCCGCTCTGAATGGCCTGAGTTGTTGCCTTAATTGCCGAATAACTCAGGATCTTATTGGACTTAAGTCCCTCTTCTATCATACCTCCCATTTTCACAACTTCATTAAATGATTTGCCAACTGACGTCACCAAGTGACCAAAGTAAGTTGGCTCGAGAGTTTGTAAGAAGTAATCCACCATTTCTCCTTCTCTCATTGGGGGATCAACTCTGGCTGCCTGTTCTCTCCATCGGAACCCAAATTCCCGGAAGCTCTCTCCGGGTTTCTTCTCGAGCTTTAGCAATGTGAGACGGTCTGGGACTATCTCAAGGTTGTATTGGAAATGTCCTGCGAAAGCCTGTGCCAAGTCATCCCAGGTGTACCACCTGCTCGGATCTTGTCTTGTATACCACTCTAACGCCGACCCGCTCAAACTCTGGCCAAAGTAAGCTATTAATAGCTCATCTTTGCCCCCTGCTCCCCTCATTTTGCTACAAAAACCTCGTAGATGTGCCATAGGATCACCATGCCCTTCGTATAAATCGAACTTGGGCATTTTGAACCCTGCTGGTAATTGAACGTCAGGGAAAGGGCATAGATCCTTGTAAGCCACGCTGACTTGGTTACCTAACCCGTGTATGTTCCTGAAGGATTGCTCCAGGCTTTTAAATTTCCGCATCACCTCGTCCTGCTCTGGGCTCTTAGCCGGCTTTTCAATCTCCGCCGGGACCTCAAAGTGGGGATTATAGGTATGTGGCTCGGGTGCTTTGAATGTGAGTTCAGGGGGGTAGTATTGTGTATCGTGAGCCTGAAACAGTGGCTCACTAGATGATCTGTGCAATGGGGCTGGGGGAGGTGCCACAAAGACGGGAACATTTGGTGGAGGAGGGTTTTGAGTGGGTGGTGGAGCTTGGGAATCATAAGCCTCTCTTCCCTGATAATAGTGATGGCTTGGGAAACTTGTTGAAGGACCGGGAGAGGGGTATTCCGGCGTGTGTGTTGGTTGGAGGGTAGGAGTAACGGGTAATTCTTGCCCCTTCTGGGCTCTAGCTAAGGCTATCTGCATTTCATTCATTTCTAGCCTCATTTTTTCCATTTTCTCCAGGGCTTCTTTCAGCATCTGATTGGCCGTTTTTTCTGACTCAACGCTGTTGTCTGACCCAGTCATGCTTTCTGGTATAGGACCTTTTGATCTTGTCTGATAATGGTACGGTGCCAGTACGCTCTAACAACTAACTGATATTGATTGGAAAAACAACAAACTTGTCAGTGTTAGAGTCTTAACAGATATTGTAATTGCACGTTAGGGGGATGCAATGCTCCTAGGCAGTTAATCATTTCTAACATGCTTTTGCTCCGACCGCATGCATCATCCCGGCTTATTTTTGCTCTGACAAATATATATTCTTCCTTTTTTTTTTCTTTTTCTTTTTTTTTTCTTTTTAATTACGGTCGAATCCTATAGAGATTGCCTACGTATCATGACCCCGCACGAATCAGACCAAGCGTAGTTCGTGCCATAAGACCAAATATTTTTTTTTATTACTCAAAATAATGCTATTACAAGCCATCACAAAAAAAACAAAAAATACAGACTTTATATATATATATATATATATATATATATATATTTTGAGAATGTTTGAAGAAAAGGAAAAAAACATATGGGTAGACAACAGACTCGAAAAACAAACAAGTGCAAGATTGAACTAGGGATACATTAAAGCTTTGAATTTTGGTGCCCGCGAGGCATCATTCGGCCTTTCCGCGGGCTTGGGGGCCAGGCTTCTTTGCAAGCTTTTTAGTTCCTCCATGATCTGATGGACATAACCCATGATTGAGGCAAATAGGACATCACGAGGCATCTCTTCACATGTTAGGCACTTTGTGGTGATATAGCGCCCTATATCATTGATCCTACCCCTGATTCTATCCCTCTCTATGCACAGCTGTTCTATCCGTTGATTCTTTAGTCCCAATATTCGAGTATTGTCAATGAGCTGCTCTTGGAACCTCTCCATTTGTTCTTCCATCCGGGCTATCGACTCATGGTAGTGTTCTCTATATGTTCTAGCATCCTGGGCTTGTTTGAGGACCCGATTATTGAGAATGGAGTTTATCTCTCTCAATGTCGCAACACTCATTTCGTAGTCCCTTTTTACTTTCCATAGGTGCTCTCTCCGTGATGTTGTAACTGTAGCCCACCTGACCCGCATTCTTGTTATACAAGCCTGGGATCTCTCCAAGTCTTCTCGGCTTTGGCTGACTTGATTTCTCAATTCCGCTATCAACCTTTCATCAGAGCGACGTTTCTGTCGGTCGCTATCACTCTTACTGACTTGGCGAATTCGGGCTTTCAGTGCCTGGTTTTCTTTGGCTAATTTGTTCTTCTCACCCTGCTCTGAGGCTACTTGAACGTTGTTTTCAAACATAAGCCTTTCAATTTGTCGCTTCAGCTTCCCGATTTCAACCCGGTAGCCTTCCTCTCTCACTAACCAGCCCCACTGTTCCTGCGAATCATCCGTAAATTGTTGGACGTGAGCTCTTTTGGCAGGCCTCTGACGAATCTGGAACCTTTTCCCGAACCAAACATCGTATTTTGGGTCTACCTCACCCTTAGCCAGCTCTCGAACCATAGTCTTGGGTTCAAGGAATCTACATTCGTGCCACAGCTTTCTAATTTTTCCTTCGGGGAACACGACTCCTGGACTCAACTCAATGGCGTGCTTGCTTAGATCCTCATCAGTGGGAATTACCTGAAATCTTCCTAGTTGGCGCAGTACCCGATGAGGAGCATATGGTTGGATGCTACGAAGTCCCATCAAAAGAACATGACATTCCTCGGCCGCCATGTATATTACCTCAGTATCATTCAACCACCCAAATGCCCATTCAACTTGGTCGGCTGTTGTTGACCTCAATTGTGCAAGCCATGCTTCGACGCCTTCGGGAAATATGACGCCTGTCATTCGTTTCTCAAAGCCGCTAATGCAGTTTCTCTCAGTCAACCCGTGGTTCATGTATCCCACTCGGTGATGGAGGTGTTCTTGCATCCACAGCTGGAGTAACAGATTGCATCCCTGAAAGAACTTGCCTCCTTCTCGGCATATAGTTAAAGCTCGGTAGATTTCGGACAAAATCAAAGGAACCACAGTACTGTCGGTTCTTTTGATTGCAACATCGGCCATCCCTACAAGGCCTATCTCTATTTTTTTATCTTTGCGGGGACAGACCACAACTCCCAGAAATGCTGTGATAAATGCCAAAGTACGTCTTGCTTCCCACTTGATTCTGTTCCCAGTGTGAATTAATCCGAGGTTTGGTTCTTCCAAACCCTGAGGAATTCCGTACCGTTGATACAAGAATTGGAGAGTACAACATCCCTTCGACAAATCATCATTCTGTACCTTCCGACTAATGCTTAGCAAATCCAAGAACGCGTGCGGAGATACTGGTCTTGGTGAAAGTAAATACTGCCCTCTTAGTTTCCCATTCAACCCCGCATATCCGGCGACTTCCTCTAGTGTAGGTGAAAGTTCAAAGTCAGCAAAACGAAACACGTTGCGTGTTGGGTCCCAGAAACGGTATTAGAGCCTCGATGATATCTGTCCTTGGCTTGATATTCAACAGATCGACAAAACCTCCCAAAACTCTTTCCACTATCTTTATACTATCCTTTCCCATATCATTCCACCACATGTGGAGTTGCGAAGGGACCTCGCTACACACTGAGAATGGTTCATTTTGACTTGTGCTCATCCTGCACATTTATTATAGTGATTAAAGAAGGAAAAACTTTTATTTGACTTAAAAACTATCTATATTCTAAAGAAATATTTTTTGGATTTTAATAATTTTTTTTTTTTTTTGAAAAAAAAACTTTTAAGGAGAAAGGAAATATTTTTGAACCAATATTCTGAATTTATGAAAGAAATACTACAGAAAAATATTTTTGAATTTTATTTTGAATATCTTTTAAACAAATAATTGGGATTTTGAGATTAAAAGGAAATATATATATATATATATATATATATATATATATATATATATATATATATATATATATATATATATATATATTAAAAAAAATTTGAGGTCTAAAAGAAAAACTTTCTAAAGAAGTGAGTAATGTTAAATATTTTTGGATTTTTTTTTGAATATGGTGAGCCGAAACCAAAGAGGTTTGCCTCTGATCTCACATCTGGTGAGAATCATACCCGCGTAGTTCAGGCTATAAACTAACTAATTTTTTTTGAAAACAAACAAATTTTTCCTTTTTCTTTTATAGCAAAAAAAAAACTATTTTCCTTTTTCATATTTTTTTTTTAAAAAAATAAAGCAAATTAAAATAAAAGACTTATTCCTACACACTTTCTGCTTTCTAGGCAAACAAACAATTCTAAAAGTAAAAATATATATGTTTTTTTTTAAAAAAAAATTCGGCAGCATTTCGACAGTACTTGGACACTGATTTTTCTAAATTAATCAACTAACTTTCCACTTGCTAGTTTTATTTTATTTTATTTTTTACACTCCCGAGACTCAGAAGCCGGTCAACATGCAAGACCGAGCAAATAAATGCACATAAAACAAATAAGATGCATCAGGATGGTCATTTTCATTTTTGGTGCACCTGTCTTAGACAGACCCAACCCCTGTGTTGAGCCTCCAAAGTTAGATGCACGTGATGCAAACAAACGTTCCTACTAGGGATCCGGCATGTGGCTTTGTTATACTAGGTTCAGAACCTGGGTGTTTGTTCTAGACCTGGCTTACCCGAGCGGACAGCTCGAGCCGAGGGGGGGTAGCGTACCGGGAATACAGAAGCTTCACCGGCTTAGCAACTTGTCCGAACCTCGTTCTAAATTGGGATTTTACACTATACAGAAAAGAAGTCGTACGAAGTACACCCTTCTTCATGATTTAGAAGACTCAGAGAGGAGATGAGTTTCGGCACAGTTTATACACAGTTCATGTAATATCAAAGCGGTAAAAGCAGCATTTAGCATATTAGGCTCAAACATGTAAAAATCAGATAAAACCAAATATAACAATTTATATGAGCTCGAATTTCTAACCCTGAACCACTGGTTCTGGGTTGTATTCCCCAGCAGAGTCGCCAGAGCTGTCACACCTCCTTTTTCCGGCATCGCGAGGTGCGTAGGGAGTTTTTTCCAATTAAAGGACAGTCGAAACGGGATTGGTTTAATTATTTCAGAGTCGCCACTTGGGAGATTTAGGGTGTCCCAAGTCACCAATTTTAATCCCGAATCGAGGAAAAGAATGACTCTATATTACAGTCTGCGTACCAGAAATCCGGATAAGGAATTCTGTTAACCCGGGAGAAGGTGTTAGGCATTCCCGAGTTCCGTGGTTCTAGCACGGTCGCTCAACTGTTATATTCGGCTTATTTATCTGATTTTTAATACAATTATGAACCATGTGCAAATTTTATCTTTTACCGCTTTATTATTATAATTATTATTTTTTAGGAATGTGAACATCGCTTAAAACATATCTTTGGATTGTGTCACATGAAATGCACCCACAATACGAAACATATTTTATTTGATGTTTTAGGATTTAGATTTGGGTCGCATGAAATGCGCATCCGAGTTTAAGAAGGTAAAATTAATTAAATCGCGCCTAAAGAGTCTAACGCGTCGTTATCTTTGGGGAAGGAAGTGAAATTCACTAAAACAATCCATCCCAAATTCTAAGTAATTTTTTTTAAATAATTAAATAAATAAATGAGATTGGAGAATCCTATACATTTGTATTATTTACATCTATCTATTTTTTAGCGAAATCCTTTAATAATATCCTTTAATGACTACCTTTTTATTATTACTAAATTTTTATAAATATAAAATCAATATCTACATTCTTGAAAATGACATATTAAATAGAAGAGAAAAACAAATATTAGCAGAAAAATAATAAAATTATAATCATAGATACAACATGGAATTATCGAAAAGTAAAAAAAAAATAAAAAAAAAACTAATTATCCCATAGTTGGATTAAAATTCAAATTGTTAGTAAGACTATCTATTTATTTTTATCGAAATCCTTTAAGAATATCCTTTAATGATAACCTTTTTATTATTACTAAGTTTTTTATAAATATAAAATCAATATCTACATTCTTGAAAATGACATATTAAATAGAAGAGAAAAACAAATATTAACAGAAAGTAATAAAATTATAATCATAAATACAACATGGAATTATCGAAAAGTAAAAAAAATAAAAAAAAAACTAATTATCCCATAGTTGGATTAAAATTCAAATTATTAGTAAGACTTAAGCTTATTGAAACTAATTATTTACAAATACTGAAAATTGAAAGAAATAAAAATAAAAACTTGAGTACTAAATCATATTTCTAAAAATTTAAACAATTTAACATTAACTAACTTTGTTTTAATTCATCATGTCCTAATACTTGTTTGCAAACTAATTCATGTTATAACTGAAATTGACTACATGATTCGGATTAACTTATCGTTGACGAAAAACCTTCTGAATAAGGAACTTAGTTAATTTTTGCCAAACTGATTCAATAACGCCATTTTTACGTTATTTCTTCTATTTTTTTTTATTAAACAGTTTTAATTAATAATCAGGCTTAAATATATTTCCTAATAATCTGGTAAAGACGTTATTTAATATGTCGCTATAATATGCCTAGTTATGCCGATGACAGTGATTTACGGAATAATAATACATGAATAACCTAAATACAATACAAAAAATTAAATTAAACTAAATTAAAAATTTAACACTCCATTCTTCATTTCAGCTTACAAAATGCCAAAATTACAGTTGTGTACCTGATATTGTCAATATAAGAAGAAGAAAGTCAGCAACGTAATACGTAACACAACAACAGCAACAATAACCAGCAATAACCAGTCAACGAAAATCCCAGTGACAGCTTTGAAAAATTCAAAATAAAATCCAGGAATGCCGAAAATAACGGACAGAAACCAAGGGAAATTTTCAGATTTTTGAAAGGCTAGTTAATCTTCAACCCTTAATTTCTACACCTGTATACCAGAATATTTATCAGGTGTGTACTACTTTCTCTTCTAATTTTCAATTTTTTTTTCTTTGTATGTTTTTCTTTTCTTGAGAGTTTCAATTTTTTTTTCGGAATAAATGTTCAGCTTTTTTTTTCAATCTTTTTTTTTTCTGTCTCTCTCCCTCTTCCTTTTGTGTTCAAGACTTCACATATATATATATATATCTCATCCCTTTAATCAATTAAAATCAATCCCTTTCCCTACCAAACCCATTATCTTCTCACTCATCCCCATTACATTAAATAAATATATCACACCACCCCATTATATTTTGTCCCCCATGCTTTATTTAAAATAATGCAAGATTCCCCTTTAATTTAAATCTTGTCCCCCCTTTATATTAAATAATCATATCACAACCCACCCCATTTCATTTTGTCCCCCATGCTTCAAATAAACAATTACAAAATGTACAATTCCTAAACTACCCCTTCCGACCTTACTGAAATTACCAAATTACCCCTGAACGTATTACAAATTTACCAAACTACCCATCAGCTATAACACATCAATTAATCAAACTTAACCAAAATATAGACAATATGATCAATTTCTAACAATGTTCAAACAACAATATGAACACGGATGAACATCATAACAACAATATCATATGAACATGATTTTAACAACATTTCAACAACAAATCACATGAACACAAATTGAACAACCAAGAACAACTAAAATTTGATTGAACAATATTTTAGCAACAAACAATCCTATTTTCGGATTCAACACCAACAACAAACAAAGTATGAAGATTTCTAAATTCAATCATATTGAACTTAAAATCAACTCTAACAACATTACAACAAACAATTCTTATATTAAACTTAAACAAGATTATGAGAAAAAAAATAATCATAAGTGATAAACAAAAAATCAAACTATACAAATTTCGGATTCAAGAACAATCAAACAAAGTATGAACATGAAATGAGTCTATTTTAAAACAACAAACATGACAAATTAAATGATTAAACCAACATTAATAATTTCTGGAAAATATATAACAACATGAAACAAATTGAAGAAATAATCAATTAAATTTCAATTTTGAATCTAACAAACAATCAAACTAACAAATTCTTACCAAAACCATAAAAACAAACATGAAATGAACATGAAAAACCACTAATTAAATTTCCATTTGAAATCTAAAAATATAATTCAACAAAACATATGAACATAAACAAAACCAAAAATCAAATATCTACCGATTTTAGATTCGAGAAATATCAAAACGAAACACGAAAAAAATAAAACTCAAAATCTACTAACCGGATCGACACGAAATATGTACGGACTGTTTCGACAAACTTCGACCAAACAACTCATCATGTAAAGCTCGACGAAGGATTTCGATTCGACGATAAACCTTCGAACTTTGCCATACTTTAACCGGACTACCTTGCGTCATCAACAAGAATACGATGGTGAGCAACAAACATGACTCATAGAGTCGTCAATGACAATACGCAGCAGTGAAGCGCCGCCGCGTCCATGGCTGGAGCTCGGGAGCTCGACCACCTAATTCGGAGTCGACAAAACAAAGAAGATAAAACAGTAACAGTAGCGCGAACAGCATCCATGGCTGGAGCTCGGATCTTCAACCACCCAATTCGAAGTCGACGAAACAAAAAGGATGAAACAGTAGTAGTAGCGCGAGCCGTGAAGCGTTTGAAGCAAACGCAGCTTGACGCCGAAACATGAGCAGTAGCGCGAACAGCATCCATGGCTGGAGCTCGGACCTTCGACCACCTAATTCGAAGTCGACGAAACAACGAAGATGAAACAGTAGCAGTAGCGCGAGCAGCATCCATGGCTGGAGCTCGGATTTTCGAACACCCAGTTCGAAGTTGACGAAACAAAGAAGATGAAACAGTAGCAGTAGCGCGAGCAGTAGGTGGACTGTTGGGACGTGAAGTTGAGGACTGATTCTGCAGTGGAAACGATGATGGTGAAAGGGAGTCGACGGACTGGTCGTTGATGATGAAGACGCAACAATGGCGACTATGGTTGTCGAGTTCGAGCTTGAAGGTGGTTGTGTGGTTTTAATGGATGACGGGGGGGGGGGGGTCGTTTGGACGCGAGGGTGTTTGTGTGGACGAAGAAGAAAGTAAAGGGAAGCCATGGGAGGTGTTTTTTTGAGTTTGGGGAAGAAGAAGGAGAAATGGGGGGGGGGGGGGGGATGCTTAGGTATTTTTAGGGTTTTTCTTTCTTTTTTTTTGTTTTATTTTGTTTGTAAAATAATAGGGGTGTTGGGTTATGGACTGGGTCAACCCAGTTCGAAATGGACTGGGTCGTAGGGAAGATTGGGCCATTTTTGGGCCTGTGGCTTGAAGTTGAAGAAGAGGCCTAATTCCGATTTTCTTTATATTTTCGCTCTCTTTTCTTCTTTTATTTTTCTAAAACTAAATTATAAAAATACTTAAACTATTATTAAGAACTAAATTAAGCGCAAATTAACTCCTAATAACAATTAACGCACAATTAAGTATTAATTAAGCATAAAATTGTATATTTGGTCATTAAATGCTAAAAATGCAAACGATGCCTATTTTTGTAATTTTTAATTTTTGTAAAACAATTTTAATTACTAACAATTGTAGAATTAAATCCTATATGCAAAATGCGACATATTTTTTGTATTTTTTTATTAATTTAGCAAATAAACATGCACAAACAAATACAAATAATTATTCAAAATGTCACAAAATATCACAAAAATGGCACACCAAGAAAAATTATTTTATTTTTTGAATTTTTTGGGAGTAATTCTCATATAGGGCAAAAATCACGTGCTTACAGTCCTTGTTTGATTCCTAGCTCCTGAAGCTGTAACAGTTCATCTTTAGCTGGAATCCGTTAAAGTGTGCAGCAATCCAAGTAGGTCAGGTTCCCTATTTGGTTCTTAACAGTAAGTTTGTTAGATCATCAAAACATCGGGAAAGAGTATTTAAGATCTATTAATTTCCCCCTTTTTGATAATGACAAACTTAAACAATTATAAATCGGAATTGGGCAGTAAAACAAACAGTTTCAAAGAGTGTTCCCCCTGAGACTATGTCTTATCTTACATGGTGAGCATAAGAACCAGTACCCCATTGTGTTTCCCCCTGAATCCATTAGTCTTAGTCTTTCCCCCTTTTGGCATCATTAAAAAGAACAACATCACAAAGAAGTCCAGCGAAGCTAACTCATTCCACATATATGCACACAATCATGATAAAGAATAGAACACAGAGATAAGGTACGAGACATAATAAAAAAGGATTCATATTAATAATTTTTAATATGTCTCTTCCTTTGAAAAAGGAAGGGGCAACATTGGACTTGTCAACAGGAGCAGTAGTAGTACATCCCAACCATAAAAAAACACAAAAAAACATCCACCAAGCATCAACAAAAAAACAAGAAAAAAGAAACATATCCAGAAAACTGGTCACTGAAGGGGTTCTTAGGGGGCACTAGGAGGAAAAGGCTTGGAAACTGCAGCAAGCGTATGAAGAACCAGGTCTATTCAGGTGTTTCCTGACTTTTGCTCGTTGAACAGTTCAACCTTCAGGTTCTCAACTTGTGCCCTGAGATCAACATTCTCTTGGGTCAAACGGACCACCTCATCATTCAACATGGGAACTGTTCGGACTTGTTGACCTTCCAGGATAGCATTCCTGGCCTTCAACCGACGTATTTCCTCAGCTGCACTGTTCTGAGCATTGATGAGTTGAGACATAGTTGAAGTACTTCCTACCACCCACCCACCCATACTTCTCAATACACTCGCACTCTTCCAAGGTTGTCTGTGAGAATGTCTACTTGCGGGTCCCCACTTTACCTGTTCCCAGTGGAACCTTAAAGTATTTGAACACCTGAGTAAGCAAGAATCCATAGGGAAGCCCATGATTACCATCCTTGAAATTGGCAACCTTCTACATGTGTTCAATCATTATGGCAGGTAGACTCACAGGGTTGAAGACGTCCAGTTGCTCCATTAGGAATAGATCAGATTTTGAAGTTACAAACCTCCTTTCTGCTCGAGGCAATAGGACTTTGTTAACCAGCTCAAACAGCAACTCGTAGACAGAAAGTAGTGCTTTCTTATGGATCTGGTCCCCTTTCTTATTAGAATTATCTTTCACCACTGCATTTCTGAAGTTATACTGACAAACATCTCGTACACTCGACACCCCAACTGTAGGAACTTGCAAAATTTCTCCAAGCAATTGCACATCAAAGGAGATGGCTACCCCATTGACCAAAGCACAGACATGGTCAGTATCAACTGGAAAGAGACTGGCGAAGAAACTCTGTACCTCCTCTTCATACACTTTAGGGGCATAAATGTAGAATAGATGCACCCATTGTTGAAACTCCACCATTTCCAGAATTTGGCGCATTCTGGCCATCTCCGAGATTGTTGGGTCAAACATACGACCCAAAAGAACTTTTTGATGCCTTAGGCGCTCAGATTCAAGGTAGACCTCACTTCTTACTTTCTTTCCAGAACTAGGTTCTTCAACAGTTTCCGACTTGCGTTTCCTAAACTTTTCTCCACTGACTTTCCCTTTTCCCTTGGACTTGATTAGTACATCCTCATCACTTATTACTTCCTTCATCATAGACTTAGATGTTGACCCTTTCTCTATTGAAACAGGCCCAGCCCTTTTCAAGGACCGCCTAACAAGGGAACCAGGTTCCTCGGGAGTTCCTTCTTCCACCTCAACTACAGGGATAACTTCATCACTTACAGGTACACCATCCTTCACCAACTTTCTTATTTTCTTCTACTACTTTTCTTGCTCTTTTGGAGTGCAGAATCATAGGCCACTTTGAGTTGAAGCCTTGTAGTAGGTTGCTTGATTTCAGACTTAGGGGTGGAGATAACCCTTCACTTACTTATGAATGCATCAAGGGCCACGTTGTCCAGGTCTTCTTCATCACTAGATCGCATTTATGGTGCTTGAATTTCCAGGGGCATAGCACCAAATGCAGGAACAACACTGTCCTGGGGATGAGAATCCTGACCTAGGTCCTCTGGAGAGGGATCAGGTTTCTTATGTGATGCCCTAGTAGTGTATACTAATGCATCCCCTTCAACAGCCATAATGGCCCCTTCTTCTCACACGCTTTGTGACTCATGTTTCTGGGAAATAACTTCATTCAATACCCCATCAGCGGATACCATAAACACAGTCTTTTCTTCTTCAACCGGTGCTTCCATAACCATGAAATCGATGACAGCGATGGCAGAACCTTTTGTGAACTCAGTATTTTGACCTTGTTCTCCACTTAGGGTTTGACTGGTGGGAACAATAGACGACAGGGAAAACAGAACAGCAGTTTCAAGGGTTTCTGAGTTGGGAAGAGATTAGGAGACTGGGGGAGGTGTGGCTGCATCAGTGGGAGTGATAGAGGGGGACGAAGGCTCAGTAAAAGCGAGAGGTTCCACAGATGGGTCAGAGGTAGTAACAGTTGAGGCAGAGATATCGGAAGTTTTCTCAGCCATTGGAAGAAGAGGTGTGACGATCCTTCACTTTTGGGTGAATCTAGAGTAGGGCTTATGGTCAAGAAGAACAGAAGAGAGGGGTTTTTAAAAGGAGAGGATAATTATGAAGAAAGAGGAATAGGCACCGGTTCTGAAACGGCGGTTGGGCATGGAGAATTACAATGTTTCAGAGGGAGATAGAACGTTTGAATTGAAGGGACGTGATAGCAGGATCTAAAAAGTTGATGATATGACAGTTATATTTTGTACCCTTTTTAAGACGTGTATTAAAAGGGATGCACAAAACTACTAACCTTTAGTACAAGAACCTTGTTCTTAAAAGAAACATTTTCTTCAATTACTCCCCCTTTTTTTTGAAAAGAATTAATCCTCTTTTATCAGTCATGCACTGCATCTATTGCTTCTATGCTCATTATGCATGGTTACCTGCAACGGCATTGAAGTGAGTTAGATAGGACTAGAAAACACTTTGAACCAATTATTTCTTAAGAATACGAGCCAACCAAAGAGGAATCAGGTTCTTAATTTGGCCTCAATAGTCCTAGCTTTACTCTGTTTCTTTCAAATTGTTCCCTACTTAGTGCCTTGGTAAAAATGTCTGTAATTTGATCTTCTGTGCTGCAGAACTTCATGAATATCAACCCTTTCTCCACATTATCTCTCAGAAAATGATAATTCACATCAATATGTTTGGTCCTTTTATGCTGAACTGGATTCTTTGCCATGTTGAGTGCACTGGTGTTGTCACATATGAGGGGCACACTTTCAGTGAGTACCCCAAAATCCTCTAGTTGCTGCTTAATCCATAGAAGTTGAGTGCAACAGGATGTTGCAGCTATATATTCAGCTTCAGCTATTGACAAGGCTACTGAATTCTGCTTCCTTGTTCCCCAAGAGATAAGACATGATCCCAAGAAGTGAGTCATTCCAGAAGTGCTTTTTCTGTCCACACGATAACTTGCATAGTCTGCATCAGCATATCCAATTAGATTAAAATTGTCACCTGATGGATAGTACAGCACCAGGTCTTGTGTTCCCTTGAGATATCGTAGTATCTTTTGGCAGCCTTCAAGTGGGATTCCTTAGGATTTGATTGAAACTTTGTACACAGCCCCACACTGAAGACAATATCAGGTTGACTGATAGTGAGATAGAGGAAAGACCCAATGATGCCTCTATACATTGTTTGATTCATAGGAGATCCAGTTTCATCCATGTCCAGTCGAGTGACAGTTACAATGGGAGTGTCTATCACCTTTGATTCTTCCATGTCAAACCTCTTCAAGAGTTCCCTGATGTATTCTTGTTGACAAATGGAAGTACCCTTTGGGGACTGTTTTACTTAAAGACCCAGCAAGAAGTTTAATTCCCCCATCATGCTCATTTCAAATTTGCTTCCCATAAGTTTTGTGAATTCTTCACACAGAGAGTTAGTTGTTGCTCCAAAATGATATCATCAATATAAACCTGAACAATGAGCAGGTTCCTTACTCGTTTCTTTAAGAAAAGAGTGTTGTCAATTTTCCCTCTCTTAAAACCATTTTCTAAGAGGAATTTTGACAATCTTTCATACCAAGCTCGAGGAGCCTGCTTTAGCCCGTACAGAGCTTTGTCCAATTTGAACATATATTCAGGGTGCTCATGACATTCAAACCCAGGGGGTTGCTTCACATAGACTTCTTCCTTAAGCAGTCCATTCAAAAATGCACTTTTGACATCCATTTGGAACAAGGTGAATTCCATATGAGAAGCAAAGGCGATTAGAATTCTAATGGCCTTCATGCAAGCCACTGGAGCAAATGTTTCATCATAGTCAATCCCTTCCTCCTGATTGTAGCCTTGGACCACTAACCTGGCCTTGTTTCTTGTGGTAATTCCATGTTCATCAAGCTTGTTTCTGAATACCCACCTGGTTCTTATAATGGTTCTATCTGGGGGTCTAGGTACCAGGTGCTACACACTGTTTCTCTCAAACTGATGCAGCTCGTCTTGCATGGCTGTAATCCAATCTGCATATTTCAAGGCTTCCTTGATGTTTTTGGGTTCTATCTGGGAGAGAAAGGCTGAGAAGGAAAGTGAATTTCTGGCCCTTGACCTGGTTTGAACTCCAAAATCTAGAGGAGTGATTATGTTGTCTATAGGGTTAGAGCTTTGATGTCTCTAGTTAGATGTCTGGGGTTCATTCTGAGAGGAGGAAGGTATGTTTGGCTGATTCTCCTCTATCTTTCTCTCAGATGCCAGTGGAGTTCACTGAACTGCATCAACCACTCTTTCTTCAGCTTTAGTGGTTGTAATTGAAGTGCTTGGTTCTTTTGATGATGAGGCAATGTTGTCTTCATTTGGATCCTTCACTTGACTCATCATATCTGCTTTTCCGTTTGTCATGTTAATGACTTCACCAGGAACAAGTAAGGGTTCTCCATCTTGATCTTCCTCAGCACTCTTCTCAAATGATGGATGAGGTTCATCAAAAATAACATGGATGCTTTCTTCAACACATTAAGTCCGCTTGTTATATATCTTGTAAGCCTTGATTTGAGAAGAGTAGCCAAGAAATATTCCTTCGTCACTTTTGGTATCGAACTTACCAAGCTGATCCCTTTCCATTGTTGAGAACATAGCATTTGCATCCAAATAATCTTAGGTGAGTCAGCTTGGGTTTTCTTCCATTCAGCAATTCATACGGGGTCTTGTTCAGAAGTGATTTGATCATGCACCTGTTTACTAAGTAGTAGGCAGTGTTGCCATCTTCAGCCCAGAAGTTCTTTGCAAGTCCACTGTCAATCAGCATTGTTCTTGCCATTTCTTCCAGAGTTCTGTTCTTTCTTTCTACTACTCCATTTTGCTGGGGAGTTTTGGGAGCTGAGAAGTTGTGAGTGATGCCATTTTCATTGCAGAATTCATCAAATTTGACATTGTCAAATTCTGTCCCATGATCTGATCTAATGCATACAACTCTAGACTTTATCTTTACCTAGATTTTCTTCACAAAGGCCATAAATACTTCAACAGTTTCATCTTTTGTTCTGAGAAATAGAGTCCATGTGAATCTGGAATAGTCATCCACGATTGCAAAAATGTATCTCTTTCCTCCTCTGCTTTGCACCCTCATAGGTCCACACAGATCCATATGCAGGAGATCAAGCGGCTTTGAGGTGCTCACATATCTTTTTGACTTAAAGGAGGACTTACATGTTTTCCCTTAGCACAGGCATCATAGACTTTTTGAGTTTTGAATTTTGACATAGGCAGACCATGAACCAGGTTCTTCTGAATTAGTTTGTTTAGAAGGGAAAAGCTTGCATGGCCCAGTCTTATGTGGCCTAGTTCAGCATCATCATCAACCGCCTTCAGACAACTCAGATCACCACTCTGTAAAGATTTGAAATTAGCAACATAGATGTTCTTGTATCTTTTGGCCACCAGAACTATTTCACCGGTCACAAGGTCAGTGACCGTACATATTTTGGACAAGAATTCCACCTTGTTTCCTTTATCTCAAATTTGAGAGACACTCAGGAGACTGTACTTAAGTCCATTGACATAGTACACATTTTCAATAGAATGAGTGAGTGACTTCCCAACTTTTCCAACTCTAAGAATGTACCCTTTTTTACCGTTGCCAAAAGATACACTCCCTCCTTGCAGGGCTTTTAGTGAAAGAAAGTCTGTAGTGTTCCTAGTCATGTGTTTCGAACATCCACTATCCATGAACCATTGTTGACCGCTTCCTTTCATTGTTCCGTGCACAAGAGATTAGGAGTTAGTTTTAGGAACCCAAACAAGTTTGGGTCCCTTGAAGTAATCAAGAGGATGAATAAGAGCTTTCTTAGTCCAAGCGGGTAATGTGCGTTTTTTGTGAGTGGAACCTGGTCCCTCTTTTGTGGTCACGGTTTCAGCAGCCACTTTGTCTTTCTGTACTGATTCATTCTTGTCCTGGACACCTTCCTTAAAGTACCCAGTGTTCCCACTTGGGTACGAGGCCAATTATCAGATGTAGTGGCGCTCTTACCGTGAGGGTTGTGAGGAGTTTTCTCCCTTAGGAACCCTGCTCCCTGCCTTTTTTACTGTTATTATTGAGCAAGGAAGCGGTAGCTTCTGAGGACCTGGTCCACTTTAAAGACCTTTCAAGATCATTCATTACTTTTTTTAGATTGGCTTGGAGGAGCTCATTTTTCTCAATTTCAGCACACATCCTACATCTCAAGGTCCATCTTCAAGCCTAAAGTATTCCTCACTATCTCCTTTCCTCTTTCTGAGCTTTCAGGTTTTGACTTAGTCAAAGGCTTTACTATTATTTCCCTTTGGTCTTCAGTTTCTGCCAGCAGATCACTCTTTTCTTTTCTAAGAATTTCAATGGTTTTCTTTTGATCAGTAACTGCAGCCAGTAAGTCTTCTCTAGTATGTTCAAATTCTTCTAATTCTAAGAACAAGGAATCCTTATCCTCCGCAAGACTACAAAAGACAGTAGTTAAAACATCAGCTAAACACATGAGTTTTTTTGGAGAATAGGATTTTAGATTTTTTTGAACATCCCTGAAGTTTACCTCTTCGTTGCCAGTCTTCATCATTATCTGATTGAGCCATCAAAGAAAATGTTGAGTCATATCCAATATCCTTGCCTTCAACTGCCATCATGGAACTATCACCATTATTAGGTTTATCTTGTTTTACTTGTGTAGTTCCCTCATGATCTGTTTGCAAAGCCTCCCATATTTCTTTGGCAGTGTTGCAGGTAGAGATTCTGTCGTCCTCTTTAGGTCCCAAACCATATAATAGAATTTTCTTGGCATAAAAATTCTTCTATGTCACTTTCTTATCTGCTTCAGTGTATTCTTTGTTGTTTTTTTTTTATTGAAAATGGAAATTCATCTAGTACCTTGACAGGAACAAACGGACCATTACAAATGATATCCCATAGCTCATAATCCTCAGCCATGATGAAATCGTGCATTCTAGCTTTCCACCACCAATAGCATTTTTCATCAAATTTGGGGGGGGAGGGTATATGGATTGACCTTCTTCAAAATTTAGTGGAGCCACCATGAGGATCCTTCCTAGTTATTAGCCTAATAGGATGAATCTGCTCTGATACCAATTGTTAGTTTGTATGGATCCACCAAATCGTAGAGTACCTGGTTCTCTACAAGATTCTGCCGAGAGCACTTAGTAAAGCAGTAAGTAAATGAGGCAGAGGATTTTTACGTGGAAAAATCCCACACAAGGTGATCAAAAAACCACGCCCTACACTTGTATGCTTTTAACTTCACTAACTTGTAATCTTACCTATTACAAGCCACTTTACAATAATTCCTATTGCAAAGGATTTACTCAACTAACTTGTGGTACCTTTACCATAAGCCACTTTGTGACTATCCTAGTTACAAAGGCTTTTTCTAACTTGTGATGCTTTCACCACAAGCCACTTTGTAGCTCTACGATTACAAAGACTTTTCCTTATGACTAAATCTAGTCACAACATAAACTCAACGAGTTTACGGATTTACAAGAGGATTCCTAATCAGTATGCTTCTAGGTAAGCAATTTAGGAGATATAGTAAGTACAATAACAAGGTTACAACTCAACTAGGACAGTGATAATCAATCTTTTAGGAACGGGTCCATAGTGGCGTTCAATCTTGTTCTTCAAGCTTGTGAGGATGATTTCTCTGTTTTTGCAAGATGCTTGAATGAGAAACAGAAACCTTCCAGTGATGTTTTTGTATGCAGCTCATTGGGTACATCTTGATCATATCACTTAAAATGATGTGAGTACTTTGTTTGGTTAGAGAATGAGTGGGCTGACAGTGTAGTGTTGTGCGGAAAAAACAGTGTCATTAGTCACTTCATTTCCAGCTGTGTCCAAATGACTTTGTACTTCTATAAGGAAACCACAAGAGCATCTGGTCCTTATTTGGTTCCTAGCTCCTGAAGCTGTAGCAGTTCATCTTTAGCTGGAATCCATTAAAGTGTGCAGAAATCCAAGTAGGTCAGGTTCCCTATCTGAATTGACATGGAATTTTGTCCCTGCGTGGACAGCATGTGCATTAAAGCCTTTAAGGGATTAAAATTGACTTGACAGCATGGGCTGTCAGGGCATATTCAGGCTGCCCATACTCTTGTTTTAGTTTAATAAAATGGAAATCACTTTGAATATTTAAAGATAGGGCTGTCAGGGGGAATCTCATGGGAGGGGGCTTTATTTTAATCTGTTTGAGTGGAAAGAACAGCAGGAGAACATGGGAGGGAATTGAGTTTGTTTAACAGACTGTTGAATGGGCTGATGATAGGCTATAAATGGAGGAGTTTTCCATTAGTTAAGGGGGGAGGGGATCAGAGGCATACACAGAGAAGCTAAAAAAATTTGGAAAAGAGAGTAGAGAGTTCAGGGGATTAGTTCTGAAAATCAGCAAAATAGTTCTAAAAATCAGAACATATAATGAAGAGTTCTGAAAAGAGGGAGGCAAAAACAGTTCTGAAAATCAGAAAGAAAGGTTCCAGAAGTCAGGGGAGGAGATGAAAAAAAAAGAAATTTCTGCTGTTTGATTGAAACTGAAAACACTACTTTTCCTCATCTTTTTCTGTTTGGAAATTAGCATTAATCTGCTACTGGTTCTGTCAGACTTAGGTTCTTTCCTTTGAGTATTTGAAAAATCAGAAACTGTGTTCTATTATTGTATCGGATCCATCTATTACCTGTTTGGAATAACATTGGAGTTTTCCTGGGTCTCAACTGGGCTTTGTTCTTTACTTGGACATTGGCTACTATTTCATTGAGTTACTGCTTGGTTTATTCTGCCTGGGTTGTCATTGCTGCTGTATTTTTTGTCGTTGCTGCTATCCTTTGCTACTGCTGCTGACTTCTCTACCTTCTTCTTCTTCTTTGCATTTCAGCATCCAGGTACACATTTTTCCCACACTGATGTAACATAACAATGAGTATGAAATAAAAGACGCGAAGAATTTTTCAGTCATTTGGTACTGTATCTATAGTCTTATAAAGTGTTAGTAGATTTGTGCAAATCTTTAGGTTGTAACTCAATAGGGAAGTACAGCAGGTAGCCTCGTGTCTAATTGAAACTTAGTTTGTTTAATTATTGTGATTTACAATGGTTTAGCTTGTTTAGTTGTACGTATGATGTAATTACGTAATTCGTGGGATGCACGAGTAGTTGGTATAGCAATAACTAGACTTCATCTTTAGTTATATTTTGTACATAAGGTACTGTTTCTAATCTTGCCAAATGTAATATAGTTTCTTTTTCATCCTTTGAGCTAACGTTGTTAAATCTGATTCCGTTAGGCAGTCTATAGAACCATGTTCATAATAAAACAGCCGATTTCTTTTATCAATTTCAAATAGTTTAGAGTGTTAAGAATAGAACTTGGAGGTCGTTAAACATAACTCAATATATGTTGTTAGTTTGTTTGCAATCTCACTTAGCGAATTAATAAGCATATTCACTTGTTGAAGACAAAGCATGCGGTAACCCTCACCTCATGAACAATCAATCAGGTAATCAAACAAGTTTAGGTTCGGCAAACATAATAAGGATTCAGTCCGTATTTGTCCAAACCAGCAAAATTCGGCATCATCCTTTTCTTTAAAGATAAATGTAGTAAAGACGTAGTCATTGTAGGGTACCCTTCTAAAATAATGAGACGAGCCTCGCCGAATAAAAAGGCAAATTGCGGGGCCCTCAATAATTGGTCATAATAAATACTTAGAATTTGGGATGGACTGTTTAGTGAATTCCACTGCCTTCCCCAAAGATAATAACGCGTTAGACTTTTTAGGCGCGACTTAATTAAATTACATTCTTAAATTCGGGTGCGCATTTATGTGACCCAAATTCAAATCTCAACGGAGTCGAAATGTGTTAACAACTACGGGTGCATTGATTGTGACGTGGTTCGAGATGCATTTTCACGACGTTGCAATTCTATAAAAATAAATGATAATAATAAAAGCGGTTTAAACTTAATAAAAGCACATAAGTCACAACATGTATTTAAATCAGATATTTAGCCATTATAACAATTTAAGCGACCGTGCTAGAACCACGGGATTCGAGGGTGCCTAACACCTTCCCTCGGGTCAACAAAATTCCTTACTTAGAATTTCTGGTTCGCAGACTTCATTTGGAAAAGTCGAAAATTTCCTCGATTTGGGATTCAAGATAAACCGGTGACTTGGGACACCAAAAGCCAAACCTTTCCCAAGTGGCGACTCTGAATTAAATAAATAATCCCATTTCAAATATTGTCACTTAAATTGGAAAAACTCCCTCGTGCATTTAACCCTTCGGGGCGGGCGCGCAAAAAGGAGGTGTGACAGCTCTGGCGACTCTGCTGGGGATTTTTAACCCAGAACGTTTGTTCAGGGTTCAGAATTCGAGCTTAGAATAATTGTTATAATTGGCTTTATTATCTGATCTTTACTACATGTTTGGGCATAACGTGCTAAATGTTGTCTTTTACCGCTTTGATATTATCTGAACTGTATATAAACTGTGCCGAAACCCTTCTCTTCTTACCTCCGGGGAGAAGCTCGCTGGTCGAGACTCCCCATTCTGTTAGTGTCAATACCTTGAAATAAGAAAGAGGCCGGACAAGTTACAAAGCCGGACGATCTCGCGGGTCCCCGGTACGTAGCCCCCTCCTCGACTCGAGTTGTCCGCTCGGGTACACAGTCTAGAACATATACCCAGGTTATAAACCTAGTATAACGAAACCTCATGTCGGATCCCTAGTAGGAACACTTATTTGCATCATGTTGCATTTGACGTAGGGGACTCAACACAGGAGTTGGGTCCGTCTAGGACAGGCAACCTGAAATGAAAAGACCATACTGCTGCATCCCGTTTGTTTGGCGCATTTATTTGCTTCAGATCTGCTTGCTGACCGGTTTCTAAAAAAAATTCAAAAAAAGGAAAACAAAATAGCAGCGTAGGGAGATAATTACTTATTTTGGAAAAAATAAAACCAATGTCCAAGTAGTGTCAAAACCTCACCGGAATTTTCTAAAAAAAAAATTGAAAACAAAGTTTGTCTTTTAGTTTGATTTATAAAAAAAACATATAAAAAAATTCCTTTTAATCACTTTCAAAATCCAAAAAACGGGTATGTATTTAAAAGTAAAAAAGGTGGAAAAATTCAAAATTCAAAAATATATTGTTCCATTTGTAGTATCTCTTTAAAAGATTTTCGAAATTTCAAAAAAAAAGGGTGAAAAGAAGTTTAAAATTCATAAATATTTCCTTAAAAAAATAAAATAAAATAAAAAATAAAATAAAAAACAAAATATAAAAAATCCAGAAAAATATTTTTTCTCCTGTCACACCTCCTTTTTCCGGCACCGCGAGATGCGTAGGGAGTTTTTTCCAATTAAAGGACAGTCGAAACGGGATTGGTTTAATTATTTCAGAGTCGCCACTTGGGAGATTTAAGGTGTCCCAAGTCACCAATTTTAATCCCAAATCGAGGAAAAGAATGACTCTATATTACAGTCTGCGTACCAGAAATCCGGATAAGGAATTCTATTAACCCGGGAGAAGGTGTTAGGCATTCCCGAGTTCCGTGGTTCTAGCACGGTCGCTCAACTGTTATATTCGGCTTATTTATCTGATTTTTAATACAATATGAACTTATGTGCAAATTTATCTTTTAACCGCTTTATTATTATAATTATTATTTTTTAGGAATGTGAACATCGCTTAAAACATATCTTTGGATTGTGTCACATGAAATGCACCCACAATACGAAACATATTTTATTTGATGTTTTAGGATTTAGATTTGGGTCGCATGAAATGCGCATCCGAGTTTAAGAAGGTAAAATTAATTAAATCGCGCCTAAAGAGTCTAACGCGTCGTTATCTTTGGGGAAGAAAGTGAAATTCACTAAAACAATCCATCCCAAATTCTAAGTAATTTTTTTTAAATAATTAAATAAATAAATGAGATTGGAGAATCCTATACATTTGTATTATTTACATCTATCTATTTTTTAGCGAAATTCTTTAATAATATCCTTTAATGACTACCATTTTATTATTACTAAATTTTTATAAATATAAAATCAATATCTACATTCTTGAAAATGACATATTAAATAGAAGAGAAAAACAAATATTAGCAGAAAAATAATAAAATTATAATCATAGATACAACATGGAATTATCGAAAAGTAAAAAATAAAAAATAAAAAAAAACTAATTATCCCATAGTTGGATTAAAATTCAAATTGTTAGTAAGACTATCTATTTATTTTTATCGAAATCCTTTAAGAATATCCTTTAATGATAACCTTTTTATTATTACTAAGTTTTTTATAAATATAAAATCAATATCTACATTCTTGAAAATGACATATTAAATAGAAGAGAAAAACAAATATTAACAGAAAGTAATAAAATTATAATCATAAATACAACATGGAATTATCGAAAAGTAAAAAAAATAAAAAAAAAACTAATTATCCCATAGTTGGATTAAAATTCAAATTATTAGTAAGACTTAAGCTTATTGAAACTAATTATTTACAAATACTGAAAATTGAAAGAAATAAAAATAAAAACTTGAGTACTAAATCATATTTCTAAAAATTTAAACAATTTAACATTAACTAACTTTGTTTTAATTCATCATGTCCTAATACTTGTTTGCAAACTAATTCATGTTATAACTGAAATTGACTACATGATTCGGATTAACTTATCGTTGACGAAAAACCTTCTGAATAAGGAACTTAGTTAATTTTTGCCAAACTGATTCAATAACGCCATTTTTACGTTATTTCTTCTATTTTTTTTTATTTAAACAATTTTAATTAATAATCAGGTTTAAATATATTTCCTAATAATCTGGTAAAGACGTTATTTAATATGTCGCTATAATATGCCTAGTTATGCCGATGACAGTGATTTACGGAATAATAATACATGAATAACCTAAATACAATACAAAAAATTAAATTAAACTAAATTAAAAATTTAACACTCCATTCTTCATTTCAGCTTACAAAATGCCAAAATTACAGTTGTGTACCTGATATTGTCAATATAAGAAGAAGAAAGTCAGCAACGTAATACGTAACACAGCAACAGCAACAATAACCAGCAATAACCAGTCAACGAAAATCCCAGTGACAGCTTTGAAAAATTCAAAATAAAATCCAGGAATGCCGAAAATAACGGACAGAAACCAAGGGAAATTTTCAGATTTTTGAAAGGCTAGTTAATCTTCAACCCTTAATTTCTACACCTGTATACCAGAATATTTATCAGGTGTGTACTACTTTCTCTTCTAATTTTCAATTTTTTTTCTTTGTATGTTTTTCTTTTCTTGAGAGTTTCAATTTTTTTTTCGGAATAAATGTTCAGCTTTTTTTTTCAATCTTTTTTTTTTCTGTCTGTATTTTTTATTCCCCCCTCTTGTGTCCAGACTTCACATATATATATCCCATCCCATAAATCAATTAAAATCAATCCCTTTCTCTACCAAACCCATTATCTTCCCACTCATCCCCATTACATTAAATAAATATATCACACCACCCCATTATATTTTGTCCCCCATGCTTTATTTAAAATAATGCAAGATTCCCCTTTAATTTAAATCTTGTCCCCCCTTTATATTAAATAATCATATCACAACCCACCCCATTTCATTTTGTCCCCCATGCTTCAAATAAACAATTACAAAATGTACAATTCCTAAACTACCCCTTCCGACCTTACTGAAATTACCAAATTACCCCTGAACGTATTACAAATTTACCAAACTACCCATCAGCTATAACACATCAATTAATCAAACTTAACCAAAATATAGACAATATGATCAATTTCTAACAATGTTCAAACAACAATATGAACACGGATGAACATCATAACAACAATATCATATGAACATGATTTTAACAACATTTCAACAACAAATCACATGAACACAAATTGAACAACCAAGAACAACTAAAATTTGATTGAACAATATTTTAGCAACAAACAATCCTATTTTCGGATTCAACACCAACAACAAACAAAGTATGAAGATTTCTAAATTCAATCATATTGAACTTAAAATCAACTCTAACAACATTACAACAAACAATTCTTATATTAAACTTAAACAAGATTATGAGAAAAAAAATAATCATAAGTGATAAACAAAAAATCAAACTATACAAATTTCGGATTCAAGAACAATCAAACAAAGTATGAACATGAAATGAGTCTATTTTAAAACAACAAACATGACAAATTAAATGATTAAACCAACATTAATAATTTCTGGAAAATATATAACAACATGAAACAAATTGAAGAAATAATCAATTAAATTTCAATTTTGAATCTAACAAACAATCAAACTAACAAATTCTTACCTAAACCATAAAAACAAACATGAAATGAACATGAAAAACCACTAATTAAATTTCCATTTGAAATCTGAAAATATAATTCAACAAAACATATGAACATAAACAAAACCAAAAATCAAATATCTACCGATTTTAGATTCGAGAAATATCAAAACGAAACACGAAAAAAATAAAACTCAAAATCTACTAACCGGATCGACACGAAATATGTACGGACTGTTTCGACAAACTTCGACCAAACAACTCATCATGTAAAGCTCGACGAAGGATTTCGATTCGACGATAAACCTTCGAACTTTGCCATACTTTAACCGGACTACCTTGCGTCATCAACAAGAATACGATGGTGAGCAACAAACATGACTCATGGAGTCGTCAATGACAATACGCAGCAGTGAAGCGCCGCCGCGTCCATGGCTGGAGCTCGGGAGCTCGACCACCTAATTCGGAGTCGACAAAACAAAGAAGATAAAACAGTAACAGTAGCGCGAACAGCATCCATGGCTGGAGCTCGGATCTTCAACCACCCAATTCGAAGTCGACGAAACAAAAAGGATGAAACAGTAGTAGTAGCGCGAGCCGTGAAGCGTTTGAAGCAAACGCAGCTTGACGCCGAAACATGAGCAGTAGCGCGAACAGCATCCATGGCTGGAGCTCGGACCTTCGACCACCTAATTCGAAGTCGACGAAACAACGAAGATGAAACAGTAGCAGTAGCGCGAGCAGCATCCATGGCTGGAGCTCGGATTTTCGAACACCCAGTTCGAAGTTGACGAAACAAAGAAGATGAAACAGTAGCAGTAGCGCGAGCAGTAGGTGGACTGTTGGGACGTGAAGTTGAGGACTGATTCTGCAGTGGAAACGATGATGGTGAAAGGGAGTCGACGGACTGGTCGTTGATGATGAAGACGCAACAATGGCGACTATGGTTGTCGAGTTCGAGCTTGAATGTGGTTGTGTGGTTTTAATGGATGACGGGGGGGGTCGTTTGGACGCGAGGGTGTTTGTGTGGACGAAGAAGAAAGTAAAGGGAAGCCATGGGAGGTGTTTTTTTGAGTTTGGGGAAGAAGAAGGAGAAATGGGGGGGGGGGGGGGGGGGCTTAGGTTTTTTTTTTTTTTTTTTTTTTGTTGGGTTATGGACTGGGTCGACCCAGTTCGAAATGGACTGGGTCGTAGGGAAGATTGGGCCATTTTTGGGCCTGTGGCTTGAAGTTGAAGAAGAGGCCTAATTCCGATTTTCTTTATATTTTCGCTCTCTTTTCTTCTTTTATTTTTCTAAAACTAAATTATAAAAATACTTAAACTATTATTAAGAACTAAATTAAGCGCAAATTAACTCCTAATAACAATTAACGCACAATTAAGTATTAATTAAGCATAAAATTGTATATTTGGTCATTAAATGCTAAAAATGCAAACGATGCCTATTTTTGTAATTTTAATTTTTGTAAAACAATTTTAATTACTAACAATTGTAGAATTAAATCCTATATGCAAAATGCGACATATTGTTTGTATTTTTTATTAATTTAGCAAATAAACATGCACAAACAAATACAAATAATTATTTAAAATGTCACAAAATATCACAAAAATGGCACACCAAGAAAAATTATTTTATTTTTGAATTTTTTGGGAGTAATTCTCATATAGGGCAAAAATCACGTGCTTACAGCTGCCCCTCTTTGCCCGAAGACACGAAGGGTTTTCGTGCAAAGATAAAGCGAGCGATTTTTGCCCATCCGAGTACTCCGTTGAAGCATTTTTTGAAAAAGATTTGACCGAACCTTTGCTTCAAAGGTTTCCTACATATCCTGGGCTAAACAGGAATCAGGTCAATGTAGTTCGAGAAATTTTGGTAGCTGGGACTACCGTTGGACTGCAATGTTACTGTTGTTGCATGCTATTATTATTGCTTACCGATCTCCTTGTTACACCGTGCTTAAAAAAACAAGAAGCTAGGCTAGAGTACAATTTATTTTTGTTGCCTTGCTTCCTTGTCTGCTTGCATTTCTTTCGGTGCTTTTCTTCCGATGCTTTTCTTCCTTTTGACACATGGACTTGAGTTTATGCTGGGACCTCTTGTTGCAACCTTCTGCTTCCCGGTGCTGGGGATTTTATTGTTTACTGCTGGGGATTCCTGTTGTAACCTTCCGCCTTCTGGTGGGGTTACTGATTCCAAACTCTGTAATACAAGACTAAAAAGTTGCTTCAATGCAAAATTATGAAATGTATGCCCGCATTATACTGGTGGACGACCTAGAACTGAAATGTATTCCCGCATTTTACTGGTGGGCGACCTAGAACAGAAAAGTATTCCCGCATTATACTGGTGGGTGACCTAGAACTTAAAAGTATTCCCGCATTATACTAGTGGGCGACCTAGGACTGTAATACAAGACTAAAAAGTTGCTTCAATGCAAAATTATGAAATGTATGCCCGCATTATACTGGTGGACGACCTAGAACTGAAATGTATTCCCGCATTTTACTGGTGGGCGACCTAGAACAGAAAAGTATTCCCGCATTATACTGGTGGGCGACCTAGAACCTAAATGTATTCCCGCATTATATTGGTGGGCGACCTAGAACATGAAATGAAAAGATAAATGCATACCCGCATTATACTGGTGGACGACCTAGAACATGAAATGAAAACATAAATGTATACCCGCATTATACTGGTGGGTGACCTAGAAATGGAAAACTGAAATGTATTCCCGTATTTTACTGGTGGGCGACCTAGAACAGAAAAGTATTCCCGCATTATACTGGTGGGTGACCTAGAACTTAAAAGTATTCCCGCATTATACTAGTGGGCGACCTAGAACTGAAATGTATTCCCGCATTATACTGGTGGGCGACCTAGAACTTAAATGTATTCCCGCATTATACTGGTGGGCGACCTAGAGCATGAAATGAAAACATAAATGCATACCCGCATTATACTGGTGGGTGACCTAGAGCATGAAATGAAAACATAAATGCATACCCGCATTATACTGGTGGGTGACCTAGAGCATGAAATGAAAACATAAATGCATACCCGCATTATACTGGTGGGTGACCTAGAACATGAAATGAAAAGACGGAATGTATTCCCGCATTATACTGGTGGGCGCCTAAAGCATGAAATGAAAACATAAATGCATACCCGCATTATACTGGTGGGTGACCTAGAGCATGAAATGAAAACATAAATGCGTACCCGCATTATACTGGTGGGTGACCTAGAACATGAAATGAAAACATAAATGCGTACCCGCATTATACTGGTGGGTGACCTAGAACATGAAATGAAAAGACAGAAATGTATTCCCGCATTATACTGGTGGGCGCCTAATTGGTAAAGAATAATTTGAATTTGTTTCCTCGATTCTCCGAGAAAATTTCCACTTGTGGCAGAAAATTTTATGCCCCAATTCTGGCGATCTTTCTTATGGCGTATCTTTAGGCCATCATCAACACTTTATTTTCCTGTTCAAATCAAAGAAAATTTAGTTTTTTTTTTTTTTTTTTTTTTTGAAATATGGCGAATGGTCATGTCACTCCTGATGGGGATGATTGTTCCCTTTCCCTTATTCTTGTTCGGCGTTCTCAAAACTTGTTGGGGATGATGTTATTTGCTGGGGATAACATTCTGCTGGGGATGGTTTTTCCATTTATCCCTTCACCATTTTGTATCTCAAAAATTTCTGGAGGTTATTTTGCCGAAGATGAATTTTCCTTTCTTCCCTTCCCCTTCTGTGTTGTCCGACCACCTCGTAGCTTGGTCGATATTCTGTCGGAGTACTCTGGGGATCGTCTTGGAACTTGGCTTACAAATTCCTCAACATTTTTTTTTCAGCTCTTCCCCGTACTTTCCTTGCCATTTTAGGACAGTATTATTCGGCCTAGCAACCAACGTCTTTTGCCTTATTGCCTTGTCTCTTGCCTGCCCTTTTCACTTTTTATGTTGTACCATTTTGGCAACTGGTAGTAAGCTCTGAAAGACCTTCCTTAAAACATAAATTTCTAGAAAAATTCTTTTAAACAACAAAATGAAAAGATAGAAAAATGAGAAAATCTTTCTGAACAAAAAAATGAACTTATCTGGGTGATACAACCGATTCCAATGATCATGTTGTGCATTCCGGATTAATCAACCCAGTCTATTTGTGTCGATCAAACTTTCTGATGTCTTCACTTGCTGGGGATAAATAGGTGCCCAATTCTTCGCAAAATACGGATCTTT
Source organism: Nicotiana sylvestris (assembly GCF_000393655.2). Lineage (NCBI taxonomy): Eukaryota > Viridiplantae > Streptophyta > Magnoliopsida > Solanales > Solanaceae > Nicotiana > Nicotiana sylvestris. The sequence continues at coordinate 127,928,143 of NC_091057.1, forward strand.
TCCGTCAATCTATCTTGTCGCCTTATAGTGCCCTTCGCGGGGTTTTCACTAACAAGGCTCTCTCATTTCTCACAACTCCCGTCGCCTTATGGTGCCTGTGAAGGTTTTCACCGATAAGACTCTCTCATTTTGTATTTCTCAGCTTACGTCGCCTTATGGCGCCTGTGAAGGTTTTCGCCGATAAGACTCTCTCATCTTATTTTCTCAGCTTGGGATTGGAGTGTTGCCGATAAGATTTATCTCTGCCGGGAATTCTTTTGGCTATAAATTCTTTCAATTCATGATCCTCATTCAGTCAGGGACCGATGTTTTATTCTTGGTTTTCATTTGCTTATCTTAACACCTCTCGGATACTGATCGGGAGGTCTTTTTGGATATCAATATAGGTTTTAGAAGAAAAGGATATAAAATTCAAAATAACTTTGATGTGTAAAGTATTACAACTCTTGGAATCAAACTCTTTTTTTTTCTTTTTTTTCAAAATTTAGAAACATAATTTCTGCCCCAGTTTTCTTACTTGGGGATTTTCTTTTGATTTTTTTTTCTTTTTTTTTATTACCTTATGACCGAGCCGTAAGGCGCCTACGTATCCTCTTTGAGGAATCAGGTCGAACGTAGTTCACTTCTCCTTTGTTTTCTTGCGACCTTCAAAAAGTTTTTTTTTCATACATTTTTCATTAATGATTCCAAGAGAGGGGTAAAAAAAAGATAAGTATGGCTCAAAGGGGTAAAGCAAAGGTTAAAAGTGTTTGGATAGAAGAAAGAATTGCCTCCGTCATTTCATTATCCGATAAGCACTAAGTACAAACAAACAAATAAACAACAAAAGAAATTACACATAATATCTTTTGACTGCATCAGAATTGATAGCCATGTCGACGCATCTTCCTTCAACATCCGTCAGACGTAAAGCGCCATTGGATAATACTCTGGTCACAATATACGGCCCTTGCCAATTCGGGGCGAACTTGCCTTTTGCCTCAATCTGATGTGGGAGGATCCGTTTCAATACTTGTTGCCCTACTTCAAATTTTCTGGGGCGCACCTTCTTATTGTATGCTCTTGCCATTCTCTTTTGATACAACTGGCCATGACATACTGCTGCCAATCTTTTTTCATCCATTAAACTCAGCTGCTCTAGTCGGGTTTTGACCCATTCATCATCGTCAATCCCGGCCTCAGCGATAATTCGAAGGGAAGGAATTTCAACTTCCGCTGGTATTACTGCTTCGGTTCCGTATACCAACAAATAAGGAGTCGCACCTATTGAAGTACGAACAGTAGTGCGGTATCCTAACAACGCAAATGGTAGCTTTTCATGCCATTGTCTGGATCCTTCAATCATTTTCCTCAATATCTTCTTTATATTTTTGTTGGCTGCCTCAACTGCTCCATTCGCCTTGGGCCGATACGGGGTGGAATTACGGTGTGTAATCTTAAACTGTTCACATACTTCTCTCATCAAGTTGCTGTTAAGATTAGCACCATTGTCCGTGATTATTATTTTTGGGATCCCAAATCTACAAATGATATGGGAATGGACGAAATCCACCACTGCCTTCTTGGTTACAGACTTGAAAGTTTTGGCTTCAACCCACTTAGTGAAATAATCGATGGCTACCAGAATGAACCTGTGACCGTTCGAAGCTGCCGGCTCGATAGGCCCAATGACATCCATGCCCCATGCTACAAATGGCCATGGTGCGGACATTGTGTGCAATTCCGTTGGTGGAGAATGAATCAGATCTCCGTGTATCTGACACTGATGGCATTTTCGTACGAAACTGATACAATCATGCTCCATAGTGAGCCAATAATATCCCGCTCGCAGAATCTTCTTTGCCAACACATATCCGCTCATATGGGGCCCACAGACTCCAGCATGTACCTCTGTCATCACTATCGTGGCTTGACCTGCATCAATACATCTCAGCAATCCCAGATCTGGGGTTCTTTTGTACAACATTCCTCCACTGAGGAAAAATCCATTTGCCAGTCGTCGAATGGCTCTCTTTTGATCTCCGGTTGCCTGCTCCGGGTATATCCCCATCCTGAGGTATTCCTTGATATCATAAAACCATGGCTCGCCATCCATTTCTTCTTCTATTATGTTGCAGTAGGCATGCTGATCACGAACCTGAATATACAATGGGTCAACATGGATTTTGTCTGGATGGTGCAACATCGATGCTAAAGTGGCCAAAGCATCGGCAACCTCATTGTGAACTCTCGGGATGTGTCTGAACTCCACTGATCGAAATCGCTTGCTCAAATCGTGCAAACATTGTCGGTATGGTATAAGCTTCAAATCCCGTGTTTCCCATTCACCCTGGATCTGATGTACTAGGAGGTCCGAGTCTCCCAAGACCAAGACGTCCTGAACATCCATGTCTGCAGCCAATCGTAGGCCCAAAATACATGCCTCATATTCAGCCATGTTGTTGGTACAATAGAAACGTAGCTGAGCTGTAACAGGATAGTGATGTCCTGTTTCTGAAATAAGTACTGCTCCTACTCCAACTCCTTTTGCATTAGCAGCCCCGTCAAAGAAAAGCTTCCACCCTGGTTCCTCATTCAGTTCTAACTCCTCTATATGTATCACTTCTTCATCTGGAAAATACGTCCTCAAAGGCTCGTATTCTTCATCAATAGGATTCTCAGCCAAGTGATCGGCCAATGCTTGGGCTTTCATGGCCGTCCTCGTCACATAGACAATGTCGAACTCTGTGAGTAATATCTGCCATTTTGCCAATCTTCCTGTGGGCATAGGCTTCTGGAAAATATACTTTAATGGATCCAGACGTGAAATAAGGTATGTAGTATGTGACGACAGATAATGCTTAAACTTCTGTGCTACCCAAGTTAGAGCACAACATGTCTTCTCAAGTTGAGTGTACTTATTCTCATAAACTGTAAACTTCTTGCTGAGATAATAGATGGCTTGCTCTTTTCTTCCTGTGATGTCGTGTTGACCCAACACGCAACCAAACAAATGATCCAGGACTGTTAGATAAAGGATTAATGGCCTCCCTGACTCAGGTGGAACCAATACAGGTGGATTGGATAAATAACCTTTGATCTGGTCAAATGCCTCCTGACATTCTGTCGTCCATTCTATCGCGGCATCTTTCCTCAGCAATCGAAAGATGGGTTCACAAGTTGTTGTGAGCTGAGCGATGAATCTGCTGATATAGTTCAACCTTCCCAACAGACTCATTACTTCTGTTTTGTTCCTCGGTGGCGGCAATTCCTGGATGGATTTGATCTTTGACGGATCCAACTCAATGCCTCGCCGACTGACGATAAATCCTAACAGCTTTCCAGATGGAACACCAAATGCACATTTGGCTGGGTTGAGCTTAATGTCGTACCTTCGAAGTCTTTGGAAAAACTTCCTAAGGTCTGCTACGTGGTCTTCCTGACGCTTGGATTTGATGATCACATCATCTACGTACACTTCGATCTCTTTGTGTATCATATCATGGAACACAGTAGTCATTGCTCTCATGTACGTTGCCCCAGCGTTCTTCAAACCGAATGGCATTACCCGATAACAATAAGTCCCCCATGGCGTAATGAAAGCTGTTTTCTCTGCATCTTCTTCATCCATCAAAATCTGATGATACCCAGCGTAGCAATCCACAAAGGAGCCGATTTCTCGCCCGGCGCAATTGTCGATCAAGATATGGATATTGGGCAATGGAAAGTTATCCTTTGGGCTTGCCCTGTTCAGATTACGGTAGTCGACGCATACCCTGATCTTCCCATCTTTCTTTGGTACTGGCACCACATTAGCCAACCAATCAGGATATCGAGAGACCCGAATAACCTTTGCTTGCAGCTGCTTGGTTACTTCTTCTTTAATCTTCACACTCATATCTGTCTTGAACTTCCTCAGTTTCTGCTTGACGGGAAGGCATGCCGGGTCAATGGGCAATTTGTGAACCAACTAGCTTGGTGCTTAAACCCGGCATGTCGTCATACGACCATGCAAAAACATCTTTAAACTCAATGAGTGCTTTGATTAATTCTTCCCTGATGCTAGGCTCAATGTGGATGCTGATTTTGGTTTCTCGGACATTATCCGCATCCCCTAGATTTACAGCCTCGGTGTCATTCAGATTAGGCTTGGGTTTCTCTTCAAATTGGCATAGTTCTCGGTTTATTTCTTCGAAGGCTTTATCCTCATCATATTCAGACTCATCGTCATAATCGATCTCTTGTATCATTAAATCAGAGTCAGATTGATTTATTAGACTAGGTCGAAGATCCGTCGTGCATGCCATGTCATTAGAACCAGTAAAAAGAGAACTGTTCAGAAAGAGAAAAGAATAAAACAAAATTAAAATGAGACAAGAAAAGAATTTTATTAAAATGCGGGATAACAGGGTTCACACTTTTACAAGATAAAATAAGATTTGGATTACACCCTGAATAATCCGAAAAATGAGAAAGCAAAAATCAAAGCCTACTACCAGGACTCTCCCCGAGTAGGAAGAGGAGTAACCGTCCAATTGTTGGTTTTGGCCTCAGGCCCCATAAACTGTATGTCTGTTCCGCTGGAACCCTCTCCGACTTCTACCATATTGACATCAGTGAACAATCTTTCGAAGCTCTGATTCAGATCCCCGTCAATCCCAATCAATGGCCCGAGAACTTTCGGGACTGGTGACCCCTTGGCGCTTGCTCTAACAAAAGATCTTGAGAGACGTGGCACAGGTTTGGGAAGAAACCAAACTTTCTTCTTCATTTTCCGCGCTCGTTTTACATCTGCCGCAGTCGGTTTGAACCCCAACCCAAAGGTCTCCAAATTCTTGGGCAAGGAAACAGGTTGAACAATTCCCTGAAGTTCAGCTCCCAAGCCTTTTCCTGGCATAAACCCATTACCCAGCATTTCTGAAACCATCATAACCGTTGCGGAAGCTATCCTAGGATGCTGAATGATTTCACCCTCGGGGAACTTGTTTGCCGACACTACATCAAAAATCTGGTAGACCCAGGGACCTTTGTCATCATTGGTCTCTATGAAGGGTACAATGGCGCCTCCTACGGTGCACGCAGTGTCCTCGCCGTGCAACACGACCTCTTGTCTATCCCACTCGAACTTGACCATCTGATGCAAGGTGGATGGCACTGCTTTGGCTGCATGGATCCACGGTCGTCCCAACAGAAAGTTATAAGATACCGTAGCATCTAATACCTGGAATTCCATGGTAAACTGGACTGGACCGATGGTCAACTCAAGTATAATATCCCCCACGGTGGCTGTTCCATTTCCGTCAAATCCTCGGACGCAAATGCTATTCTTTTGGATTCTTCCGTGGTCGATCTTCAATTGGTTCAGGGTGGATAATGGACAAATATTGGCACTTGAGCCGTTATCCACTAATGCCCGAGTAACTGCCGAATCTTCACATTTGACAGTTAGGTAGAGAGCTTTATTATGCTCCGTGCCCTCCACTGGCAGATCATCATCTGAAAATGTTACCCTGTTCACCTCGAAAATTTTGTTGGCAATCGTTTCCAGGTGATTTACAGAAATCTCATTGGGCACATGAGCTTCATTCAGTATCTTCATCAGGGCCCGACGATGTTCATCCGAATGGATTAATAATGATAGCAGTGAGATCTGGGCCGGTGTTTTCTTCAACTGTTCGACCACGGAGTAATCCTGCACTTTCATCTTCTTTAAGAAATCCTCAGCTTCTTCTTCTGACACAGGTTTCTTTATTGCAGCGGGATTGGGTCTTCTCAACTCCGCCGTAGCAAAACACCGTACTGATCGAGTCAGTCCCTGCGCCTCACAACTATTCTCCTCCACTTGTTGTCCCTTGTACATCACCACTGCCTTCTCATACTTCCAAGGCACAACCTTGCTATCAATCATTGGTGTTTGGACTACTGGTTTTATGATGACCGGTTCCCTACAGACCCCTTTCACAACAACCACGGGTGCAGATGATGCTCCCGTTATTACCAACTTGGCTGGTTCTGGTTTCCTTGTAGCGGCAGATGGATTCTTCCCCAATATCACCACTGGCTTGACATCTTCCCCCTTCAACTGTACCCCTGCTTCCTCATTGATCGATTTTTCTTTTGGAGTGGCACGGATCATCATCACTGTCTGTGGGGGTTTCTTCGTCTCCCCTCCTTCGTGCACAAGCTCGATCATGTGGGCTTCAGGGTGCTTTGGCAATGGGTTCTGGTTAATGTTGGGTGCCTCCGGTGCCTGTACCTCGATCTTGTTGGTATTAATAAGATCTTGTATTGCATGTTTCAGCCTCCAACATTTCTCGGTATCATGTCCGGGAGCTCCCGAACAATATTCACATCTTACCGAGTGATCCATATTTTGGGGTAAGGGATTTGGTAATCTAGGCTCAACAGGATTTAATAAACCCAACTGCCTCAATTTGTGGAACAAGGCAATATAAGTTTCCCCCAACTCAGTAAAAGTTCTTTGCCTCTGCAATCTTTCATTTCTGGCGGCCGGATTTCCCCTGAAACCCATCCCTGGAGGGTTCCTGTAGGCTCTTGGTGGTGGATAGGTGTTTTGTGGTGGTGGGTATGTGTTATGTGGAGGTGGGTATGTACTGTGGGGAACCGGCGCGCGCCATTGTGGGCGAACCGGAGGTTGGGTGTATGTCTGGGCTTGATGGACGGTGAAATGTTGTTCTTGTGGTTGGTAGTAGGGTTGTGGAGGGTAATTTGGAATGTGTGGGTAGTTTAGACGATGGGGTCTGGGTTGGTAATGAGGGGAAGGACCTCTAGATCTGGACCAATTGTCGGCCTCTAATGTCGTGACCTCCTCTCTCCTTTTCTTCCCTAGCGCACCTCCCGTGCCGCTCTGAATGGCCTGAGTTGTTGCCTTAATTGCCGAATAACTCAGGATCTTATTGGACTTAAGTCCCTCTTCTATCATACCTCCCATTTTCACAACTTCATTAAATGATTTGCCAACTGACGTCACCAAGTGACCAAAGTAAGTTGGCTCGAGAGTTTGTAAGAAGTAATCCACCATTTCTCCTTCTCTCATTGGGGGATCAACTCTGGCTGCCTGTTCTCTCCATCGGAACCCAAATTCCCGGAAGCTCTCTCCGGGTTTCTTCTCGAGCTTTAGCAATGTGAGACGGTCTGGGACTATCTCAAGGTTGTATTGGAAATGTCCTGCGAAAGCCTGTGCCAAGTCATCCCAGGTGTACCACCTGCTCGGATCTTGTCTTGTATACCACTCTAACGCCGACCCGCTCAAACTCTGGCCAAAGTAAGCTATTAATAGCTCATCTTTGCCCCCTGCTCCCCTCATTTTGCTACAAAAACCTCGTAGATGTGCCATAGGATCACCATGCCCTTCGTATAAATCGAACTTGGGCATTTTGAACCCTGCTGGTAATTGAACGTCAGGGAAAGGGCATAGATCCTTGTAAGCCACGCTGACTTGGTTACCTAACCCGTGTATGTTCCTGAAGGATTGCTCCAGGCTTTTAAATTTCCGCATCACCTCGTCCTGATCTGGGCTCTTAGCCGGCTTTTCAATCTCCGCCGGGACCTCAAAGTGGGGATTATAGGTATGTGGCTCGGGTGCTTTGAATGTGAGTTCAGGGGGGTAGTATTGTGTATCGTGAGCCTGAAACAGTGGCTCACTAGATGATCTGTGCAATGGGGCTGGGGGAGGTGCCACAAAGACGGGAACATTTGGTGGAGGAGGGTTTTGAGTGGGTGGTGGAGCTTGGGAATCATAAGCCTCTCTTCCCTGATAATAGTGATGGCTTGGGAAACTTGTTGAAGGACCGGGAGAGGGGTATTCCGGCGTGTGTGTTGGTTGGAGGGTAGGAGTAACGGGTAATTCTTGCCCCTTCTGGGCTCTAGCTAAGGCTATCTGCATTTCATTCATTTCTAGCCTCATTTTTTCCATTTTCTCCAGGGCTTCTTTCAGCATCTGATTGGCCGTTTTTTCTGACTCAACGCTGTTGTCTGACCCAGTCATGCTTTCTGGTATAGGACCTTTTGATCTTGTCTGATAATGGTACGGTGCCAGTACGCTCTAACAACTAACTGATATTGATTGGAAAAACAACAAACTTGTCAGTGTTAGAGTCTTAACAGATATTGTAATTGCACGTTAGGGGGATGCAATGCTCCTAGGCAGTTAATCATTTCTAACATGCTTTTGCTCCGACCGCATGCATCATCCCGGCTTATTTTTGCTCTGACAAATATATATTCTTCCTCTTTTTTTTTTTTTCTTTTTTTTCTTTTTAATTACGGTCGAATCCTATAGAGATTGCCTACGTATCATGACCCCGCACGAATCAGACCAAGCGTAGTTCGTGCCATAAGACCAAATATTTTTTTTTTATTACTCAAAATAATGCTATTACAAGCCATCACAAAAAAACAAAAAATACAGACTTTATATATATATATATATATATATATATTTTTTTTTTTTTGAGAATGTTTGAAGAAAAGGAAAAAAACATATGGGTAGACAACAGACTCGAAAAACAAACAAGTGCAAGATTGAACTAGGGATACATTAAAGCTTTGAATTTTGGTGCCCGCGAGGCATCATTCGGCCTTTCCGCGGGCTTGGGGGCCAGGCTTCTTTGCAAGCTTTTTAGTTCCTCCATGATCTGATGGACATAACCCATGATTGAGGCAAATAGGACATCACGAGGCATCTCTTCACATGTTAGGCACTTTGTGGTGATATAGCGCCCTATATCATTGATCCTACCCCTGATTCTATCCCTCTCTATGCACAGCTGTTCTATCCGTTGATTCTTTAGTCCCAATATTCGAGTATTGTCAATGAGCTGCTCTTGGAACCTCTCCATTTGTTCTTCCATCCGGGCTATCGACTCATGGTAGTGTTCTCTATATGTTCTAGCATCCTGGGCTTGTTTGAGGACCCGATTATTGAGAATGGAGTTTATCTCTCTCAATGTCGCAACACTCATTTCGTAGTCCCTTTTTACTTTCCATAGGTGCTCTCTCCGTGATGTTGTAACTGTAGCCCACCTGACCCGCATTCTTGTTATACAAGCCTGGGATCTCTCCAAGTCTTCTCGGCTTTGGCTGACTTGATTTCTCAATTCCGCTATCAACCTTTCATCAGAGCGACGTTTCTGTCGGTCGCTATCACTCTTACTGACTTGGCGAATTCGGGCTTTCAGTGCCTGGTTTTCTTTGGCTAATTTGTTCTTCTCACCCTGCTCTGAGGCTACTTGAACGTTGTTTTCAAACATAAGCCTTTCAATTTGTCGCTTCAGCTTCCCGATTTCAACCCGGTAGCCTTCCTCTCTCACTAACCAGCCCCACTGTTCCTGCGAATCATCCGTAAATTGTTGGACGTGAGCTCTTTTGGCAGGCCTCTGACGAATCTGGAACCTTTTCCCGAACCAAACATCGTATTTTGGGTCTACCTCACCCTTAGCCAGCTCTCGAACCATAGTCTTGGGTTCAAGGAATCTACATTCGTGCCACAGCTTTCTAATTTTTCCTTCGGGGAACACGACTCCTGGACTCAACTCAATGGCGTGCTTGCTTAGATCCTCATCAGTGGGAATTACCTGAAATCTTCCTAGTTGGCGCAGTACCCGATGAGGAGCATATGGTTGGATGCTACGAAGTCCCATCAAAAGAACATGACATTCCTCGGCCGCCATGTATATTACCTCAGTATCATTCAACCACCCAAATGCCCATTCAACTTGGTCGGCTGTTGTTGACCTCAATTGTGCAAGCCATGCTTCGACGCCTTCGGGAAATATGACGCCTGTCATTCGTTTCTCAAAGCCGCTAATGCAGTTTCTCTCAGTCAACCCGTGGTTCATGTATCCCACTCGGTGATGGAGGTGTTCTTGCATCCACAGCTGGAGTAACAGATTGCATCCCTGAAAGAACTTGCCTCCTTCTCGGCATATAGTTAAAGCTCGGTAGATTTCGGACAAAATCAAAGGAACCACAGTACTGTCGGTTCTTTTGATTGCAACATCGGCCATCCCTACAAGGCCTATCTCTATTTTTTTATCTTTGCGGGGACAGACCACAACTCCCAGAAATGCTGTGATAAATGCCAAAGTACGTCTTGCTTCCCACTTGATTCTGTTCCCAGTGTGAATTAATCCGAGGTTTGGTTCTTCCAAACCCTGAGGAATTCCGTACCGTTGATACAAGAATTGGAGAGTACAACATCCCTTCGACAAATCATCATTCTGTACCTTCCGACTAATGCTTAGCAAATCCAAGAACGCGTGCGGAGATACTGGTCTTGGTGAAAGTAAATACTGCCCTCTTAGTTTCCCATTCAACCCCGCATATCCGGCGACTTCCTCTAGTGTAGGTGAAAGTTCAAAGTCAGCAAAACGAAACACGTTGCGTGTTGGGTCCCAGAAACGGTATTAGAGCCTCGATGATATCTGTCCTTGGCTTGATATTCAACAGATCGACAAAACCTCCCAAAACTCTTTCCACTATCTTTATACTATCCTTTCCCATATCATTCCACCACATGTGGAGTTGCGAAGGGACCTCGCTACACACTGAGAATGGTTCATTTTGACTTGTGCTCATCCTGCACATTTATTATAGTGATTAAAGAAGGAAAAACTTTTATTTGACTTAAAAACTATCTATATTCTAAAGAAATATTTTTTTGGATTTTAATTTTTTTTTTTTTTTGAAAAAAAAACTTTTAAGGAGAAAGGAAATATTTTTGAACCAATATTCTGAATTTATGAAAGAAATACTACAGAAAAATATTTTTGAATTTTATTTTGAATATCTTTTAAACAAATAATTGGGATTTTGAGATTAAAAGGAAATATATTTCTTAAAAAAAAAATTTTTGAGGTCTAAAAGAAAAACTTTCTAAAGAAGTGAGTAATGTTAAATATTTTTGGATTTTTTTTTTCAATATGGTGAGCCGAAACCAAAGAGGTTTGCCTCTGATCTCACATCTGGTGAGAATCATACCCGCGTAGTTCAGGCTATAAACTAACTAATTTTTTTTTAAAACAAACAAATTTTTCCTTTTTCTTTTATAGCAAAAAAAACTATTTTCCTTTTTCATATTTTTTTTTTAAAAAAAATAAAGCAAATTAAAATAAAAGACTTATTCCTACACACTTTCTGCTTTCTAGGCAAACAAACAATTCTAAAAGTAAAAATATATATGTTTTTTTTTAAAAAAAAATTCGGCAGCATTTCGACAGTACTTGGACACTGATTTTTCTAAATTAATCAACTAACTTTCCACTTGCTAGTTTTATTTTATTTTATTTTTTACACTCCCGAGACTCAGAAGCCGGCCAACATGCAAGACCGAGCAAATAAATGCACATAAAACAAATAAGATGCATCAGGATGGTCATTTTCATTTTTGGTGCACCTGTCTTAGACAGACCCAACCCCTGTGTTGAGCCTCCAAAGTTAGATGCACGTGATGCAAACAAACGTTCCTACTAGGGATCCGGCATGTGGCTTTGTTATACTAGGTTCAGAACCTGGGTGTTTGTTCTAGACCTGGCTTACCCGAGCGGACAGCTCGAGCCGAGGGGGGGTAGCGTACCGGGAATACAGAAGCTTCACCGGCTTAGCAACTTGTCCGAACCTCGTTCTAAATTGGGATTTTACACTATACAGAAAAGAAGTCGTACGAAGTACACCCTTCTTCATGATTTAGAAGACTCAGAGAGGAGATGGGTTTCGGCACAGTTTATACACAGTTCATGTAATATCAAAGCGGTAAAAGCAGCATTTAGCATATTAGGCTCAAACATGTAAAAATCAGATAAAACCAAATATAACAATTTATATGAGCTCGAATTTCTAACCTTGAACCACTGGTTCTGGGTTGTATTCCCCAGCAGAGTCGCCAGAGCTGTCACACCTCCTTTTTCCGGCACCGCGAGGTGCGTAGGGAGTTTTTTCCAATTAAAGGACAGTCGAAACGGGATTGGTTTAATTATTTCAGAGTCGCCACTTGGGAGATTTAGGGTGTCCCAAGTCACCAATTTTAATCCCGAATCGAGGAAAAGAATGACTCTATATTACAGTCTGCGTACCAGAAATCCGGATAAGGAATTCTGTTAACCCGGGAGAAGGTGTTAGGCATTCCCGAGTTCCGTGGTTCTAGCACGGTCGCTCAACTGTTATATTCGGCTTATTTATCTGATTTTTAATACAATTATGAACCATGTGCAAATTTTATCTTTTACCGCTTTATTATTATAATTATTATTTTTTAGGAATGTGAACATCGCTTAAAACATATCTTTGGATTGTGTCACATGAAATGCACCCACAATACGAAACATATTTTATTTGATGTTTTAGGATTTAGATTTGGGTCGCATGAAATGCGCATCCGAGTTTAAGAAGGTAAAATTAATTAAATCGCGCCTAAAGAGTCTAACGCGTCGTTATCTTTGGGGAAGGAAGTGAAATTCACTAAAACAATCCATCCCAAATTCTAAGTAATTTTTTTTAAATAATTAAATAAATAAATGAGATTGGAGAATCCTATACATTTGTATTATTTACATCTATCTATTTTTTAGCGAAATCCTTTAATAATATCCTTTAATGACTACCTTTTTATTATTACTAAATTTTTATAAATATAAAATCAATATCTACATTCTTGAAAATGACATATTAAATAGAAGAGAAAAACAAATATTAGCAGAAAAATAATAAAATTATAATCATAGATACAACATGGAATTATCGAAAAGTAAAAAATAAAAATAAAAAAAACTAATTATCCCATAGTTGGATTAAAATTCAAATTGTTAGTAAGACTATCTATTTATTTTTATCGAAATCCTTTAAGAATATCCTTTAATGATAACCTTTTTATTATTACTAAGTTTTTTATAAATATAAAATCAATATCTACATTCTTGAAAATGACATATTAAATAGAAGAGAAAAACAAATATTAACAGAAAGTAATAAAATTATAATCATAAATACAACATGGAATTATCGAAAAGTAAAAAAAAAAAAAAAACTAATTATCCCATAGTTGGATTAAAATTCAAATTATTAGTAAGACTTAAGCTTATTGAAACTAATTATTTACAAATACTGAAAATTGAAAGAAATAAAAATAAAAACTTGAGTACTAAATCATATTTCTAAAAATTTAAACAATTTAACATTAACTAACTTTGTTTTAATTCATCATGTCCTAATACTTGTTTGCAAACTAATTCATGTTATAACTGAAATTGACTACATGATTCGGATTAACTTATCGTTGACGAAAAACCTTCTGAATAAGGAACTTAGTTAATTTTTGCCAAACTGATTCAATAACGCCATTTTTACGTTATTTCTTCTATTTTTTTTTATTTAAACAATTTTAATTAATAATCAGGTTTAAATATATTTCCTAATAATCTGGTAAAGACGTTATTTAATATGTCGCTATAATATGCCTAGTTATGCCGATGACAGTGATTTACGGAATAATAATACATGAATAACCTAAATACAATACAAAAAATTAAATTAAACTAAATTAAAAATTTAACACTCCATTCTTCATTTCAGCTTACAAAATGCCAAAATTACAGTTGTGTACCTGATATTGTCAATATAAGAAGAAGAAAGTCAGCAACGTAATACGTAACACAGCAACAGCAACAATAACCAGCAATAACCAGTCAACGAAAATCCCAGTGACAGCTTTGAAAAATTCAAAATAAAATCCAGGAATGCCGAAAATAACGGACAGAAACCAAGGGAAATTTTCAGATTTTTGAAAGGCTAGTTAATCTTCAACCCTTAATTTCTACACCTGTATACCAGAATATTTATCAGGTGTGTACTACTTTCTCTTCTAATTTTCAATTTTTTTTCTTTGTATGTTTTTCTTTTCTTGAGAGTTTCAATTTTTTTTCGGAATAAATGTTCAGCTTTTTTTTTTTCAATCTCTTTTTTTTTCTGTCTGTATTTTTTATTCCCCCCTTTTGTGTTCAAGACTTCACATATATATATCCCATCCCATAAATCAATTAAAATCAATCCCTTTCTCTACCAAACCCATTATCTTCCCACTCATCCCCATTACATTAAATAAATATATCACACCACCCCATTATATTTTGTCCCCCATGCTTTATTTAAAATAATGCAAGATTCCCCTTTAATTTAAATCTTGTCCCCCCTTTATATTAAATAATCATATCACAACCCACCCCATTTCATTTTGTCCCCCATGCTTCAAATAAACAATTACAAAATGTACAATTCCTAAACTACCCCTTCCGACCTTACTGAAATTACCAAATTACCCCTGAACGTATTACAAATTTACCAAACTACCCATCAGCTATAACACATCAATTAATCAAACTTAACCAAAATATAGACAATATGATCAATTTCTAACAATGTTCAAACAACAATATGAACACGGATGAACATCATAACAACAATATCATATGAACATGATTTTAACAACATTTCAACAACAAATCACATGAACACAAATTGAACAACCAAGAACAACTAAAATTTGATTGAACAATATTTTAGCAACAAACAATCCTATTTTCGGATTCAACACCAACAACAAACAAAGTATGAAGATTTCTAAATTCAATCATATTGAACTTAAAATCAACTCTAACAACATTACAACAAACAATTCTTATATTAAACTTAAACAAGATTATGAGAAAAAAAATAATCATAAGTGATAAACAAAAAATCAAACTATACAAATTTCGGATTCAAGAACAATCAAACAAAGTATGAACATGAAATGAGTCTATTTTAAAACAACAAACATGACAAATTAAATGATTAAACCAACATTAATAATTTCTGGAAAATATATAACAACATGAAACAAATTGAAGAAATAATCAATTAAATTTCAATTTTGAATCTAACAAACAATCAAACTAACAAATTCTTACCTAAACCATAAAAACAAACATGAAATGAACATGAAAAACCACTAATTAAATTTCTATTTGAAATCTGAAAATATAATTCAACAAAACATATGAACATAAACAAAACCAAAAATCAAATATCTACCGATTTTAGATTCGAGAAATATCAAAACGAAACACGAAAAAAATAAAACTCAAAATCTACTAACCGGATCGACACGAAATATGTACGGACTGTTTCGACAAACTTCGACCAAACAACTCATCATGTAAAGCTCGACGAAGGATTTCGATTCGACGATAAACCTTCGAACTTTGCCATACTTTAACCGGACTACCTTGCGTCATCAACAAGAATACGATGGTGAGCAACAAACATGACTCATGGAGTCGTCAATGACAATACGCAGCAGTGAAGCGCCGCCGCGTCCATGGCTGGAGCTCGGGAGCTCGACCACCTAATTCGGAGTCGACAAAACAAAGAAGATAAAACAGTAACAGTAGCACGAACAGCATCCATGGCTGGAGCTCGGATCTTCAACCACCCAATTCGAAGTCGACGAAACAAAAAGGATGAAACAGTAGTAGTAGCGCGAGCCGTGAAGCGTTTGAAGCAAACGCAGCTTGACGCCGAAACATGAGCAGTAGCGCGAACAGCATCCATGGCTGGAGCTCGGACCTTCGACCACCTAATTCGAAGTCGACGAAACAACGAAGATGAAACAGTAGCACTAGCGCGAGCAACATCCATGGCTGGAGCTCGGATTTTCGACCACCCAGTTCGAAGTTGACGAAACAAAGAAGATGAAACAGTAGCAGTAGCGCGAGCAGTAGGTGGACTGTTGGGACGTGAAGTTGAGGACTGATTCTGCAGTGGAAACGATGATGGTGAAAGGGAGTCGACGGACTGGTCGTTGATGATGAAGACGCAACAATGGCGACTATGGTTGTCGAGTTCGAGCTTGAAGGTGGTTGTGTGGTTTTAATGGATGACGGGGGGGTCGTTTGGACGCGAGGGTGTTTGTGTGGACGAAGAAGAAAGTAAAGGGAAGCCATGGGAGGTGTTTTTTTGAGTTTGGGGAAGAAGAAGGAGAAATGGGGGGGGGGGGCGGATGCTTAGGTATTTTTAGGGTTTTTCTTTCTTTTTTTTTTTTGTTTTATTTTGTTTGTAAAATAATAGGGGTGTTGGGTTATGGACTGGGTCGACCCAGTTCGAAATGGACTGGGTCGTAGGGAAGATTGGGCCATTTTTGGGCCTGTGGCTTGAAGTTGAAGAAGAGGCCTAATTCCGATTTTCTTTATATTTTCGCTCTCTTTTCTTCTTTTATTTTTCTAAAACTAAATTATAAAAATACTTAAACTATTATTAAGAACTAAATTAAGCGCAAATTAACTCCTAATAACAATTAACGCACAATTAAGTATTAATTAAGCATAAAATTGTATATTTGGTCATTAAATGCTAAAAATGCAAACGATGCCTATTTTTGTAATTTTTAATTTTTGTAAAACAATTTTAATTACTAACAATTGTAGAATTAAATCCTATATGCAAAATGCGACATATTTTTTGTATTTTTTATTAATTTAGCAAATAAACATGCACAAACAAATACAAATAATTATTCAAAATGTCACAAAATATCACAAAAATGGCACACCAAGAAAAATTATTTTATTTTTTGAATTTTTTGGGAGTAATTCTCATATAGGGAAAAAATCACGTGCTTACATCTCCTTTTCTTTAAAAAATTGTAGTTAGAAGGGGTTTAGTTTATTTTTACTCTACGCTTGATCGGCCCGAACTATGCCGGTTTGATTTTCGCAGGGTGCGAGATACGTAGGCAACCCTCATCGGGTCCAACCTCCTCTTTTCAAAATAGCCAAAATGTCAGAATTTTAATTTCGTCATGAATGAGTCGGGTGATGCCGTTTCGTCAAGGATAGCTGAATGTTCCCCAAAGGGACCCCGGAAGGCTGACTTTGCACAAACGGCCATTATTGGTCATTTTTATTTTTCTGACCAAATTGCCCAACGGCCTTAGAATCCTCGTCCCCGAGGCTCTGTGAGGCCATGTCCCCCATGTTGGTTTCATTACTACTAAAAGAGTCATAGATAAATCAAGTGATTGTTTTGTCAAAATAGCCAAATATTCCCGCAAGGGACGGCGAAAGGCTGATTTTGCATAAAACGACCACTTCCGATCGTCTTTTAGAGTTTTTGATCGGTTGACCCTCACAGCCTTAAAATCTTCACCCCCGAAGTGTTGAAAGGACGTGTTCGAAAATTTGATCTTCTTTTTAGAAAAAGATATATTCAAAATATTTTTGAGTCATGTCATTTTTGCTTAAAGTCACCTTAATAAATGTGCAGGATGAGCACAATGCAAAATGAACACTTTTCGATAATGACTAAAATCCCTGTCAAGTTACGGCTATGGTGGAATGATCTAGGTGCTGAAGGGCAAGATGAGGTCAAGAAATATCTGAAAGGTCTCACGGGTTTACTGGAAATCCAGCCTCGGGGAGATATCATAAGAGCTTTGGTTACCTACTGGGACCCAGCGCACAATGTTTTCCATTTCTCCAATTTTGAACTCACCCCGACTCTGGAGGAAATGGCTGGGTACATCGGAATTGCTGAACTTCCATTAAGGCAAAGATACCTGGTCGCCCCAAGAGCTGTCACGGTGCATCGATTTCTAGACTCACTAAAAATAACCAGGACGGTCCACAACCCAGATTTAGCCGCCGATTTTTGTAATCCATGCTTCATATACGACAGGTATGGTCATGTAGGAGGATTCAACAATCCGATTAACAAGCTATGCAGCAAAGGTAGTCGTCAGAAGTGGGATAAGCACAGACGGGTGGCTTTCATGATAACATTTTTGGGCCTTCTGGTATTTCCGAGGAAAGATGGGAATATTGATCTGAAAATATCTGGGGTCGTCAGTACTTTACTCACTCAAAATGACAGTACTCTCGCGCCTATGGTGGTATCCGATATCTTTCGAGCTCTCACAGCCTGCAAAGCCGGGGGAATTTCTTCGAAGGTTGTAACTTGCTGCTACAAATATGGATGACTGAAAATCTCTGCCATCGTTCCGAGTTTTTGAGCCATGGTTTCTCGGAGAAAACTTGCATAGAAGAGTTTTACACGAGAACCAAAGAGATCAGTCTGCCCAAAGGAGTTATGGCATGGACTTCATTCTTTCAAGCTCTCACTGCCAGCCAAATACAGTGGACACTGGGATGGTTGCCTGTAGATGAGGTCATGTATATGCCAGCAACTAGAACTCATTTCCTACTGATGGGACTTAAGAGCATTCAACCTTACGCGCCCTGTCGTGTCTTGAGACAACTCGGAAGATACCAAATAGTACCACACGAGGAAGATCTTAGTGCTCAAACAATTGAGATAAGCCCTGACGGACAATTTTCTGAAGCAAAAATCCGCCAGATCTGGAATGAATGTCAATATTTGAAAGCAGATACTTGTGTGCAAGATCGGGCCAAAAGTGAAATGGCGCTAGGTTACCTTGCATGGTACAGAAGAGAACTCGAACACGAAAGGCCGGCTAAAAGACCCCACATCCTAAATTTCGCCGAGTCATCGCAAAAGCAGTGGGATTGGTTGGCAAAAGAAAGAGGCTATCGTAACGAAATCAGCAAGTTGAAGCAACAAGTGGAAGGTCTGAAATATGAGCACAACGTGCAAGTTGCTATCGATCTGGGAGAAAAGAACAGGTTGACTCAGGAAAACGAGATGCTTAGGGCCCAGATCAAACAGATGAGGATAGATGTTGATAACCAACAAAGGAGCCGGTCGGATGAACGATTGATAAAAGCTTTAAGGACGAAAATTGGGGAGTGCCGGAGTGAGTCAGAAAATACCATGGCAGGGCTCGAGGCACACTGGGCAAGAAGGACAGAAAAACGTAACCGGCACCTACGACAGTTGGAAAGGGATCACGAGCGAACCATTGCCAATCTGAAGGAAAAGGTGGACAGAGCGTTTGAGAAAACCCGAACCCTAGGAGTTGAAAATAGACATTGCCGCAAGCTTTTAGCCCAGATGGAAGTAGAAATTCAGCAGTGGTAAAATCAATGCCTCCAGGATTCTCGGGTTATGACAGCCCGTAATGATCAAATAGAGCACTTACTCAAAGAAAAGAGGCAAACCAGGGATAAGATCAAGACCATTGCCCATGCCATCATCAGAATATGTCTACGGTGTAAAAACATGACCACCATTACCATTCTCTCGACAGTGATGATTTATGTCAAGCAAACCATGCATGAGCTGGAACAACTTGAAAGGGACCTCACACCTAAGACCGCGGCAAGGTCTAACGATGCCCAGCGGGCGCCAATTCTCGAAACTTTAATGTATTCATAGGTCGAGTCTGTCCGTCTTTTGCATCAAGGTGTATTAGTCTGTTGAGTCTGTACTTTTTTCAAGGCTTGTTATTTTCCTTTTTTCAAGAATGTTAGTTTGTAATATATTGTTCAGTAATAAAATGTGTGCTTTTTTTACACTCACCTATTTTCGAACTACGTAATGATCTAATTCACGCGGCATCGTGATACGTAGCCAATCCTCATCGGATCCGGTCATATTTTTAACTGCAGATATTGAAAACAGTAATAATAAAAAAAGAAAGAAAGAAAAATGAAAAAATAAATAAATAAATAAAGGGAAGCCTAAAAGAAGCCGGAATGACGCATGCCTTCGTTGCAAACATGTAGGAATTCACTTAACTGTATAGGTGCATCATGCCCCAACGTGAGATTACCTATCTGTTATTTGTTTCGAACTAACCGTTCGTTTGTCGTTGAGTCTTTCCAGGTTTTAGAAAAGGTGGTTGGTTTGGTGAAGGTCTGGCCTCACATTCATACTTCACGAGGTCGAAAAGGAATGTTCAGTTACCCGTTGTTAAGTCAAGAGGGGGTACTCACACTTACTTCACAAGATCAAAGGGAAGCATAGAAATGTCTTCAGAAATTCCTTTGCCGACAGTTCCTGTTTCTGAGGAGAGTTAAATCTCGGCCGTCCTCACGCCCGAATCCGCAACTGCAGAGGAAAATAGAATCCTGCGGCTCCGCATGTTAGAAATGTTGGATGACTGGAATAACGGAAAAGAGCCACCAAGTGTTATCCCTGGGTTCCCTGAGTTGTTCTCCAGGACAAGTGGGATTTCCAACGTCCCCATAAGCTATCCGGCTACCCCATTCGGGTACCCAGCCATTTCGGCCTTCTCTGCTGGATCGCCCTCTGATTCTTATCCCCGGATGTCAACAACAGATGTAGCTACGAACATATTCATTGCCCCTCCCTATCCGATCCTGGCACAACCTGCTACACACAAGCCAAATTTTGACTCATCCTCATTCACATTCCAAGCACCATCCTTCTCACTGGAACCAACTCGGTTCACCACCAGCATTCATCCTCCACAGCCTTAATACGAGTTTGCACCTGGGCAGGATCAAAACCCCAAAACTGCTGAACAAGATAAGACGGCAAAGAGAATGAGGAGCCTTGAGCAGAGTTTGAAAAACATGCAAGGTTTAAGCGGACAGAAGAGTGTCTCCTATACCGATCTATGCATGTTCCCTCACGTGCACCTACCCGTGGGTTTCAAAACCCCAAAGTTTGAGAAGTATGACGGGCACGGCGACCCCATTGCTCATCTCAAGAAATATTGCAACCAATAGCGGGGAGCCGGCAGCAAAGAGGAATTGCTAATGGCATACTTCGAGGAAAGTCTGGTAGGAATAGCCTCAGAATGGTATATGGACCAAGACATATCCCGATGGCATATATGGGATGATCTCGTCAGAGATTTTGGGAGACAATTCCAGTATAACATCGACATTGCACCAAACCGAAATTCTTTGTCAAACTTGAAGAAGAAACCTTCAGAAAGCTTCAGAGAATATGCTATTAAATGGCGCGAGCAGGCATCGAGGGTAAAACCTCCCATGGACGAGATAGAAATGGTCACTACTTTTCTCTAGGCTCAAGAATCAGACTTTTTCTAGAATATGATGTCAGCCATGGGAAAGCCTTTCGCAGAAGCAATCAAGATCGGGGAGATGGTAGAAAACGGTTTGAAAACGGGTAGAATCTTAAGTCAGGCAGCCATAAGGGCAACCTCCCAAGCCGTCCAAAGCGGGTCTGGAGGAATGGCAAGAGGGAAGAAAAGGAAGAAACGTCCATGGCAGCATCAGAAGCAATGGAATATCGTAATCCCAGGCCCCGTTTTCCAGAAAGAACCCCACAACATTACTACCCCCACCAAAATGTGACATATTCTCCTCAACCCTACATGGTCATGAATACCCAGCCCTATGTCCATCCGCCACAGCAAGCCAATCGAGGCCAAGCTCCACCTCCCAGAAATCAGCCTCCCTACCGCAACCACTATAATCCACAGCCTCCTCAAAATAACTTCCGCCCTCAGGAACCACCTAGAAGACGGACTTTCACACCCATCGGTGAACCGTATTCTACTTTGTTCCCAAAGCTAGTCCAGTTGGGTTTCCTGCAGCCAGTCCCTCAGACAAGGCACAATCCGGCATCACCTACTTACAAAGCCGGTGTTAGGTGCGCCTATCATTCAGGAGCAGAAGGGCACGATACAAATGACTGCTGGGCTTTAAGAATGGTAGTCGAGAATTTAATAGAGTAGGGAAAAATAGTACTAAGGGACGAGGAGGTCCAAAATGTGACTAACAATCCGTTGTCCGCTCAAAATAACGGGCCGCTGATTGGAATGATTTGCGAGGACAAAGAATTTGATCCTGATTTAAAAGCTATAATCGCCATCGTCGATGCAGGGAAAAGGCCTAAAACCACCCCGAAGCTAGAGAAAGGGGAAAAGAAGGACAGTACTATCAAGGTTGAGCCCAAAGAGAAGGGCGAGGAAAAGACAATGACGATGATGCCTGTGAGGAATGAAGTTCTTTACATTCCACGAGGTCGAGCAGAGAAGCCGCAGAGTTTCGAAGTCAAAAGGGCAAAATCAATGTACGTACCAAAAGGGGCCTATGTGGCCCGGGGGACGATTCAACCACCTCGGCTAAATGAGCCAGTGGTTATCGGACGCGTGCCACAGAAGCCGATGACAAACCCGTCCACAGTACCGTGGAACTATCAAAGAACGTTTGTTACGTACAAAGGCAGAGAAGTCACGGGAGAACTTCCGGAGAGTACTTTCGTCGGAAGGTATTCGAACACCCAAGAGTTAAACAACGCCACGCGGAAACGCTTCCCACCAAAGAAGCTTGTAAGCGTTGAAGAAGCGGAAGCTTTCTTCCAAAAGATGAAAATGCCAGACTACAAAGTGGTAGATCAACTACGCAAGTGCCCCGAGCAAGTGTCAATGCTATCTCTGCTGATGAGGTTGGCCGAAAACCAAAAGATCTTGCTCAAGACCCTGAACGAAGCATACGTACCAGTTGAAACCTCAGTCGAACAACTGAAACGGATGACGGAGAGGTTCTTCACCGTTAACCAGGTTTCTTTCAGCAAGAACGACTTACCTCCAGTGGGAGCAGCTCACAACAAAGCCTTACATCTGACAGTTAAATGCGAGGACTACTACGTCAAGCGGGTAATGTTGGATGGAGGATCAGGTGTTGACATTTGTCCGCTCTCTACACTGCAGAGAATGGAAATTGGGACCGGAAGAATCCGCTCCAATAATGACTGCGTAAGGGCTTTTGATGGCGTCAAGAGGGATACCCTTGGGGAAATAGACTTGGTGTTGACTATAGGACCAGTGGAGTTTGAAATAACTTTCCAGGTGCTTGACATGGATACGTCTTATAATTTTCTCCTCGGCAGACCTTGGATTCATGCGGCAGGAGCTGTACCTTCCACTCTTCACCAAATGGTGAAATTTGAGTACGAAGACCGGAAAATTGTGGTCCACGGAGAAGACGAACAGTCTATTTATCGGGACCCATCCATCCCATATATTGAACCAAGGGAAGGGAGCGAGCACACGGTTTATCAGGCTTTCGAAGTTGTGTTAGAAGAGCAGAATGAAGAAGGAAGACCTTGCCCCCAACCTTTCTTGTCCAACGCCTCAATCATGGTGGCTAAAGAAATGATCCGACATGGATTCAGGCCAGGGAAAGGGCTCGGACGAACATTGCAAGGAATAACGGAGCCCATCACCTTGCCTTCCACCAAGAAACTTTTTGGGATAGGTTTTCAACCGACTCCAAAAGATGAAGAGTGGGCAAAGAAGAGGAAAAATGAGGGTTGGAAACTGCCTCGGCCATTGCCGGATTTATATGAAACTTTCGTCGGACCAAAATACATCGAAGAAGAAGACGATGAGGTTTTCACGGCCGAAGAGATCGAGGAGATATGTGGGGCAATGAGAGAAATGCTCTACGAAGCTCACATGGTTCAACCAGGAGAAGGCATAAGCACCGCTGAGATGCTATATGTGGGGCCAAACGCCAAGCTTCGAAACTGGGAGGCCACGCCATTCCCAACTAGACAGGAGTCCGGGTAGACCTGTCCTGCCACCTTTCCTGCATCACGAGTTATCCCCAGGATATAACTTGGATGTTTTTCCCTTTAGTTGTTGTTTTGAATTCCTGAGTTATAAACATTGTTATCTTCCAAATTCCAAAAAAATAAAAATCATTGTTTTCTCATTTTTCCTTTGTTCTGATTTTTTGTTATTTTTCCTTTATTTTCTTTCAGTTATAATAATGCGGCTTTAAATAATATGACATGCTGGCGGACTTCACGCCCAGATCACAACGAGCTATTTAATTGTGAAATAATGAACCAAGAACCAGAATATGACGAAGAAGAGGCTTTTAGGGAAATAAACCGAGAATTGGAACACTTTGAGAATAAACCTAAGCCGAATCTGAATGACACTGAACCGGTTAATTTGGGAACTCCTGAAGAAATCCGAGAGACCAAAATAAGCATTCATACGGACGAGAAAATGCGAGATGTGATAATTCAACTCCTGTTTGAATTTAAAAATGTGTTTGCTTGGTCATACGATGACATGCCAGGATTAGGTGTTGATCTAGTGGTGCATAAATTGCCAATTCACCCTGATTGTCCTCCAGTTCAACAAAAGCAAAGAAAGTTCAAAACTGATGTCAGTGACAAAATTAAAGAAGAGATCACCAAGCAGCTAAAAATGGGAGTAATTCGGGTAGTCCAGTATACCACGTGGTTGGCGAATGTAGTACCAGTGCCGAAAAAAGATGGGAAGACTCGGGTATGTGTGGATTATCGAGACTTGAATAGGGTGAGTCCCAAAGACAATTTTCCATTGCCCAACATCCACATCCTTGTTGATAATTGCGCCAAACATGAGATACAGTCTTTCGTAGATTGTTACGCTGGGTATCATCAGGTGTTGATGGATGAAGAAGACACCGAGAAGACTGCTTTCACTACACCTTGGGGCACTTACTGTTATCGGGTTATGCCATTTGGTCTGAAGAATGCTGGGGCAACTTACATGAGGGCCATGACTGCTATTTTACATGACATGATGCATCAAGAAATAGAGGTGTATATGACGACGTGATAGTCAAGTCCAGGATGCGGGACAATCATATGCAAGACTTGAGGAAATTCTTCGAGAGACTAAGGAAGTACGACTTGAAGCTCAACCCAGCCAAATGCGCTTTCGGAGTCCCATCAGGAAAGCTTTTGGGTTTCATAGTAAGCAGGAGAGGTATCGAATTAGATCCAACAAAGATAAAATCTATAACTGATCTACCTCCCCCAAGAACAAAGAAAGACGTGATGAGTCTGTTGGGCAGGTTAAACTACATCAGTCGATTCATTGCCCAACTGACTAGCACGTGTGAGCCCATATTTAAGCTATTGAGGAAAGATGCAGCAATCAAATGGACGGCTGAATGTCAAGAAGCTTTTGACAAAATCAAAGAATATCTTTCAAATCCCCCAGTTTTGGTCCCGCCAGATCCAGAGAGACCCCTGTTCTTGTATCTGACAGTCTTGGAAAATTCTTTCGGTTGCGTCCTCGGGCAACATGACATAACCGGAAAGAAGGAACAAGTGATCTACTACTTGAGCAAGAAATTCACCGGCTACGAGGCCAAGTACACTCTGTTGGAAAGAACATGTTGTGCTTTGACGTGGGTTGCTCAAAAATTGAGACATTATCTCCAAGCTCACACTACTTACCTCATAAGCAGGCTGGATCCTTTGAAGTATATATTTCAGAAACCAATGCCTACTGGAAGACTGGCCAAGTGGAAAATCTTGCTTACTGAATTTGACATAGTCTATGTCACCCGCACGGCAATGAAAGCCCAGGCGTTAGCAGATCATTTGGCCGAAAACCCGGTTGATGAAGAATACCAACCGTTGAGTACTTATTTTCCGGATGAAGAAATAAACACCGTAGAAGTAGTCTCGGAAAACGCTCATGTTTGGAAGATGTTCTTTGATGGGGCCGTAAACGCCAAAGGTGTAGGAATTGGGGCAATTTTGATCTCACCCTCTGGTCAGCACTATCCTGCTACAGCTAGACTGCGCTTCTTTTGCACGAACAATACAGCTGAATATGAAGCTTGCATCATGGGCATGCATATGGCGATCGATCAGGATGTTGAAGATTTATTGATTATGGGAGATTCTGACCTGATTATCCGGCAAGCCCAAGGTGAATGGGAAACTCGGGATGTCAAGCTTATTCTTTACCGACAGCACGTGGAGGACCTCGGCAAGCATTTCAAGTCAATAGAGTTCAGGTACATCCCGCGGTGTCACAACGAACTAGCGGATGCACTTGCTACCTTAGCTTCAATGTTACCCTACCCAGGCAACGCCCACGTCGATCCCTTGGAAATCCAAATCAGGGAAAGACACGGTTACTGTAACGTAATCGAGGCAAGATCGTGTACACAGCCATGGTACCATGATATCAAGAGGTTCTTGAAGACACAAGAATACCCCGAACATGCTACCGGAGATCAGAGGAGGACTATCAGGCGGCATGCAGGAGGTTTCTTTTTGAGTGGCGAGGTATTGTATAAAAGGACCCCGGACCTCAATCTGCTAAGATGTGTTGACGCCGAGGAGGTGGGAAGGATCATGCATAAATCACACACAGGAGTATGCGGGCCCCACATGAACGGGTATGTTTTGGCAAAGAAAATCCTTCGAGCAGGTTATTACTGGATGACCATGGAAAAGGATTGTTTTAGCTTCGTTCGAAAGTGTCATCAGTGTCAGGTGCACGATGATTTGATTCATGCGCCCCCCACAGAACTGCATCCCATGTCTGCACCTTGGCCATTCATTGCTTGAGGTATGCACAGACACAGATTTATATTGGTTGCTATCGACTACTTCACAAAATGGGTGGAAGCTGTCACTCTCAAGTCGGTCACTAAAAAGGCTGTAGTGGATTTTGTGCATTCAAATCTTATTTCTCATTTTGGTATTCCTGCAACTATCATCACGGATAATGCGGCAAACCTGAATAGTCACTTGATGGAGGATGTATGCGAACAGTTCAAGATAACGCATAGGAATTCCACTCCTTATCAGCCCAAGGCCAATGGCGCTGTGGAAGCAGCAAACAAGAACATCAAGAAGATTTTGAGGAAGACGATCCAGAGTTCTCGACAGTGGCACGAATAGTTACCCTTTGCGTTGTTAGGATATCGCACTACGGTACGCACGTCAGTAGGAGCAACCCCTTATCTTTTGGTTTATGGGACCGAGGCTGTGATACCAGCAGAGGTAGAAATTCCTTCGCTTCGAACCATTGTCGAAGTAGAAATTGAAGATAGCGAGTGGGTTAAGACTCGATTGGAGCAATTGACTTTGATTGACGAGAAACGAATGGTTGCGATTTGTCATGGGCAGTTGTACCAACAAAGAATGGCCCATGCTTTCAACAAGAAAGTCCGACCCAGGAATTTCGAAGTGGGTCAACTGGTACTGAGGCGCATTCTGCCAAATCACTAGGAAGTGAAAGGAAAATTTGCTCCAAATTGGAAAGGCCCATACATCATCAGGAAGATATTGCCGAGAGGAGCGCTGTATCTGGGTGATATTGAAGGAAATGATCCTAAAACAGCAGTGAATGCGGATGCAGTCAAAAGGTACTATGTCTGAGTTATACTCCAGTGGCCCTGACACATTTGAGATGATGAAGGTTTTATTCCCACTACCCCAAAACACTATCAACTCCCTCTATAAGCCCTTTGATCCAGTTACATTTCTTTGGCTACTACTAAAAAAAATGATAGAGCCTGAACTACGTCTGACTTGATTCCGAAAGGATACGTAGGCAGCCTCTCTCTGGGGTTCAGTCACACCAAAATAAAATCTCATTTACCCTGAAATTGAAACCGGGGCACACCAAACGACTTAGAAGTTGTAGTTTCATCTACCATTATTTTACCAAGCACAAGTCCTTCGGATCAATTACCAAAGGTAGGGGAGCCAAGAGATATCACGATTGGAGGCCGGTACATTCAGAATTGAGAGAAATAAAACGAGAGAGTCTTGTCGGTGAAAACCTTCGGGCACCGTGAGGCGACGGGAGTAGAGAAACCAAAATGAGAGAGCTTTTTTAGTAAAAACTCGCAAAGAGTGCTATCAAGCGACAACAAGAAGAGAAATGAGAGGGTCGACTAGCGAAAACCCGCAAAGGGCGCTGTCGGCCGAAAGGATGATTCCACCTCAGGAAGTCTTGGCAAAGTTCCACCGGTTTGGAAACATAGTTCCACTTTTGGTTCATGGGGAAATAAAAGTTCGTGAAGGTCAGGCGTCCAGTCCAAAAAGCATGTCATGTCAATTCAAAGTCAGCTTGTTTCCCTCATATAAGTCTTTCTTGTCCCGAAAGGGACACTTCTCTTCTAAAATTTGATTTCTCCGTTCTTTGTTTTACTTTTCTTTGAATACCTTTCATTTTAACTCCAAGTTCCAGATATACTGGAAAGAATTGGTGGCAGGACCAGTTTCACGCAGTTCCGTTTCGTAAGAACTAAATACCCCGCTTCAGTGATACGTTTGTCCAAACCCGATGGATCATGATGTTGGCTGCATTCAAAGTAAAGCCACACACACACACATAAAAAAAATCCCCACATACAAATCCCCACAGGGTCCCCCTTTGTACAAATCCCCACAGGGCCTCCCTTTATACAAATCCCTACAGGGCCCCCCTTTGTAAAAATCCCCACAGAGCCTCCCTTTGTAAAAATTCCCCAAAGAGTCTGCCCCAGCTAATCCCCGACGAGTCAGCCTTGTACAAATCCCCACAGAGTCTCCCCAATAAAAATCCCCACTAAAAATCCCCAAGCAGAACGGGATGGAAGAACCAAAGCCTTACACGGGCAAATCATCACAAAATCTGGAAACGCGAGTCTGAGCAGTCCAAAAGGGTTTCGCCTACGAATCCAATCAATGGCAGAGTTTCTCAACAGAAATAAGGATGCGGCAAAGCAATTGGAACAATCAAGGTCACCAAACCAACCGCCATTTCCGAACTGACAATTGTTCTTTGTTTGGAAAATTGAAATAGGTGTGATCCAAGGCAACCATGAAAGAAGCAGGTGTCGCCCAAAAAAGAAAAAGAAATACATGAGTGCAAGAAACAGCTTGGCAATAAGGAATCTACTCAAAAGGGAAGTTTCCCCAAAATTCTCTTTTACATTTTACTAAAAGAAGAAAACTCAAAAAAGAGGGTCAGTTAGAATCCCCGAGCATTTTTCTGTTAGCCAGCATTAGGGCTCCAATCCCTGAACTGAGCATTTTTTCTGTTAGCCAGCATTAGGGCTCCAACTCTGAACTGAGCATTTTTCTGTTAGCGAGCATTAGGGCTCCAACCCTAAACTGAGCATTTTTTCTGTTAGCCAACATTAGGGCTCCAACCCTGAACTGAGCATTTTTCTATTAGCCAGCATTAGGGCTCCAACCCTGAACTGAGCATTTTCCATTTAGCCAGCATTAGGGCTCCAACCCTGAACTGAGCATTTTTCTGTTAGCCAGCATTAGGGCTCCAACCCTGAACTGAGCATTTTTCTGTTAGCCAGCATTAGGGCTCCAACCCTGAACTGAGCATTTTTTTCTGTTAGCCAGCATTAGGGCTCCAACCCTGAACTGAGCATTTTTCTGTTAGCCAGTATTAGGGCTCCAACCATGAACTGAGCATTTTTTCTGTTAGCCAGCATTAGGGCTCCAACCCTGAACTGAGCATTTTTCTGTTAGCGAGCATTAGGGCTCCAACCCTGAACTGAGCATTTTTTCTGTTAGCCAGCATTAGGGCTCCAACCTTCAACTGAGCATTTTTCTGTTAGCCAGCATTAGGGCTCCAACCCTGAACTGAGCATTTTTTTCTGTTAGCCAGCATTAGGGCTCCAACCCTGAACTGAGCATTTTTCTGTTAGCCAGCATTAGGGCTCCAACCCTGAACTGAGCATTTTCCATTTAGCCAGCATTAGGGCTCCAACCCTGAACTGAGCATTTTTCTGTTAGCCAGCATTAGGGCTCCAACCCTGAACTGAGCATTTTTCTGTTAGCCAGCATTAGGGCTCCAACCCTGAACTGGGCATTTTTTTGTTAGCGAGCATTAGGGCTCCAACCCTGAACTGAGCATTTTTTCTGTTAGCCAGCATTAGGGCTCCAACCCTGAACTGAGCATTTTTCCATTTAGCCAGCATTAGGGCTCCAACCCTGAACTGAGCATTTTTCTGTTAGCCAGCATTAGGGCTCCAACCCTGAACTGAGCATTTTTTTTGTTAGCCAGCATTAGGGCTCCAACCCTGAACTGAGCATTTTTCTGTTAGCCAGCATTAGGGCTCCAACCCTGAACTGAGCATTTTCCATTTAGTCAGCATTAGGGCTCCAACCCTGAACTGAGCATTTTTCCATTTAGCAAGCATTAGGGCTCCAACCCTGAACTGAGCATTTTTCTGTTAGCTAGCATTAGGGCTCCAACCCTGAACTGAGCATTTTTCTGTTAGCCAGCATTAGGGCTCTAACCCTGAACTGATCATTTTTTCTGTTAGCCAGCATTAGAGATCCAACCCTGAACTGAGCATTTTTCTGTTAGCCAGCATTAGGGCTCCAACCCTGAACTGAGCATTTTTCTGTTAGCCAGCATTAGGGCTCCAACCCTGAACTGGGCATTTTTTTCTGTTAGCCAGCATTAGGGCTCCAACCCTGAACTGGGCATTTTTCTGTTAGCCAGCATTAGGGCTCCAACCCTGAACTGAGCATTTTCCTGTTAGCCAGCATTAGGGCTCCAACCCTGAACTGAGCATTTTTCTGTTAGCGAGCATTAGGGCTCCAACCCTGAACTGAGCATTTTTCTATTAGCCAGCATTAGGGCTCCAACCCTGAACTGAGCATTTTCCATTTAGCCAGCATTAGGGCTCCAACCCTGAACTGAGCATTTTTCTGTTAGCCAGCATTAGGGCTCCAACCCTGAACTGAGCATTTTTCTGTTAGCCAGCATTAGGGCTCCAACCCTGAACTGAGCATTTTTTTCTGTTAGCCAGCAGTAGGGCTCCAACCCTGAACTGAGCATTTTTCTGTTAGCCAGCATTAGGGCTCCAACCCTGAACTGAGCATTTTTTTCTGTTAGCCAGCATTAGGGCTCCAACCCTGAACTGAGCATTTTTCTGTTAGCCAGCATTAGGGCTCCAACCCTGAACTGAGCATTTTCCATTTAGCCAGCATTAGGGCTCCAACCCTGAACTGAGCATTTTTTCATTTTGCCAGCATTAGGGCTCCAACTTTGAACTGAGCATTTTTCTGTTAGCTAGCATTAGGGCTCCATCCCTGAACTGAGCATTTTTTCTGTTAGCCAGCATTAGGGCTCCAACCTTGAACTGAGCATTTTTCTATTAGCCAGCATTAGGGCTCCAACCCTGAACTGAGCATTTTCCATTTAGCCAGTATTAGGGCTCCAACCCTGAACTGAGCATTTTTCCATTTAGCCAGCATTAGGGCACCAACCCTGAACTGAGCATTTTTCTGTTAGCCAACATTAGGGCTCCAATCCCTGAACTGAGCATTTTTTCTGTTAGCCAGCATTAGGGCTCCAACCCTGAACTGAGCATTTTTCTGTTAGCGAGCATTAGGGCTCCAACCCTGAACTGAGCATTTTTTCTGTTAGCCAGCATTAGGGCTCCAACCCTGAACTGAGCATTTTTCCATTTAGCCAGCATTAGGGCTCCAACCCTGAACTGAGCATTTTTCTGTTAGCCAGCATTAGGGCTCCAACCCTGAACTGAGCATTTTTTTCTGTTAGCAAGCATTAGGGCTCCAACCCTGAACTGAGCATTTTTCTGTTAGCCAGCACTAGGGCTCCAACCCTGAACTGAGCATATTTTTCTGTTAGCCAGCATTAGGGCTCCAACCCTGAACTGAGCATTTTTCTGTTAGCCAGCATTAGAGCTCCAACCCTGAACTGAGCATTTTCCATTTAGCCAGCATTAGGGCTCCAACCCTGAACTGAGCATTTTTCCATTTAGCAAGCATTAGGGCTCCAACCCTGAACTGAGCATTTTTCTGTTAGCTAGCATTAGGGCTCCAACCCTGAACTGAGCATTTTTCTGTTAGCCAGCATTAGGGCTCTAACCCTGAACTGAGCATTTTTTCTGTTAGCCAGCATTAGAGATCCAACCCTGAACTGAGCATTTTTCTGTTAGCCAGCATTAGGGCTCCAACCCTGAACTGAGCATTTTTCTGTTAGCCAGCATTAGGGCTCCAACCCTGAACTGGGCATTTTTTTCTGTTAGCCAGCATTAGGGCTCCAACCCTGAACTGGGCATTTTTCTGTTAGCCAGCATTAGGGCTACAACCCTGAACTGAGCATTTTTCTGTTAGCCAGCATTAGGGCTCCAACCCTGAACTGAGAATTTTTCTGTTAGCGAGCATTAGGGCTCCAACCCTGAACTGAGCATTTTTTCTATTAGCCAGCATTAGGGCTCCAACCCTGAACTGAGCATTTTTCTATTAGCCAGCATTAGGGCTCCAACCCTGAACTGAGCATTTTCCATTTAGCCAGCATTAGGGCTCCAACCCTGAACTGAGCATTTTTCTGTTAGCCAGCATTAGGGCTCCAACCCTGAACTGAGCATTTTTCTGTTAGCCAGCATTAGGGCTCCAACCCTGAACTGAGCATTTTTTTCTGTTAGCCAGCATTAGGGCTCCAACCCTGAACTGAGCATTTTTCTATTAGCCAGCATTTGGGCTCCAACCCTGAACTGAGCATTTTTTTCTGTTAGCCAGCATTAGGGCTCCAACCCTGAACTGAGCATTTTTCATATAGCCAGCATTAGGGCTCCAACCCTGAACTGAGCATTTTTTCATTTTGCCAGCATTAGGGCTCCAACCCTGAACTGAGCATTTTTCTGTTAGCCAGCATTAGGGCTCCAACCCTGAACTGAGCATTTTTTTTCTATTAGCCTGCATTAGGGCTCCAACCCTGAACTGAGCATTTTCCATTTAGCCAGCATTAGGGCTCCAACCCTGAACTGAGCATTTTTTCTGTTAGTCAGCATTAGGGCTTCAACCCTGAACTGAGCATTTTCCATTTAGCCAGCATTAGGGCTCCAACCTTGAACTGAGCATTTTTTTATTTAGCCAGCATTAGGGCTCCAACCCTGAACTGAGCATTTTTCTGTTAGCCAGCATTAGGGCTCCAACCCTGAACTGAGCATTTTTCTGTTAGCCAGCATTAGGGCTCCAACCCTGAACTGAGCATTTTTTTCTTTTAGCCTGCATTAGGGCTCCAACCCTAAACTGAGCATTTTTCTGTTATCCAGCATTAGGGCTCCAACCCTAAACTGAGCATTTTTCTGTTATCCAGCATTAGGGCTCCAACCCTGAACTGTGCATTTTTCTGTTAGCCAGCATTAGGGCTCCAACCCTGAACTGAGCATTTTTTTCTGTTAGCCAGCATTAGGGCTCCAACCCTGAACTGAGCATTTTTCTGTTAGCCAGCATTAGGGCTCCAACCCTGCACTGAGCATTTTCTATTTGGCCAGCATTAGGGCTCCAACCCTGAATTGAGCATTTTTCCATTTAGCCAGCATTAGGGCTCCAACCCTGAACTGAGCATTTTTCTGTGAGCCAGCATTAGGGCTCCAACCCTGAACTGAGCATTTTTCTGTTAGCCAGCATTAGGGCTCCAACCCTGAACTGAGCATTTTCCATTTAGCCAGCATTAGGGCTCCAACCCTGAACTGAGCATTTTTCTGTTAGCCAGCATTAGGGCTCCAACCCTGAACTGAGCATTTTTCTGTTAGCCAGCATTAGGGCTCCAACCCTGAACTGAGCATTTTTCTGTTAGCCAGCATTAGGGCTCCAACCCTGAACTGAGCATTTTTCTGTTAGCCAGCATTAGGGCTCCAACCCTGAACTGAGCATTTTTCTGTTAGCCAGCATTAGGGCTCCAACCCTGAACTGAGCATTTTCCATTTAGCCAGCATTAGGGCTCCAACCCTGAACTGAGCATTTTTCCATTTAGCCAGCATTAGGGCTCCAACCCTGAACTGAGCATTTTTCTGTTAGCCAGCATTAGGGCTCCAACCCTGAACTGAGCATTTTTCTGTTAGCCAGCATTAGGGCTCCAACCCTGAACTGAGCATTTTTCTGTTAGCCAGCATTAGGGCTCCAACCCTGAACTGAGCATTTTCCATTTAGCCAGCATTAGGGCTCCAACCCTGAACTGAGCATTTTTTCATTTAGCCAGCATTAGGGCTCCAACCCTGAACTGAGCATTTTTTCTGTTAGCCAGCATTAGGGCTCCAACTCTGGACTGAGCATTTTTTCTGTTAGCCAGCATTAGGCTCCAACCCTAGACTGCGCATTTTTCTGTTAGCCAGCATTAGGGCTCCAACCCTGAACTGAGCATTTTTTCTGTTAGCCAGCATAAGGGCTCCAACCCTGAACTGAGCATTTTTTTTCTGTTAGCCAGCATTAGGGCTCCAACCCTGAACTGAGCATTTTCCATTTAGCCAGCATTAGGGCTTCAACCCTGAACTGAGCATTTTTTCTGTTAGCCAGCATTAGGGCTCCAACCCTGAACTGAGCATTTTCCATTTAGCCAGCATTAGGGCCCCAACCCCTGAACTGAGCATTTTTCTGTTAGCCAGCATTAGGGCTCCAACCCCTGAACTGAGCACGTTTTCTGTTAGCCGACATCAGGGCTCCAATCCCTGAGTTGAGCACTTTTCCATTCAGCCAGCATTAGTCCCCAATCCCTGAACTGAGCATTTTTACCTTGTGGTGACATCAGGGCTCCAATCCCTGAGTTGCATTTTTGTAGACTAGAGTTTTCCAATCCCCTCATCAATTCTGTAAGTTGTTATGGCGATTAATTCACGAAATTTTCCTAGTGAAACTGGGGCGGAAAAATTTCATTCATTTGTTTTGTTGTCTTAGCAGGTCTGACCTCGAGGCGCATGGATCGAGATGACCTACGGGATGAGTCTCAATCCAGAATAAAGAAAAGAAGAAAAGGACAAAAAGAAGATGTTCCGAGATATTGGAACAAACAAAGGGCGGATCACTCCAAAATTTGATCAAGGTCCCAAACTCCGCCAATCCCGTCTCACTCAATATCGCAGAAATAAACAGGCGCCTACAACTTGCAAGCATCAAGATTCGGATCGAAGTCTACAAGCAAAATCAGCTAAGACCCAAGATCAAGTTGCAAAAGAATTATAGATAGGAATATTGTAACTAGCGGTTGACAGACATAAATAGTTAGTTCAGTTTCAATTTCCTTTGGTTGTAATAAGGCGGTCGGTAAGCAGTAGTGACAACAGGAACGACAGTAACGACAAGCATTGCAATTCCGTGGTAGTCCCAGCTACCAAAGTTTCCCGAACTACATTGACCTGATTCCTGTTTAGCCCAGGATATGTAGGAAATCTTCGAAGCAAAGATTCGGTCAAATCTTTCAAAAATGCGCTTCACACGGAGTATTCCAATATGCAAAATCGCTCATATCCGCTCACTTTATCTTTGTACGGAAACTCTTCGTGTTTTCACACAAAGAGGGGCAGCGGTGAGCACGTGATTTTTGTTTACACGACAATTACTCCAGTAGAAATCAAAAAATAATAACAAATGGCCTTGATGTACAATTTTTGGAATTTACATGGCATTTTTGTTAGCTATTTGTGGTTTAGTCCGTGTTTATTTAGTCTTATCAAACAAAAATACAAAAATATATGTCGTGTGTAAGTTTAGGATATCATTCTACTATTAGGAATTAATCAAACCATAATTCGGTTATTAAAAGGAAAATCACAAAAATATGCATCTTTTATTCTATTTTTTTAAGTGATGTTATTTTAATTAAATGTTAATATATGTGATAATTGTTGTTTAATGTTTGTATAGTTTTATTTTACAATTTAGTTGGGATTTTAGAAATTAAAAGAAGAAAAGAAAGGGGTTTTAAAATTAAAGGAATTCGGACTTGGGCTTAAAATTGAGACCAAGAAGCAGGCCCAATATATTTTCTCATGACCCAGTCCAGTTCGGCCTCATCAAACGACGTCGTCCAAGGCCTACCAGATCTGGACTGTTGATCTGACATATCTAACGGTCCAATTCAACTCCCGTTTTAAAACCAAACGATGCTGTATAAGGGTATTCAATCAGAGCCGTCCATCTCGTTCAATCCTACGGCCTCCCCTACTCCTTATTTAACCCGACCCACTTAACCCCAGAGACCGACCCAGTCTCACTTAAATCACACGACGCCGTTTCACCCCAGTGAAGGATCTGGGCCGTGGATCATTTTTTATCCAACGGTCCAGATCAAATGTCCCACTAAACTATATAACCCCAATCCCTTCACCCCGCGCCCTAAGCCGGACCCCCCCCCCTCTTGCCCTTAGTTCGTCTCCCTCACCCAAACCCCAAATCCCTTAGAACCCTAGCGCCGCCCCCTTTCCCTTCACCGTAAAACCCGGCGGCAACAACGCCGGTGACCACCACCTTAACACCCTAGGACCACTCAACTGCCCTGAACACAGATCTGTTAACCTTAGGTCTCGAATCTTCCCCCACCGTCTCGAATCTTCATTTGAAGATTCGAGTCGGGCTTCGACCTATGCCAAACCACCCCAAATCCATGCCAGGCACTCCCCTGACCCCCCTCATGACCAAACCAGGCTTGGTTTGGTCCGAATCCAACCAGGAAAACCTGAATCCCAAATCTGCCTTAGGAACCCTAGAAGTCCTGAGTCCGATTTTTTTTGTCCGTTTGAACCAGAAGATTAGGGTCTAATAGACCTTAATCGAAGCAATCTTAGTTTAGAACACTTCGATTAAAGTCTGTTCAACCCCAAGAAAGGTCGATTCAAATCCGACATAGTGCCTTCTGATTTTTCAAGCCTTTAAGGTATTTCTGTTTCCCTTTTCCTTGTCAGTTCATTTTGTTGATTAAATGTCTGTTCATATGTCCAAATGTTTAGTTGATTTGTTTTGAATTTTTGTGTCGACTGATCTATCCTTGCCCGGACCTCTCATTTGGTCGAATCTCTTTTGCTATTCGTTGATGAGTGTATGTGTTTAACAGAGTAATCGATTGAAATAAATTTCGATCGATTAATTAGTTCCCAGGGTCATTTCTTGTTTTGACAGTGCAATCTGAACCCCCTGTTCAATACTGTTCGATTCCGATCATTAGCTATTGATTGTATGTGTTGTAATTCGCGTAGTCGATTCAATATATGTCGTCAATTAGTTTCATCTTTGAATGGTAATAATTTGATTCATGTTATTTGTTTTCTGCTGAAGCCTTGTTTGAATCCAATTAAGAATTGAGTATAGTTGCTTGTTAGTTTGTTCAGTTTGAATCAGAAAACACTTAAGGCTTCGTTTATAGCTGCAGTTTAACATAGATTTCAAAGTTCAAATTGACATGGAATTTTGTCCCTGCGTGGACAGCATGTGCATTAAAGCCTTTAAGGGATTAAAATTGACTTGACAGCATGGGCTGTCAGGGCATATTCAGGTTGCCCATACTCTTGTTTTAGTTTAATAAAATGGAAACCACTTTGAATATTTAAAGATAGGGCTGTCAGGGGGAAT
Organism: Nicotiana sylvestris; assembly: GCF_000393655.2. Classification (NCBI taxonomy): domain Eukaryota; kingdom Viridiplantae; phylum Streptophyta; class Magnoliopsida; order Solanales; family Solanaceae; genus Nicotiana; species Nicotiana sylvestris. The sequence goes on from NC_091057.1 coordinate 127,965,169, forward strand.
CTCATGGGAGGGGGCTTTATTTTAATCTGTTTGAGTGGAAAGAATAACAGGAGAACATGGGGGGAATTGAGTTTGTTTAACAGGCTGTTGAATGGGCTGATGATAGGCTATAAATGGAGGAGTTTTCCATTAGTTAAGGGGGGATCAGAGGCATACACAGAGAAGCTAAAAAAATTTGGAAAAGAGAGTAGAGAGTTCAGGGGATTAGTTCTGAAAATCAGCAAAATAGTTCTAAAAATCAGAACATATAGTGAAGAGTTCTGAAAAGAGGGAGGCAAAAACAGTTCTGAAAATCAGAAAGAAAGGTTCCAGAAGTCAGGGGAGGAGATGAAAAAAAAGAAATTTCTGCTGTTTGATTGAAACTGAAAACACTGCTTTTCCTCATCTTTTTCTGTTTGGAAATTAGCATTAATCTGCTACTGGTTCTGTCAGACTTAGGTTCTTTCCTTTGAGTATTTGAAAAATCAGAAACTGTGTTCTATTATTGTATCGGATCCATCTATTACCTGTTTGGAATAACATTGGAGTTTTTCTGGGTCTTAACTGGGCTTTGTTCTTTACTTGGACATTGGGTACTGTTTCATTGAGTTACTGCTTGGTTTATTCTGCCTGGGGTTGTCATTGCTACTGTATTTGTTGTCGTTGCTGCTATCCTTTGCTACTGCTGCTGACTTCTCTACCTTCTTCTTCTTCTTTGCATTTCAGCATCCAGGTACACATTTTTCCCACACTGATGTAACATAACAATGAGTATGAAATAAAAGACGCGAAGAATTTTTCAGTCATTTGGTGCTGTATCTATAGTCTTATAAAGTGTTAGTAGATTTGTGCAAATCTTTAGGTTGTAACTCAATAGGGAAGTACAGCAGGTAGCCTCGTGTCTAATTGAAACTTAGTTTGTTTAATTATTGTGATTTACAATAGTTTAGCTTGTTTAGTTGTACGTATGATGTAATTACGTAATTCATGGGATGCACGAGTAGTTGGTATAGCAATAACTAGACTTCATCTTTAGTTATATTTTGTACATAAGGTATTGTTTCTAATCTTGCCAAATGTAATATAGTTTCTTTTTCATCCTTTGAGCTAACGTTGTTAAATCTGATTCCGTTAGTTCAATTAGTAGTAATTTTCATAATAAAACAGCCGATTTCTTTTATCAATTTCAAATAGTTTAGAGTGTTAAGAATAGAACTTGGAGGTCGTTAAACATAACTCAATATATGTTGTTAGTTTGTTTGCAATCTCACTTAGCGAATTAATAAGCATATTCACTTGTTGAAGACAAAGCATGCGGTAACCCTCACCTCATGAACAATCAATCAGGTAATCAAACAAGTTTAGGTTCGGCAAACATAATAAGGATTCAGTCCGTATTTGTCCAAACCAGCAAAATTCGGCATCATCCTTTTCTTTAAAGATAAATGTAGTAAAGACGTAGTCATTGTAGGGTACCCTTCTAAAATAATGAGACGAGCCTCGCCGAATAAAAAGGCAAATTGCGGGGCCCTCAATAATTGGTCATAATAAATACTTAGAATTTGGGATGGACTGTTTAGTGAATTCCACTGCCTTCCCCAAAGATAATAACGCGTTAGACTTTTTAGGCGCGACTTAATTAAATTACATTCTTAAATTCGGGTGCGCATTTATGTGACCCAAATTCAAATCTCAACGGAGTCGAAATGTGTTAACAACTACGGGTGCATTGATTGTGACGTGGTTCGAGATGCATTTTCACGACGTTGCAATTCTATAAAAATAAATGATAATAATAAAAGCGGTTTAAACTTAATAAAAGCACATAAGTCACAACATGTATTTAAATCAGATATTTAGCCATTATAACAATTTAAGCGACCGTGCTAGAACCACGGGATTCGAGGGTGCCTAACACCTTCCCTCGGGTCAACAGAATTCCTTACTTAGAATTTCTGGTTCGCAGACTTCATTTGGAAAGTCGAATATTTTCCTCGATTTGGGATTCAAGATAAACCGGTGACTTGGGACACCAAAAGCCAAACCTTTCCCAAGTGGCGACTCTGAATTAAATAAATAATCCCATTTCGAATATTGTCACTTAAATTGGAAAAACTCCCTCGCGCATTTAACCCTTCGGGGCGGGCGCGCAAAAAGGAGGTGTGACAGCTTTGCTATGGTATTTGTTTGGCACGAGTGGAATATGATGTTGAAAACATGCTTATGCATTAATTAAAACAAGTTGTCACGTATTTGCACGTTCATAAAGTAATAATTACAATAATTTAAAACAGTAATAAAGGAGTGCAGTAAAGGAAAATAGTGAAATAAACAAGGGCAAGAAACAAGAGACAAGTTAGTTTTTACAGTAGAAGAGAGAATTAAATGCTTAAAGATATTAAATGAATAAAGCACATGAGAAATGTAAAGTCACAGTAATAGCTTGAAATGGTAAAAGCCTAAAAGTCATCCCCAGCAGAGTCGCCATACTGTCGCGCCCCCTTTTTCCTCGCGTAGTCCGAGTTTATGACATTTGAGAAGACAACGCATTCCATTTCGGGAATTAGGTTTTATATTGAAGAGTCGCCACCTGATGATTTAAGTGCCTTAGGACACTAAGAAAGGTTTAACTTGTGCAACCAGAGTTTGGGTAAGGGCTTGAATTATCCCAAGGGGAAGGTGTTAGGCACCCCTCGAGATCCACTAGTGTGGTTCCCGGCCAGACTATTGTTATAACTTTAAATACATGGAGCATATAGGCAAGTAAGACTTCATATAAGAGGGGATTTTCACATAAGGGTTACAAATAAACAAAGGCAAGAAAAGAAATTAAGAAAAATTGATTTTTCTTTAAAGAAATAGTTTGAAAAGATTAAAAGAAAGCAATAAAAGAAGAGGAGGGGGTCCTAGGTTTATTAATAATATGGATCACCCCACACAATTCTTGGTAATCGCTCCTCGATGAGGGGTTACACGTGACATTATCGCGTGGTCATCATATCCATATCTACCCTTCCCACCCCGTTAAGGTATTAAAGCGCGAAACGGTCTCGTTTACTTATTGCATGCTATTACCCGCCCCGATCCTATCAGCCTCGGAGGTACTTGGGACTACTAATCCTAAAAAGGGAGGAGAAGTTGGGCTTATTTGTGGTTTCAAAGGTAAAAATACTAAGACGACAAGAAAAAACACATATAGCAAGTATGGGGAAGCATGCAAGCAGATGAAAGGCTCAAACAGACCTCCTTTAGGCAAAGAGAAGCATATAGTTTAGCATGTCTTACACGTACTAATTAGGGTCTGATTAAAAGTTGGGACAGACTGATTTATTGCATATTTCATATAAGAAGCCCGAATCAGGCCTGCCTGCTGGTTGTAGTTGGTAAAATCTGATTCAATTTACAAGTTTATCCTATGGCTTGCCTAGGTGTTGGACAAAGCTCCTATAGGCATGATATCTACTGTTTTCAGAAAAGATGAAGTATACTGATTTTAGAAAAGGTCGTCAGTTATTCAGGAAAGGCGAGTTTTGGCAAAAGATCATAAGTTCTGCAGACGTTAGACATTGTTATTACTAGTTTTAGACTTATAAGCGAGTGAAACGTTTCAGATTTGGTTTATAATTCCTATAGGCATGCTTTCTATGCGTTGCTGATTTTCAGTACCTATAAACATATTTGCTTAGTGAAGGATGCATATGCAAGATTCAAAAAAAGACCTATAGGCATATTTTCTATATGCATGCATGATTCAGATTTCGAATGATTGTAAGCAATGGTACGAAAATGCAGAAGTTCTTGTAGCCATGGTATCTACATATGGAAATGCAGAGTTCCTATGAGCATGATATCTATATGATATGCAGAAATCAGAAGCTTCCTATGAACATGATATCTATGTGATATGCAGAAATCAGAAATTCCCTGTGAGTAGGATATCTACCCTTTTTTACATGCATGGTTGCCCCTCCTTTTTTGCTAACCATCCCCAAAAGTTTATTATAAAGTTATTACAGTCCAAATAAAATAAATAAAATACATCAGAAATTGAAAATTACAACCAATGAGAGCCTGATTCAGACTTCATGTCCGAAGTATGAAGTAAACTAACTCCAAAGATCATGTTTCAAAGCCTTTCTCCCATTTAGGTGTGTCAGAGTTCCCTAAGAGTTTCATAAGAACTCCGGGCAGTGCTTACACCCAAATGTATCACCATATTAAGCTATAATGTAGTGTGGAAGAGCCAGCCCTCAGGTGTCCAAGTTCAGAAGGAACTCAAGGTCCCAAGGCAAGGCTCATAAGATGGGGCAGAACTTAGGAACTAAAAGAGAGTGCAAGTGCAGAATTCTAAAAGGGGGGAAAGGGGAAGGGAAACAGTACACATAGGGATATAGGGAATGAGGAGTTGCAAGAGGTAAAAAACAGGTTAGTGGGCATAACCCAACAATAAGAGATGCTGGCACACCCATAAGCCTACTGGAACACATTGTTTACAGGTTAGGATCCCCTAAGGGATCAAGTTCAAACCATAGACAATAACTTGCATATTGCCATGATTTAAACTGTAACTAAGGTTATATTATGGTCCGGCCCGGCCCAGGACCGCAGGCCAAACGGGACGGTTCAAGCGGGCCCGGTCTCTAGTGGTGCATAAGCCCATAGCGGGCCGATCCAACCCAAATAGCCCGTGAGCTCGGGACCGACAGGCAGGCCTGGGCCGGTTCAACCGGGCCAAACGGGCCCCAACGGCTATTTTTTAAAAAAAATGACCAACGGTCAGATTTTTAAAATCTAGCCGTTGGCCATCAAAATTCAACCGTTTAGCACTTTAAAAAATAGCCATTTGGCCCCCAAACTTTTTATAATTACACTCCCCCCCCCCATTCTTTCATTTTTACTCATAAATTCATCAATCTCTCTCAATCTCTCTCTAATTTTCTTCTATAATTGCTTACTTTATTATTGCAATTTCGTGAAAAATTGTGAAGTTGGTGAATTGAAGTATTCAAGTCTTCAACGATATTCAATTTTCAAGAAGTTGTTCGTCAATTCGGTAAACTCGTTCCAACTCTTAAGTTTTAATATTATAGTTTTGTTAGTTTTATTTAGTATAATTATAATTAATATGGCATTTTCTTTGAAAAATATTTTTTGTGGTAATGGTAAGGGAAAATCTAAAATTGGTGAATCTAGTAGCCAAGCTACTACTCTTCCCCCGGCTCCCCGACCCACACCTGTTACCCATCCTCCTCCACCTGTTATTCTTGATAGTGATAACCCTTATTTTCAATTTTTCGATAGTCAATTTTGCCATGATGTTGCACCAAGTCAACAATTAAATGAAGAAGTTATGAATGCTCTTTATCCTAATAAAACTATCTTTGAAAATGATGAGTAAAATGATGATTTAGATGAAACACAACCGTATTTAGATGATACACCTACTAGTCCTATTAATAACCCAAATGATGCCCCGCCTGACCCTCCTGTAGTAACCCCTACTTTTAATAGACAATCTGCTAAACGGCCTGAAACATCTCTTGTTTGGCACTTATTTACTCAACTAAGAGAACAAAATAAGGCTAAGTGTAAAACTTGTGGGTTTTTGATGGCTCATAAATATACTGGAGACCGTAGCGGTACGGGTAGTTTGACTAGACACATATTGAAACACCCTAGAGATAAAGTTAGATTTTTACAAAATAAAAGTTGCGCAAGAGAGGACAAGTGTAGATACTACGGTTAACCTTAGTACATGTTCAAATCTAGATCAACCGGGAATTAACACTGTTACCGGTGGCATTTTATATTATGATCCAAATAAAGATCATGAAGAATTGGCAAAAATGGTTACTGTTATGTTCTTACCCTATAGTTTTCCTTCTAACCCTCATTTTGTGCATTATATTAGAAGAGTTTTTAATCCTACTTATAAAGGATGGCCTCGCACAACTGTAAAGAGCGATATTTATAAATATAAACATGAATATGAATAATATTCGCTATTTATTTACTCATATAGATTGTCGCATTGCTATTACTGATATTGGTAGAAGTGGTAATGACTGTGATTATTCAAACCGTAGAAGTAGACTTAGAGACTATTTTAAAAAATATGATGAATTTGGCCTTAGAGAAAGAAAGGTCCCTAAACCTTGTCCAACTAGATGGAATTACATGTATGAAAGTTTAGTTGTTGCATATGAATATAGGAACCCAATAAGCGCAACGTATAATGCTCGTGTAGGTGATGGTGATGATGATGATGATGAGCACCTTACAAATCAGTATTGGAGTAATGTTAAAATACTTGTAGACTTCTTAGAACAATTTCATATTGCTACAAATGAATTATCTGGCCAATATTATCCTACTATTTCTAACTGTTTAGTTTATATTGCAACACTTGTAGATTTATTTACTCAATTTTCAGAGGGTGGAGTAATTTATCAAGAAGCTATTAATTCTATGAAAGCTAAGTTTAAAAAATATTTTTTCTCTATCCCCCCTATTTTTGGTGTTGCTGCATTGTTAAATCCTACAATGAAATTAGGAGGTCCTCACTTTTTGGTATGTATATATATATATATATATATATATATATATATATATATATATATATACACACATACATATATATAAGGCAATATATATTACATAAAGCAATATATAATTATATATACACATAATACACCCTTATATATACATACTATACATACTATATATACTATATACACTATATATATTTATATAGCTATATATAAGCAATTTATACTAGTATATAAATATATAGTTTACAAGAAAGTACCTTAGATAAAAAAATTTAAATAAAAAAGCCCGGAACGAAAAAAGCCCGTTAGGCCCGGCCCATTTAGCCCAGGACCATGTGGGCTTAGGACCACCATGGGCCGGTTCCATACATTGGGACCGTGAAGCCCAGGACTGCCTCAGCCCGGCCCGCCTAAAGCCTAGGCCCATTTGGCCCGGCCCGGACCACAATACAGCCTTAACTATAACTCAAAGCACATAAAGGGAAATAGGGAATAGGGATTCATAGCAGAAGCAAGCAAAAGGAAATCAAAATGCTAGTTTAAGTATTTAACTCTGCAGAAGTAATAAAGTAGACATAGATGCAGAAAGTTGTAAGTAAACACATTGTGGTGATACTGAAATTAACTTAGGACATACTAATTTCAAAGAAACAAATAGGGAAAAGCAGTAGTCTAGTGAAAGTCAGAATGCAGACAAGAAGGAAGAATTCTATTATGTGAGAGTGAGAATTCAGAAGAGATTGTCAATTATGAAGTATCTGTGAAGAAAGGTCGTGCCTTTTATAGTGTGAAAGTCATGAGGAAACAAGGTAAGAAAATATTTGAAGGACTGATTGTCAATCAATTATACAAGACCTCCCTTAATTAAGGGATTCGGATTCAAACGTGTATAAACCAATTAAGGAAAGAAATTAATCAAACACTTTGAGCAAAGTAGGCAATTAGGGGTGAATACATAAAAGTTATTTAAGGACAGGGTTTTAAAATACACGGTTTGTGCAAATAAGGTAAGAAGATCAGTTAGCAACTAGTAAATCAAAAGGGTCTGAGATTTTGTATGAATGAACCAAGTCAGAAAAGATGAAGAAGGGTTTCACTTAGGTCGCGTCACAGAGAAAATCAGTAACCAATGGAAAGATATCAATCAGGCTATATTCAGAAGGAAGCTTGAACTAATTGCAAATTTGAAAACCATTTAGAGGGAAATTCATCATATATAAAGAGCATGTGAGTATGTTAAGTATGAAAGAAAACTTTCATGTCACTGTAAAATCAATAGGAAAAACCAGTGTAGAAGAGTTTTAGTAAAAAGGTCAGAATCATATGAAAACAAAGTCCAAACTCAATTCAAAGACTCGAAGAGTTAGGGGTTCTAAAATAAAACCCTAGTTCAATCAAATATATGATCAAATCTAGCAGAACCTCCAAATTTTAGGGTTTCCGCCTTGAATCAAGTACAGAGATGAGAAGACAAGTGGTGAAGCAGGTTCACAGGTTTCAGAGAAGAACTGAAACCTCTTGCATGCTTCTATCAATAGCAACACTCATGAGAAAGCATGATATCAAGGTAACAGGCAGAACACAGTAGAAGCACTCAAAGAAAAAATAGAGGAGAAACACTGATAGGAACAGTGAACATGCTTAAGAAGTTTTTTAGAAAAAACTTAAACAGGGCTTAGTAGAAGGAAAGTAAGGAAGCTTAAGAACTTAGCAGGAAAGTACAGTAGGAGAAACATGCTGGAACATAGTAGAAGAAAAATATAAGAACATAATAGAAAAGCATATGAGAACACAGTACGGAAAACATGGTAGAAGAACATACAAGCATGGAGTATATAAACACAGTAAAAAGAACATACAAGAACGGAGTATAAAAACTCAGTAGAAGAACATACAAGAACAGAACACAGTAGGAGAACATACGAGAACGTGGTAGATAAAAAACATAGGAGCACAGTAGGGGCAGATACACAATGGATCTAAAGAAATCGGAGAAAAATCTCGAAGGGTTAGGGCTTCAGAAGAACTCTAGAAGTGAGAAAGGCTTTGAAAGGCCACAGATCTGAGTCGGAAAGGTCAGAAACAGGCTTAGATAACCTTGGTATGCCGGAGCAAGGCCGGAGATGACCCTGGAACCTCGAATCGACAGAGGTATGTGTTCAACCCTTCATGGTTAGGCCTCGAATCTTCAGGTATCAGGTGCGTGGGAGCAAGAGGAGATGGGTATAAGACTTCCATAGCCTGAGAAGCCATGGATCTCGGTGGGTTTCAAGGTAGAAGTGATGGGAGGCGGCTAGGGTTAGAGAAGGTTCGAGAGTGTTTTAGAGAAGGGAGGGTTTCAGAGGTGGCTGGTTAGGTGAAATGATTTAGGGTTAAGGGGTGTTGGTGGATTAAAAAAGGAAAGGAGGGATTGTGGCCGTTGATCATTTTGATCAACGGTCTGGATTTAATGGGGGGCCGGGCAGGTTGAACTTAATTTGATCAGGGGAGGGTAGTTTAGGAATTGTGCTGGTCCATTTGAAATTGAAATTGGGGTTAATTGGGGGGGTCGATTTGGGCTAAAATTTAAATAGGTGGGGCTAATATTAAATAGTCATTTTCCCCTCTTTATTTTTATAAAAAATAGCAAAATGATTTCTGGAAACAAATTAAAGGTACTAAATTAATTAATAATACACAAATATTAAATTAAAAATATTGGGATCAATTTTGTAATTTTAAACGCAATTAAATCTTAAAATAGGCTAAAATTGCAATTATATGCAATTTAGCTTTAAAAAATACTAAATAAATTTGTAAAAATATGTAAAAATTAGATTAACTATATTTTGGTATAAATATGAGAATAAAATAAGTTAATCTAAAATGATAACTTGAGGAATAATTATTGGTTTTTGTACTGCTAAAATAGGGCAATAAATTGATTTAAAAATCTTTACAAAATTAGGAAAAATACTAAAACAATTGGACACACTTATATATGCATAAATATGCTATTTTGAAAGTATTTTGCATTTATAAAAAAATATACAGGGAAAAATTGGGTATTAACACCAGCTAGGAGCGAACTTTCCTTTTGCTTCCTGGTGGTGAGGGAGAATACGCCTCAAAACGAGTTGCCCCACTTCAAAGTTTCTAGGTCACACTTTCTTGTTGTAGGTACGGGCCATTCTTTGTTGATACAACTGCCCATGGCAGAATGCGGCCATTCGCTTTTCATCGATCAGGGTTAACTGTTCCAGACGGGTTTTGACCCACTCACTGTCCTCAATTTCAGCTTCAACAATGATCCGTAGAGAAGGGATTTCAACTTCTGCGGGTATCACTACTTCAGTGCCATAAACCAATAGATATGGGGTTGCTCCAACTGATGTGCGCACAGTTGTGCGATATCCCAATAATGCAAGTGGCAACTTTTCATGCCATTGCCTGGAACTTTGGATCATCTTTCTCAGAATCTTCTTGATGTTCTTGTTTGCTACTTTAACGGCACCATTATCTTTGGACCGATAAGGGGTAGAATTTCGATGCGTGATCTTAAACTGCTCACATATCTCCCTCATCAAATGACTATTCAAGTTCGCAGCATTGTCTGTAATGATAGTTGCAGGAATACCAAAACGGCATATGATATTGGAGTGAACGAACTCTACCACAGCTTTCTTGGTGACAGCTTTGAGGGTAATTGCTTCAACCCACTTTGTGAAGTAGTCGATGGCGACCAATATGAATCTATGCTCATTTAAAGCTTTTGGGTCGATCAGCCCAATGACGTCCATACCCAGGCAACAAACGGCCACGGTACTGACATGGGATGCAGCTCTATAGGTGGTACATGAATCAGATCGTCATGCACCTAACACTGATGACATTTCCGGACGAAACTGAAGCAATACTTTTCCATAGTCATCCAGTAATAGCCCGCTCGAAGGACTTTCTTTACCAAAACATACCCATTCATGTAGGGTCCAATCACCCCTGCGTGCACATCATGCATGATTCTTCTTGCCTCTTCAGCATCCACACATCTTAGCAAGTTGAGATCTGGAGTCCTTATATATAAGACCTCGCCGCTCAAGAAGAAACCGCCGACAAGCCTTCTAATGATTCTCTTTTGATCTTCATTGGCTTGCTCGGGATATTCTTTCGTTTTCAGAAATCTCTTGATATCATGATACAATGGCTGAACATTTGGTTCCACCTCGACTGTATTGCAGTAACCATGCCTTTCTCGGATTTGGATTTCTAACGGGTCAATATGGAGATTGCCTGGATAAGGCAACATCAAGGCCAAAGTAGCGACTGCATCGGCTAACTCATTGTGAAAACGAAGAATGTAACTGAACTCAACTGACTTGAACCACTTGCTAAGATCTTCCACATGTTGTCTGTAGGGAATAATCTTGACATCCCGAGTATCCCATTCACCCTGAGCTTGTCGGATAATCAAGTCTGAATTTCCCATGATCAACAATTTTTCCACATCTTGGTTGATTGCCATATTCATACCCATAATGCAGGCTTCATACTCAGTAGTGTTGTTTGTGCAGAAAAACCGAAGCTGGGTTGTGGATGGATAGTGCTGACCAGTGGGTGAGATCAAGATTGCCCTAATTCTGATGCCTTTTGCGTTCACAACTCCGTCGAAGAATATTTTCCAAGCATTGGTGTGTTCTGATGTTACCTCAACTGAATTAACCTCCTCATCCGGGAAGTAAGTACTAAAAGGCTGATATTCCTCATCGACAGGGTTTTTCAGCTAGGTGATCTGCTAGAGCCTGGGCTTTTATTATCGTGCGGGTGACATAGACTATGTCAAATTCAGTGAGCAGGATATGCCATTTTGCTAACCTCCCTATGGGCATAGGCTTTTGAAATATATACTTTAAAGGATCCAGCCTGGTGATGAGGTAAGTGGTATAGGCCAAAAGGTATGCCTAAGCTTCTGAGCGACCCAAGTTAGGGCGTATCAAGTCCTTTCCAACAATGTATATCTAACTTCATAACTTGTGAACTTTTTGCTCAAATAATAGATTTCCTGCTCTCTCCTACCGGTCACATCATGTTGCCCGAGGACACATCCAAAAGAATTCTCCAAGACTGTCAGGTACAAAAATAGAGGCCTCCCCAGTTCGGGTGGTACCAAGACTGACAGATTTGATAGATATTCTTTGATTTTATTGAAGGCTTCCTAACACTCATCTGTCCATTTAATCGCCGCATCTTTCTTCAATAGCTTGAATATGGGCTCACATGTGGAAGTCAACTGAGCAATGAATTGGCTAATGTAGTTCAACCTTCCCAGCAGGCTCATAACCTCTTTCTTGGTTCTTGGAGGAGGCAAATCCCGAATAGACTTTATCTTTGTTGGGTCTAGCTCGATGCCCCTCCGACTGACTATAAATCCCAAGAGTTTTCCAGACGGAACCCTAAACGCACATTTAGCCGAATTTAGCTTCAAATCATACTTACGCAGCCGCTCAAAGAACTTTCTCAGGTCCTGAACATGGTCATCCTACGTTCTGGATTTGATAATCACATCGTCCACATACACCTTGATTTCTTGGGGTATCATGTCATGAAATATGGTAGTCATGGCCCTCATATAAGTTGCCCCGGCATTCTTCAAACCAAAAGTCATGACCCTGTAACAATAGATGCCCCAGGGTGTGGTGAAGGCTGTCTTTTCCGCATCTTCTTCATCCATCAACACCTAATGATATCCTGGATAACAATCCACGAAAGACTGTATCTTGTGTTTGGCGCAGTTATCGACAAGGATGTGGATGTTGGCAAAGGGAAATTGTCGTTGGGACTTTCTTTGTTCAGATCTTGGTAGTCAACACACACCCGGGTTTTCCCATCTTTCTTTGGTACGGGAACCACATTATCTAGCCAAGTGGTGTATCGGACCACTGGGATCACCCTTACCTTCAACTGTTTGGTGACCTCTTCTTTGATCTTGTCACTGATATCAGTTTTGAACTTCCTTTGCTTTTGCTGGACAGGGGGATAATCGGGGTAAGTCGGAAACTTGTGGACCACCAAATCGACACTTAATCCTGGCATGTCATCGTAGGACCAAGAAAACACATCTTTGAATTCAAATAAAAGTTGGATCAATGCGTCCCTGGTTCTTTCATCTGTGTGAATGCTTATTTTTGTTTCTTGAACTTCTTTAGAACTACCCAAATTAACTGGATCGGTTTCATTTAAATTCGGCTTAGGTTTATTCTCAAATTATTCCAATTCTCGATTTATTTCCCTAAAAGCCTCTTCTTCATCATATTCCGGTTCTTGATTCATTATTTCACAATGAGATAACGTGTTTGGATCTGGCATGAAGTCCGCAAGCATGTCATGTTATTTAAAGCCGTATTATTAGAACTGAAAGAAGTAATAAGAAAAAGTAACAAAAATTAGAAAGAATAAAGAGAGATTAACGATGAAATATTAATTTCATTTCATTGAAGTTTGAAGATAACAGGGTTTACATAGGAATTAAAAGATAGGAAACTAAAAGAAACATCCGAGTTACACCCTGAAATAACTCGTGATGTAGAAAAGGTGGCAGGGCTGGACTACCAGGATTCCTGCCTGATTGGGAATGGAGTAGCCTTCCAGTTTTGCAACTTGGCATTGGGCCCCATGTACAACACCTCAGCAGTGCTCGAGCCTTCTCCCGGCTGAACCATGTGGGTTTCGTACAATATTTGCCTCATGGCTCCACATATGTCCTCAATTTCTCGGTCGTGAAGGTCTCATCTTCTTCTTCTTCGTTGTACTTGGGCCTGACGAATGTTCTATAGAGATGCGGAACCGGCTGAGGTAACACCCTACCATTGCTCTTTCGTTTATTTGCCCATGTCACATCAGCTTCTATGGCACGAAAACCCACACCGAAGAACTTCTTGCTGGCAGGTAGGGTGATAGGTTCCGTGATACCTTGCAATGATGCCCTGAGTCCCTTTCCAGGCTTATAACCATGCTTGATCATTTTAGCAGCGACCATGATGGACACATTTGATAGAAAAGGCTGAGGACAAGGGCTTCCCTCCTCATATTAATCTGCGACCACCACCTCGAAAGTTTGATAAACTATATGCTCACTACATTCCCTAGCTTCGAGACATGGGACTGATGGGTCCCGGTAAATCGACTACTCGTCTTCTCCATGAACCACAATTTCATGTTCTTCATATTCAAATTTCACCATCTGGTGGAGAGTGGAAGGTACGTCCCCTGCTGCGTAGATCCAAGGTCTTCCCAAGAGGAAATTATAAGAAGTGTCCATGTCTAGGACCTGAAAGGTCACCTCGAAATCCACAGGTCCAATAGTCAAAATCAAATTGATCTCACCTATGGTATCTCTCTTAATTCCTCAAAAGCACGCACACAGACATTGTTAGGTCTGATTCTCTCAGTCTCAATCTCCATTCTTTGCAAGGTTGAGAGAGGGCAGATATCAACTCCGAATCCGTCATCCAGCATGACTCTATTTACGTAGTATGCCTCACATTTAACTGTCAGATGGAGGGCTTTGTTATGGGCGGCCCCCTCCGGGGGAAAATCATTCTTGCTAAAGGAAATCTGATTGATTGCGAAGAATCTTTCCGCCATCCTTTCCAGTTGTTCCACAGTGGTTTCAATCGGGACATAAGCTTCATTGAGGATTTATATCAACACTTTTTGATGCTCAGTTGAGCTTATTAGTGGAGACAATAAAGAGACCTGAGCAGGTGACTTTCGGAGTTGGTCAATTATCTCATAGTCCGCAGTTTTCATTTTTCGGAAGAATTCTTCTGCTTCTTCGGCACTAACTGGTTTTTTGATCAGGAAGCATTTCTGTTTGGCATTGTTCACTTCTCCAACATTAAAGTATTTCTCAGCTGGGTTAGTTTCATTTGCTTTTCCCAAAATCTCTTTTCCCCTGTAGGTTACTACCGCCTTGTTGCAATTCCATAGGACGGCCGTAGGGTCTGTCATCGGCCTCTGTAGTGCGTGGCCAATAACCATGGGCTCATTCAGCCTTGGTGAAATTACTGGCCCCCGTACCAAATAGGTCCCTTTAGCCACGTACATCTTAGATTCCTTGTTCAGCTCTGTCGCGCCCCCTTTTTCTAAGGCGAAATCGGGTTTATGACATTTGAGAGGACAACTCGTTCCCTCTTGGGAATTGGGTTTTTTGGGTTGAAGAGTCTCCACGTAATGATTAAAGTGAATTAGGACACTAAAGAAGAGTTCAAGTTGGAAAACTAGAGTTCGGGTAAGGGCTAGAAATTATCTCGAGGGGAAGGTGTTAGGCACCCCCCAAGATCCACTAGTATGGTTCCCGGCCATGTTACAATTGTGACTTTGAATAACAAGTAAGCAAATAGAAGTCTCGAGTAGAGGGGGGTTTTCACATAATATTGCAAGCAAGTTGAGAGCTTGACGAAAGTAAAGAAAGCAGAAATTTTAAAGAAATAGTTTGAGAATAAAATAAACAAATAAAGGAAAGGGGGTCCTAGGTTTACAAATAATATGAATTATATCAATGCAATACCCGGTAATCACTCCTCAAAAGAGGGTCTACACGTGGTATTAGCGCACCGGTCATCATATCCATATCTACCCTTCCCACCCTGTTAAGGTATTAAAGCGCAGAATAGTATCGTTTCTTATTGCATGCTATTACCCATCCCAATCCTATCAGTCCCGGAGGCATTTGAGACTACTAATCCTAAAGGGGAGGGGGTTGGGGCTTTTCAGAGTTTTAAAAGGATAAAAAATCTAGGCGACAAACAAAACACATAAGAAATTAGGGGAAAAACAAATAGCAGTTAAGGCTCAAACAAGCATCCTCACTCAGAGGAGCAAATATATAGCATGACTTCAAATACTGGTTATGGTCTGAATTAAATCGTTAGGATAGGCATGGGTGATGGTACTCTACGGTACCCTTTTTTTTGTACTGCCGCGCCGCGTGGGGCGTCGGGGGCAGAGGGCGTCTGTGCAAAATGTGTCTGGAAATAAAATTTCGAACCATACTGGAATTACTACTGGCGCGGGCGCGCCGGGCGCCGCATGGGGCGCCACGGTAGTTCAAATTTCTGCGCTTCTTTGGTAATTTGGTCACAACGTTGTGTAGGAATGTCCGAACTATGAACGGTTTGAAGCGTTGGAAACTAGTCTCAAAGACCTTTTATTTGATAGGTTGTGCATCACACAAATCCTTATATAACCTGAGATATAATTGTCCAAAATGAGGTCTTGTGCGCACTCATTTGCAACTTTCGTCTATTATGAAATTTTATAACTTGGCTTAGACTTAGGCCTCTCCTTAGACCCCAATTCACTTCTAATATGACTTATACATTTATTAATATATCCAATTTATATCCATAATATCCTTAATCCTCATTTGTACGCAAGATAAAATATTTAGCCTACCTTGGCACCACGAAGTCTTAAATTACTAAACAAAATTTTCCGGGGCTTTACATTCTTCCCCGCTTAAGATCATTTGTCCTCGAATGAGGATCAAGTTTCATTCATTAGTCATCCTTATGTAACTTTTGCTTTTCACATTATGAAATATATCATCAGCCCCAAATTTGGCTAACTCCTTGAATTTTCGAAAATTTCGCCAGAGTTTCCTTTGTAACTAGGACTATCCACCTGTCAGAGGGCCCCAGATACATATCCTAACAACATATACATGTTCCATAGACATAAAATAACTTGTTCAACACCAACCATGGCCGCATAGGCAACTTATATAATCAAAATGGAATAGTTTAATATAGATCAAATCAAAATATAAGAGTTTATAGGAACCAAATGCATGAAAGCTATTATATAACTATTCAAACAAATGTGGGTACTTCTTTCTCATTTCTTCCTCTGCTTCCCAAGTGGCTTCCTCAACTTGCTGGTTCTGCCATAATACTTTCACGGATGCAATTTCCTTATTTCTCAGTTTTCGAACTTGCCTATCAAGAATGGCAACTGGGACTTCTTCATATGATAGCTCTTCATTCACCTCAATAGTCTCGACTGGAACGATGGTGGACTGATTCCCTACTACCTTCCTTAACATAGACACATGAAAGACCGGGTGTACCAATGACATCTCGGGTGGAAGCTCGAGTTTGTATGCCACCTGACCAATTCTCTGAATGATTTTGTATGGTCCGACATACCTCGGACTTAATTTTCCCTTCCTTCCAAATCGCATGATACCATTTATTGGGGAAACTTTCAAGAATACCCAATCGTCTTCTTTGAACTCCAAATCTCTGCGACGCACATCCAAATAGGATTTTTGGCGACTTTGAGCAGTTTTCAACCTTTCTTTAATAAGCTTGACTTTCTACATGGCCTGATACACGAGGTCCGGCCCTATCAATTCCGCTTCTCCAACCTCGAACCATCCGATGGGAGACCTACATCTCCTACCATACAATGCTTCGAACGGTGCCATTTGGATACTAACATGGAAGCTGTTGTTGTAAGCAAATTCTATGAGCGGCAAATGGTCATACCAACTACCCTTGAAATCAATAGTACAAGCACGCAACATGTCTTCAAGCATCTGAATAGTCCACTCTACTTGCCCATCGGTTTGTGGATGAAAAGTTGTGCTAAGGTTTACCTGCGTACCCAAACCTTGCTGAAATTTCTTCCAAAAGTTGGTTGTGAACTGAGCCCCTCGATCTGAAATGATTGAAATTGGAGTGCCATGCAACCTGACTATTTCTTTGATATACAACTGGCATACTGTTCCGTTGTGTCGGTAGATTTAACTGGCAAGAAGTGCGCTGATTTTGTGAGTCGGTCAACGATCTCCCAAATTGAGTCGAACCTGCGCGGAGTACGCGGCAGCCCTACTACAAAATCCATATTGATCATCTCCTATTTCCACAATGGAATTTCTATGCTTTGAGTCAATCCACCGGGCTTTTGATTTTCGGCCTTCACTTGTTGACAATTTGGACATTTTGCTACAAAATCTGCCACATCCCTCTTCATGTTGTTCCACCAATAAATTTCCTTGAGATCATGATACATTTTTGTAGAACCGGGGTGCACGGAATACCTGGATGTGTGAGCTTCTTCCATGATCCTTTCTCGAAGACCATTGATATTAGGAACACATATGCGGTCTTGGTACCGTAGAGTACCATCACCCATGCCAAAGGAAAAAGTTGTGGTATTGTGTTTGTGAATCCCCTCTTTCAATTGTGCTAACAATGGATCGTTGAATTGTTTTTCCTTCACCTCCACTACAAGCGATGATTCGGCCCTATTCTGTATAATTTCCCCTCCTTCACTGGAGTCCGCAAGGCGAACTCCCAAACTGGTCAATTGCTAAACCTCCCTGGCTAACGGCCTCTGATATGCCCCCAAATGAGCCAAACTCTCCCTAGATTTTCGACTAAGTGCATCTGCCACGACATTATCCTTTCCCAGGTGATAGAGAATCTCAATATCATAGTCCTTGTGTAACCCGAGCCATCCTCTCTGTCTTAGATTCAACTCCTTTTGTTAAAAAAAATATATTGAAGGCTCTTGTAGTTCATAAATACATCAACGTGGACCCCATATACATAATGTCGCCGAATCTTCATACAAAACTACCGCCACAAGTTCTAAGTCATGTGTCGAATAGTTCCTTTCATGATTCTTGCGTTGCCTTGAAGTATAAGCGATCATCTCGCCATGTTGCATCAATAGTGGACCATCTATGTCACATTTCTCTTACATATGACCTTCTAGGATTTGAGTTCTCCAGTAATTTTCTTGATATGGTTACAATCTTATGTGAGTACTTGCAACTTGCTCTTCCAAATTCTCAACAAAGACATTACTGGATGAGTTTTCTTATAGAACCCTCTATTTCAAAGGAATACATCTTCTAGCCTGCGCGCACACCTTAATATCATCAACATACACGACATTACATCAAATGTAATGTAACATTGTGCTCAGACCTTTCCTAGTCAACCTCTTTCCTCCTTGTGTGCCTTATAGGATTTAAGAAACCACTCCACTTCCTTTGTGAACATTCTCATGATCCCTCCATACTGTTAAACACTTCCCAAAACACGTATCAACAACCTTAGTACACATTCAACTCAGAAAGAGCACTGGCCCGAATAATAACTTGAAATCTTCCTAAATTCTTCAACAAAAACTTCTTGTTTTCCTTCTAAGTGTAAGAATTACTCCATCCTCAATAAGTAATTCACCTTATTCCAAATATTGTAGCTACCAATAGTGTTTGTTGGTATTGTGGCTTAAGAGTTATCATGTTAAACATGTTTGACTCGTAACAAGTGTTTATCCTCTCTCACTACATTTCAAACATTTCCTTTTGTTCTTTGGGTAGATTGTGTTGTTTTGCCTTATTTATTCTCCCTTTCGGTCTAGCCAATACATTAGTACTATCTTTTCTTTGTGATTGGGACATTCATTCCCATTCCATTTTGCTATAATAGATAATAGATAGCCTTATTGTTCCATGCACTTTTCTGCACCTCATGGACTCATGGTATCATTGTGTCTGGTTTGTTGAGTTTATCACACGACTATTTCACCACCAGTAGTCTCACTTTCCATTGTAATATGAAGACATGAACTCCCTCTAAATATTTTAGTTGATATTCAGTGTTACCCAAGTCGGTAACATTACAGTTAGTCCTTCATACCTTCTATTAACACTTGTGCTCCAGGCGAGTCCCCCATTCTGATACGAACTATTTTGCGATAACCATGGACATCTCAATTTTTAGATTTTCTTCTTATTTCTTCTTGCCTCATTATTCCTATCTAGTGAATAGCCACGCACACTTCCACATGTTACGTGGTCTTTTTCCTTAATTTGTTTTAACCCGCTCACCTCTTAACTCTTGTTAGGATATTCGTGGGAAATTGTGTTCATCGTCATATCACTTAACACTTCTTTGCTTGTAAGATTCTTTAGAGGCTCTCCATCAAGCCCTAATACCATCTTGGGTTATTATAGCATCACATTTATATCTCCCACGCGTTTCGCCTTTCTTAATGCCTTGGTACTTTGGTTAAATCACAGATCTATGATTAACCCATTCTAAAAACTCGCAACCTTCCATATTTGGCCTATAGTACTTCCTTAGGTTCCATTGTTCCTAACCCTATAACAAGTATAAAATCCCTTTACAAACATACTCTTAGTTTCTAGGATCGTTGGCCCTATCATTCACATTGTCATGTATGAAGAATTTACCTTCATTAACCTTCCATTTTTTTTTGGGTACTAGTGGTGTATCATTAGCATATCCTTTCAGATAATCACGTTATATATTATCACCTTTCTAGACTACGCATGTCTTCAACAAAATATTCAAACATCATAGCTACATGGTCTTACTCTTGTTTCATTGTATTTAAGTGGCCTTATTATGGCCCTTCCTCCCCCACTTAGGGCGAATGCCCCGGATTTTGACACAAGTCTTGAATTTAGCAACCTCATGGACATATGTTTCATATCTCTATCCCTCACATATATGTTCGACTATTAGGGAGATTGAAGTTAGCATTGTATTAAACGCATAAGTTCTCTACTCTTATTCAGCCACACGGACTTGGGATTCCAATTCCTCATGTCAATATCCTTTAGGAGTGTAACACAACTTCATACACTTATGGGATTCTTATAACATTCATAGCATAAGGGTCTTCTCATTATGGGTTCAATTGACTCTCATTTCATAATTTCTTGTCTCCCGTGAGAGACCTACATGTTTTTCATTACTCTCTTGGTCATGCCTTACATATATCACATGCTTATATAACAAATTTTTCTTTTACACCTTAGGATCATATACATGCTTCCCACACTATCAACAGGTGCCATATAAGCTCGCATCTCATTTATCAAGTCAATGTCTCTTTGGAGGTGGGTGATCAATCTAAACACTTTTCTCATATAAAGTATGCTTCTGGTACTATGTATGTATCTCATATATCCGTACAATTTGTTCAACATGATACACGTGCCATCTCATTAATACTCAGGCCTTTCTCATTGGTCATTCCATATGACAACATTACTTGAAATAGACGAAAGAGTGTTTAAACTTATCTCAAATATCAACGCACGAGTTAGAAGACAATCTTATAGTAAAGTTTTATCGCACAATCTGGAGTGTTGAAGAAGGGTAACATTCCTAAATGTCCATGTAGCCTCCAAATTATAGATGTGGTCGACAACACACCGATAAAAAGGACTCTACTAGACACGGCTCCGAGACATCCTAGGAAACTTTAAAACCTTAGGCTCTGATACCAAGTTTGTCACGCCCCAAAACCGAGTGGCACGACCGGCGCTCGATCGGGCAGCCCCAGCCAAGCGAACCTGGGTGCCTTTCCTATTCCACGTGTTACCCCTCTTTTCCATTTCCCATTAACCAAGTGAAATAGCCATTTATAAATTTAAACACATTCTTACGAGATTTACATAGCATACATAGTTACTTAGCGTGGTTTACAAGTTATACTGCCCAAAATACATAAGTACATAACCCACATTTCCTGTCTACGGAGCCTCTAGGGATACAAAAGAGTGATACAATACTTGCCGGTAACAAAGCTCCGGCTATACCTACACCAAAAACCAAAAAAAGTTTCCGAAATAAAAAGCGGCATGAGCCACGCAAGGCCCCGGGAGGAAAAGGGCTCACCAATGCTTCTGGCAGAAAGTGAAGGGGAGCTACGGTCGGTGGACTGGAGTACCTGCTATGGATCTACCTACAATCATAACACGAATGTAGCGCCCCCGGCAAAAGGGACGTCAGCACATTTGAATTGTACTAGTATGTATGAACAAACTTGCCCTAAGTAAACTCAAACCATACACAAGTAACAAGTAGTCATGGAACCAACAATCAAATACACATGAAAAAAAACCATCAAGCCAAACAAGTTACAATCTCTCCTTTTCCCCTTCAACATTTTCACATTAATGATTTCACAACTTTCTCATATTTTCATTTCAATAGTGACTTCGATCACTTTTCCACCCTTATTACCTCGGCCACCCTTATTACCTCGGCCACCCTTATCACCACAACCCACACCTTATTACTTCGTGTTACGGCGCGCAACCCGATCCCACCGAACAATCACAATTCACAAACAACACAACAATAACAACAACAACAACAACAACAATTCACAAAAAACAACAACAACAATTCTCAAAGAATTTATATAGCCATCAATACTATTTCCATCATGTTCAACAACTCATATGCATTTTATGTCACCGCGATAATTGCCAATACAAGACATATATGTTCTTGCCACAGTTGTTCCAACTGCATCATTTACGATTTCCTTCCATCATTTGTTTCTCAACTCTTACCACATAACACATTCACAATCACACATTTGATTTATTGCCAATTACGTACACCATTATATCGGGAGACTCAACCACGATCAATCAAATCATACCAATCACAAGAATTCCACAAATAATCCACGTAGATATCACATACCAAATATTCATACACCAAACAAAGTGACTTTACAAAGGTCAAAGTTAGCCATACATACCTTTCTTGATCTTTCCTTTAATTACTACGATATTCCGGAAATTCTAGCAACTTCAATCTATTTTGAGGCATAACAAAATTTGAACACAAATTAGGAAGATATTCATAATTCTAGCTCATTTGAGAATTTTATCAATTACTAGTTGTGCATCTTGATTTCAAATCTCTTTTACAAGATCCCCTTCATTTCCCAACCCAATCTTTACTTGTTTATATTCAAAAATCTTCCCACAAACCTAATTTATACATGCATGAATAATGAATACTCTCACATTCAAGAATCATCTTACTAATTACCCATTTCTAGCTAGATTTCAAAGTTGATGAACTGGGGAAAAGAAATTCCTACCTCTTTGAAGCCTAAGCAACCCTTTGATGCGATTTCAAGGTGTGATTCGAGGAACAGTAGTGAAATCTTTAGTTTTTCCCTTTACTCTCTCTAGAATCGCTCTCCCTTCACTCTAGAATACCAGAAATTTCCCCAAAAATAAACCTCAATCGAGTTAAATGAAACGGGGTTCGGGTCTTAAAAACCCATTTTTTTGTACTGCCGCACCGCGTGGGGCACCGGGGGCAGAGGGCGTCTGTGCAAAATGTGTCTGGAAAGGGCGCGCCAGGCGCCGCATGGGGCGCCACGGTAGTTCAAATTTCTGTGCTGCTTTGGTAATTTGGTCATAACTTTGTGTAGGAATGTCCGAATTATGAACGGTGTGAAGCGTTGGAAACTAGTCTCAAAGACCTTTTATTTGATAGGTTGTGCATCACACAAATCCTTATATAACCGGAGATATAATTGTCCAAAGTGAAGTCTTGTGCGCACTCATTTGCAACTTTCGTCTATTATGAAATTTTATAACTTGGCTTAGACTTAGGCCTCTCCTTAGACCCCAATTCACTTCTAATATGACTTATACACTTATTAATATATCCAATTGATATCCATAATATCCTTAATCCTCATTTGTATGCAAGATAAAATATTTAGCCTACCTTGACACCACGAAGTCTTAAATTACTAAACAAAATTTTCTGGAGCTTTACAGGTAGTCCCTTTATAGTGCAGAAAACGAGTAAGAAAAGGTAAGGAAATAACTTTGAAATCAGTCTCATATGATCTCCCTTCAGTTAAGGGATTTGCTTTCAAACGGGTAGAATACAATTGAGGAAAGAATTTGATTAAAATCTTTTCACAGTAGCATAAAAAGGGTAAATACATAGAGTTTATTTAAGACAAAAGTCCATTGGTACTTGGTTTGTAAAGAAAAAGGAAAGGGAATCAATCAGACAGCCAGAAATATCAACATTATAGTCTTAGTTCGAATGAACTAAGTCAGGAATAGGTAAAGAGGGTTCAATCGAAGAAAAATCAGTGATAATTCGTCAGCCTTATTAAAAGGATTTCAGAATCAATCAATCAGTTGGTAAAAACCTTTTGAAAGAGAAATTTCACATATATAAAGCATATCAACCAAACGAAAAGAATCGTCAGGTTACTCAGAAAAAGAGTCTAACATTGAAAGCCTTAGAGTTGCAAACAAAAGGGAATCGAGTTTAGTTACAGAGTCATAGTGAGTCTGAAAGCCTAGGGTCCCAAAGTGGAACCCTAATATCACTTGCCAAAGAAACCCCCAAATCCTAGGGTTTCGAATTGAGTCAGACATAGAGGTGAGAGAGCAGGTCATTGAAAGAGGCTCAGAAGTCTCTTCCAAAGACTTTATGAGAAACAAACATACATGATAGAAAGAACTGATTCAAGGTCATGAGAACATGTTTGAGAAAACTCGGAGTTTAAACAAGTT
Source organism: Nicotiana sylvestris (assembly GCF_000393655.2). NCBI lineage: Eukaryota > Viridiplantae > Streptophyta > Magnoliopsida > Solanales > Solanaceae > Nicotiana > Nicotiana sylvestris. The sequence continues at coordinate 127,989,079 of NC_091057.1, forward strand.
CAGAAGAAAGAGATGACACGAGCTTAAACAAAAGCAGGTGAAATGTGCTTAGCAAGAACACAAACAGAGCTAAATAAAGTGAACAAAATCAAAAAACTCAACCATAAACACGTATAGCAAAGAATAAAGACTAACAACACGGATTAACATGTGAGTACACGAATAACAACAAAAGTAGAAGAATATTGCGTAATAGAAAGAAAACAAGAGAGCAAACTCAAACATAGAAGAAAATAAAGCATACGAGTATAACATAGGTAAACACACATGAAGAAACAACAGAAAGAATCGGAAATATATTTGAAGAAAATTTTTCAGAAACCCTAAAATTGAAATTGAGCGATTTTGAAAAAGAAATTTGGGGAAAAACCTTTTAAAATGTAAAGTAAAGCCCAGACATATCATAGATCTAAAAAAATAGGCGAGTACAGAACCTCAGACGGCTTAGAGTTGCAGAGAAAACCCTAGAAATGAGAAAGGTCTTGAGGAAAGTCAGATCCTGAGTCGAAAAGACTCATATTGCTTGAACATGCCGGGGTAATGGCCGGAGAAGCCATAGATCTACAAATCTGAGAAGGATCTGAAGAGAGCCATTGTAGTCGGGCTTTAAAATGTTGAATAGTTTAGGTCTGATGGTGAGAAAAGATGAGTACCGACCATCCATGGCTGGAGACGCCATGGATTCCGGTGGAAATATTGTGAGATAAGGTGGGAGATGATTATGATTTCAGAGAGGCTCGAGAGGATTTGAGAGACGAAAGGGTTCAAAGGCGGCGTCTTAGGTGAAATGAATTAGGTCAATGGGGGTGTGGGAAAAAAAGGAAAGGGTGAATTACGACCGTTGATCAAAATGATCAACGGCCTGGATCAAAGGAGATTGGGCTGGTTTAATTTGGGGGCGAAATTAGATCAAATTGAGGGCCAAAATTGAAAGGTGAAAGAGCTGTAATTGAAATAGAAATGGGCTAAGTGTTAAATAGCCTATTTTTCCTTTTTATATTATAAAAATAGTAATAATAATTTTAAAAGTAAATTAAAAACACTGAGCCAAAAGATACTATATAAATATTAATTTAAAAATACTGGAAATAACTTTATAATTATAAAATGCTATTAATCGTGAAGTAGGCTATAATTGCAATTACATGCAATTTAGCTTAAAAATACCAAATAGATTTGTAAAAAATATACAAAAATCACCTTAATTATATTTTGGTGTAAATATGAGAATAAAATAAGTTATTCACCAAAATGATAATCTTGGGAATAATTATTGGATTTTGTACTGCTAAAAATAGACAATAAATTGATTTTAAAATCTTAAAAATTAGGAAAAAATATCAAAACTCTTGGGCATGCTTATATATGTATGTACATGATATTTTGAAAGTATTTTGTATATAAAAATACATAGGGAAAAATTGGGTATCAACAAGCTCGAACCTCTTGGAGGGCTCAATGTCATTTGTTCTTCCCTGTGAACCCGGGGAACATAAAGAATGGTATCTTTTGGAGGTACCGCCCCAGTTTTGGCTTCCATTGTCTTTTCTATATTTTGAGGGGTGGGTTTACTCTTCTTCTCCCCCTTGTCTTGTTTTGTAGCAGCTTTTGGCTTCTTCTCGACATCAGCGATTGCAATTATGGCTTTCAAAGCACGATCAAACTCCCTATCTTCGCAAATCATTCCAATAATCGGCCCGTTGTTGTGAGCCGGTAATGGGTTGTTGGTCACATTAGGAATTTCTTCATCCTTTAGCACTATCCGCTTTTGTTCTATGAGATTTTCAACGACCCTTTTCAGAGTCCAACAATCTTCAGTGTCATGCCCTTCCGCTCCCGAATGGTAAGCACAACGAGCACCGGCTCGGTAGGAGGGCGATTCCGGGTTTTGCCTGGTTTGGGGTACGGGTTGCAACAAACCCATTTGGACCAGCTTAGGAAAAAGGCTAGAATATGACTCACCAATAGGCATGAAGTTTGTTCTCATGGGTGGCTCCCGAGCACGTGCATTGTAGAGGAAGTTATTTTGTAGAGGTCGGGGATTATACTGATCTTGGTGAGGAGTGTTATTTCTAGGAAATAGAGCTCGGTTTTTTGTTGAACTGTTGTTGTGGCCTAGCGTATGGTTGGGCGTTCATTACTGCGTATGGCTGAGGAGCCATAACATAGGCCACATCCTAATGCGGATAATAATGTTGTGGGGTGCTTGGATGGAAGTAATTTCTGGGTGGACGGGGGTTTCTTACACTTAAAGTTGCCATCGCCACCTCTTCTTTCTTCTTTCTATTTGCTACATCTCTGGACCCGCCTTGAATTGCTTGGGATGTAGCTTTTATGGCAGATTGGCTCAATATGAGCCCGGTTTTCAGACCGTTCTCCACCATCTCACCAATCTTGATGCCCTCTGCGAACGGTTTCCCCATTGCAGACATCATATTCTGAAAGTAGTCAGCCTCTTAGGCTTGTAGAAAGACACTCACCATTTCTTTTTCATCCATCGAAGGTTTGACCCTGGCCGCTTGTTTGTGCCATTTGACAACATATTCTTAGAAACTTTCCGAGGACTTCTTCTTCAGATTCGACAGAGAATTCCCGTCAGGAACTATGTCTATGTTATACTGAAATTGCCTGACAAAATCCCGAGCCAGATCATCCCAAATATGCCAACGAGATATATCCTGATCCATGTACCACTCAGATGTGATGCCAACCAAACTCTCTCCAAAATAAACCATGAGAAGCTCCTCTTTTCCACCTGTTTCTCTCAGTTGATTGCAGTACCTCTTGAGGTGGGCTATGGGATCCCCATGCCCATCATACTTTTCGAACTTTGGGGTCTTGAAATCTAGGGGTAAATGCACATGTGGGAACATACATAGATCGGTGTAGGATACGCTCTTTTGTCCGCTCAAACATTGTATATTTTTAAGGTTCTGCTCCATTCTCCTCATTTTTCAGGTAATTTCCTCTTGCTTGGGGTTCTTTGTGATTTTCTCCTATCCCGCGGTAAACTCATACCGGGTTTGTTGGGGGTAGGAATTGGTGGCGAACTGGGTAGGTTCTGGTGGAAAAGATGGTACTTGGAAGGTGAAGGATGATGGATCAAAGCTAGGCCTGGTCAAAGTGGGTTGCGCCGTAGCCGAAGTTGGTGGTGCGGTGAATATGTTGGAGGCCACTTCCAAAATCACATGGGGGCGAACCTCAGAAGGTGTTCCAGCAAAGTGATCTGAGATGGTGGGGTATCCAAGTGGGGTATTCGGGTAGCTTATTGGGACGTTGGAGTTTCCACTTGCCATGGGAAGTAACTCGAGAAAACCAGGTTTGGCGCTTAGCGGCTCCCTACTATTGGACCAGGCGTCCCACATTTCAAGCACGCGGAGGCACAATGCCATATTCTCCTTAGCAGCCGCTGACTCGGAGGTTGGGATAACAGATAGCGGGCTATCCTCTGGGATAGGAACTGTTGACAAATGACTTTCCGGCGACATTTCAACACTGCCCTTTGATCTTGTAAAGTACGGGTGTGAATCAAGGTTACCACAAACCAACCACCTTTAAAATAGAAACTATACTCAATAGTAGACAATAAAACCGGTTAGTTTGAAGCAATTAACACTTAAGTAATCGCACATTGGGGTGTGATGCACCTATACAATTAAATGTGTTTCTACATATTTTTCAACGATTGCATGTCTCATCCCGACTTTTGTTTATCCCCCCCCCCCCCGATCTTCTCTCTTGCTCTTTTTGCACTCTTATTTTCTCTCTTCTTGGTTTTTCTTTTGGCTTTCTCTCCCTTTTCTTTTGGTTCTTTCCTTTCCAACATTCCTCTTTTATTTGAGTTATTTACAAAATTATGACTGGATCCGATGAGAATTGCCTACGTATCACGATGCCGCGTGAATCAGATCATCACGTAGTTTAAGAAATAAATGCGAAAAATAAGGAAATAATTTTGGGGATTTTCAATTTTCATTAATAAAAACTCTACTATTTTATATTACAAAAGACTCCATCATACTCTTTCTAGGAATTTAAAACTCAAAACATACTTTAAAACTACGAATTGAAATACCGACTTGAAAAATGAAACTAAAAATCAAGAGTACATAAGTGATTCTATTCCAGGGGCATGTGGGACATCAGTCGATCTTGCCACGGGCCTGCATGCAAGATCCCCTTGAAGACGCTCCAGGTCACTCATTATTTAACGAACAAAGGTCATTACCGCAACAAAGAAAGTGGTTCTAGTCATGTCTTCACATTCATGGCACTTCATGACAATGTAATCAGCAATTACTCTAACCCTTTCCCTGATGATACCCTTTTCTTAGAGCAAACGCCCAATTTGCTGAGACCTAGCTTCTAGCACTTGGGTGTCATGATGGTTTTGACTCTGCAGCCGTTGCATATCTTCCTCTAGCTGGGACATCAATGCATAGCAATGTTCACTTTTGGCTTTAAAATTCTTAGCTTGTTTGGCCATCTCATTTTCGAGGGTAGTTAGCTTTTTCTTCAAATCTGTGATTGTTCCCCCATACTTCCTTTTCAACTGTCGTACAAACTCTGCCTGTCCCTCTGCGTTCTTTGTCAACTATGCCCAGGATCTTTCTAGATTAACATCGGATTTCTCTAAGTCATCCTGATACTCAGATACTTTCCTTCTAAGACCACTTATGAGCCTCTCATCTGCTCGGCTTCTTTCTTGGTTCTCAGCAGCTATTTTCATTTTTTTGGATCTGAGCTCTAAGGGCTTTGTTTTCTTGAGCTAGCTTCTTCTTTTCCCCTTCATCGGCAGTAGCTTGTACACTATTGTCAAATTTGAGATCCCTAATTTGTCCCTCCAATTTGCTTATCTTGGCCCTGTAGCTCGCCTCTTTCGCTAACCAATCCCATTGTTCCCGTGAATTGTTAGTGAATTACTAGACGTGGGGTCTTTTAGCAGGTCGTTCGGGCTCACGAGGGACTTGAAACCTTTTACCAAACCAAATCATGTAATTAGGGTCTAACTCGCCTTTAGATAGATCCTGCACCTGAGTCTTTGGCTCTAAAAATCTACACTCATTCCAAATCTGACGAACTTTTCCTTCTTGGAATACAGCTTTTGGACCGAATTTGATGACTTGTCGGCTCAGATCTTTGTCATGTGGGATAGTTTGAAATCTGCCTAGTTGGTGCAGCACCCTGTGAGGAGCATATGGCTTGATGCTCCGGAGACCCATTAGGAGAAGATAGCACACCTCGGTTGACATGTAAATGACTTTAGTGACAGGGAGCCAACCGAAAGTCCACTCAATTTTGTCTGAAGTTAAGGAACTTAAATGCGCAAACCAGGCTTCTGTACCTTCTGGAAATTCACAACCCACTACCCGATTTTCATACTCTTCAATGCAATTCAGACCAGTCATGCCGTAGTTCATGTACCCCAAGCGGTGACAAAGATGTTCTTGTATCCAAAGTTGTATGAGCAGGTTACAGCCCTGGAAGAATTTTCCCCCTTCTCGACAGGTGGTTAAAGCTCGGTAAATCTCCGCTAAGATCATTGGAATAATGGACACTTCCAAATATGGAATCAAGACAAGAGAAATCAAGTCCATATCCAAGTTGAAGTGATTCTCATTGTATGTGTCCATTTCACATCTGTGCTCGCTAATAAATTTACCCACTTTCCACAAACCTGATTTCTTCTTGGTGGCACGCAACATCCAGTGACAACCCATATAGTCTCTACGACATACAGCCTTGTATTTCTCCGTAGTTGACTCACTTACCGTCATCTCATGACACTCTCTTATACTGTAAATTTTTACAGTCCTAATTAGGCGAGCTTTATCGGGGAAATACATACCCTTTGTCAGAACAGCTGGTCTAGACTCATTCCACATCGCTGACCGAAATTCATCATCATCCCTTGTGAGGGCATCCACGTTCGGCATGCTTGGCAAATTATCAAGGTAGGGAATATTCCGCTCATGAAATGGCACGTGGGACTCGTACACTCTTGGTCTAGCTGGAGGTGGAGGAACATGCTCCCTCGTCAACTCAGGTTTAACATTCACTTCCTCCTCATCATCACCCTCATCATGGAAGGGTGTGTCATCCCGAGACTCATCCGCATTGTTGTCATAATCACTATCATCTTCCTGACTCTACGCATCTGCCAAATCACGAGTAAATACGTCGTCTATGGGCAACTGTGTGAGGTCAGGAGCTTCAAGAAGCTCGTTTTCACTGCACATAAACAACAAAATGATAAGTTACCCAACTAGATAAATACTTTAGATATAGCTATATCACTTTACTTATAAGTCGTACTGTCTTGACGCTTCATGATGGATATTTTCTTGTTGGTGATGACTCCTAGATGGACCACCATGGTCCAATACTCCACAACTACGCATATTCCAACTAGGGGTAGGGTCATAACTTGTAAAATTCATATCCGGCCGGTACCCCCTATGAAAAATATGAGTGTTAATACAAATCCAATTAAAACATAAATTAAACATCGCTAAAGCGTAGTAAATTGAAGTTTACCAGTCGTCTTGTTGATTATCTAAAGTCGAAAAATTATTTTGTGGCTGCTCATTCGCCGGTGGTGACAAGTTTAAATCAAGGTAAGCTCTTTCATCACCAATCTGTCCGGCAAAAACTGCTCCAGAATAACCACCCGATGACTGGGGGTTATCCCTACTATGCATGCCCTCATTATTGGGAACGTCTTCCACCTTGACGTACATTTCCAATAATTTTATTACAATAAATTCCCTATATTCATCCGGAATCAGCAAAAAATCTCTAAGAGTTTCATCATCCTCAATGTTAAACTCAGAATAATAAGCAAACCCCTGCGGAGTCACTGAATACGGAAATCTATCGGTTATTTTAAGGTTAACCGAACGCCTCCTCTCATTCATTTTTTACGTAACAATGATACCAATTTATCGTACTCCATAGTAAGCGGCAATTTAACATGACATTGTGGAGGTGAGCTATACCTCACAGAGTTATTCTCCAACACAACCTCACCCCTCCAATATAGTGAAACCCTTATTTTTGCCACTTCAGACATTGTAAAAAAATAATTGATAAGAAGAAGAGAGAAGTATGAACGTAAGTTTGAAATAAAGTATTGAATGAATTTTTATAAAATTGAAACGGCTTTAAATAAGGCAAGTCCGACGTTGGGGTGTAGAATTTTTCTATGTAAAACGCAGTACAATACTACGTTTTATGTATTGAATTATTGTTATGTCAATTCATTATTGGTGGGGGCAAAAACAAGAGTACAACGCAATTACTTAATGTAAAACGCATTATTATACTGCGTTTTACAAATGTATCTTAGTAAAACACAGTATAGTACTGCGAATTACAAAAAAAAATTTAAGTAAAACGCAGTACTATACTGCGAATTACTTTAACGGCAAAATTTCCGTTAAAGTAATTCGCAGTATAATAATGCGTTTTACTCATTTATATAACTTTTTTTAAAGTAGTACAAAAGTGTTTTTTGTAAAAATAATTAAAAAAGGCTTCGGAGTCGTGAAATATAGGAGAACAATCGTGTACACTGTATGACAGAGATCGTCCAATGGAAAATTATCTCCCTTTGGGATGCTGAAAGATCAAAAGTCAAATGCATTGAAAAAGTATGCTGCGTTCCTACTTTAACTTCCCAAAAAGATTCGAAATATTTTGGCATGTGAATCATGCCGTTGATTGGGTTCAACGGCTGCGTGTCAGTGACCCGAAAATATGTTAAATGGAAGTAGTAATTTTAAAAAAATTCAAATAAATGAGTAATTTTTTTTTACCTTTTTCCAATTATTCTTTCAAGAAAAATGTAGAAACGGATATAAGAGAAAAATTTAGTAGATCCAATCATTTGTTTTAACCTTTGTATATTACATTAGCTTCAGAGTTGATCAATATTGACACAAACTCGGTCAGTAGGATCCAACTCTTCTCTACGTTGTACAACATAGCCCATGTTGTCCAGCCAAAGGCCCAATGATCTAATTCTATTCTCTTTTGGTTTCATTCCTATTTGGAATTGGATTCGGTTTATTCCTATTTTGAATGGGTTTTGGTTTTAAGAGAAAGCACCACTCATGATCTATAAATAGGATAACCTTAAAGAATTATTCTATGCTCATTGATACAAGTCTTTGAAAGACTTAAGCACATAAGAGAGCTTTCATCAAGAGAGAAGAGAGAAGAAAAATATTTATTTTGCTGCAGATTTTTGTTCCAACGAGCCAACTTCAAATTACGTTTTCCGATTCGTTAACCGTTGGATCGGGCTGAAATCTTGATTGAGTGTTCGTAACATCTTGGTCTTTGATTTGAATGGTGCAGATCGGATTTAGATGCTCGTAACATCTGATTTCGAGCCTCGAATAGCAGGTTCATTTTTGTGGATTATACTCTTTCTTCAATTGATTAGTTGTTGCTCTTGTTGCTATTGTTGCTCCGTGTTTGGCACTTGTTGTGTAGCCAATTTGGAAAATTTTTGTAACCCTTTTATTGTTATAGTGGAGCCTTTTTGGATCTTTGTGATCTCGTGGTTTTTACCTTCGATTTGAAGGGTTTTCCACGTTAAAATTTGGTGTTCTTTATCTTTTTTACTTTCGGGTTTGACTCTTCCTCGACATAACAGTGGTATCAGAGCCTTGGTTATTTATCCAGGTTGTTACAAAATGGAGGCGAATATGAGCAAGATGGTATGTTTAAATGGGAGAAATTATAATGTTTGGAAAAGCAAGATGAAAGACTTGTTGTTCGTGAAGAAGATGTATCTACCCGTTTTTCCAGCTCATAAACCCGAGAGTATATCCGATGAAGATTGGGATTTCGAGCACCAACAAGTATGTGGATATATACGACAATGGGTTGAAGATAATTTTCGCAACCATATTGTGAATGAGATACATGCGAGATCTTGTGGGAAAAGCTAGAGACTCTTATGCTTCAAAAACCGGGAACAACAAATTATTTCTGCTAAAGCAATTGATGACCTTTAAATAAAAGGAAGGCAACCCTATCCTTGATCACATAAATAATTTTCAGGGCGTCCTTGATCAAGTATCTAGAATGGGAGTTGATTTTGATGATGAGATACAAGGACTTTGGCTTCTGAATACTCTGCCAGACTCTTGGGAAACTCTTCGAGTTTCTTTGACAAATTCAGCTCCTGAAGGTAAGGTGACCATGGAATATGCCAAGAGTGGTGTGTTGAACGAGGAAGTAAGGAGAAAATCTCAGGGTTCGTCCTCACAAGCATATATCTTGGTTACTGAAGATCGGGGGAGAGATAGAACAAGAGGCTCAAGGAATTGAGGTGAAAGTAGAAGTAAGTCAAAGTCCAAATACTATAATATTACATGCAACCACTGTGGCAAAAAAGGACACATCAAAAGGCTTTGCCGCAAGTTGAATCAAGACACTAGAGAAGGAAAAAAAGCTGAAAATAACGAGAACAATGTTGCTGCTATTGTTCGAGATGACCTTTTTGTTTATGATGAAAATGTCATCAATTTGGTATCCCATGAGATGAGCTGGATAGTAGATTCTTGAGCTACCTCATATGTCACACCAATAAAAGACTTTTTCTCATCTTATACTCCTGTTGATTCTAGAGTGTTAAAAATGGGCAATGCCAATGAAGTTAAGATTTTTCGTGTTGGCACAGTTTGTTTGAAAACTAATAATGGTTCAACATTAGTTTTTCAAGATGTCAAGCATGCTCCAGACTTTCCTTTCAATTTGATCTCCGCGGGAAAATTAGACGATGAAGGTTACCATAATGCCCTCTTTAATGGCAAATGGAAGCTCACCAAGGGCTCGTTAGTAGTGGCTCGAGGAGTCAAGTCTGGTTATTTATATGTGACACAGGGCTCTATTCTTAATGACTCAATAAATCTGGTGGAAAGTGATACTTTGTCAGAATTGTGGCATCGAAGATTGAGTCATATGAGTGATAGGGGGATTACGTATTTGGCTAAGAAAAGTTTGCTTTCTGAAGTGAAACAAGCAAAGCTGAAATGTGCATACATTGTTTAGCTGGCAAACAGAAAAGGGTTTCCTTTCATAGCAATCCTCCCTCAAGAAAGCCCGATTTATTGGATCTAGTACACTCTGATTTGTGTGGTCCTTTTAAAGTAAAGTCAAAAGGTGGTGCACTTTACTTTGTGACCTTCATTGATGATCATTCTCGTAAGCTCTGGGTGTATCCTTTGAAATCTAAAGATCAAGCACTTAGCGTGTTTAAGGAATTTCAGGCCTTAGCTGAAAGACAAACGGGGAAGAAATAAAAATGTATTTGCGCTGATAATGGTGGTGAATATTGTGGTCCTTTTGATAACTATTGCAAGGAAAAAAGGAATTCGCCATCAGAAAACTCCGCTCAAGACACCTCAATTGAATGGTTTGGCAGAGAGGATGAATAGAACTCTAGTTGAGAGAGTTAGATGCTTACTTTCAGAGGCTAAACTACAAATACATTTTAGGCGGAAGCACTTAACATTGTTTCCTATGTTATCAATTTGTCTCATGCAGTTACTTATATGGTGATGTCCGAGACAGAGTTTGGTTTGCCAAAGATATTTCTTATGATCACCTGAGAGTTTTTGGGTGTAAAGTTTGTGTGCATGTTCCTAAATATGAGAGATCGAAATTGGATGTCAAAACTAAGCAGTGCATCTTTATCGGTTATGGTCAAGATGAGTTTGGGTATCATTTTTATGATCCAGTTGACAATAAACTTATTAGAAGTCGTGATGCAATATTCTTTGAAGACCAAACTATTGAAGATATTGACAAAGCTGAGAAGATAGATTCTCAGAGTAATGAGATCTTAGTTGATATTGATCCAGTTTCAATTGCTAAGGCACCTATTGCACATAAAGGAACCCAAGACAATGATGGAGATAGTGATCAAGATCAAAATGATCATCATGGTATAGATGTTATGGATGCTCCAGTTGATGAAGTTGTGGTTGATCAGCAACCAATTCCTACACAGGTAACTACTTTGAATGCTCCTGAAACCTCTCTTAGAAGATCTACAAGGGAGAAGCAAAAATCCATGCGCTATCCTCCTGATGAATATATATTTTTGACTGACATGGGAGAACCTGAGAATTATGATGAAGCCATGCAAGATACTTACAAAGATCAGTGGATCGAAACGATGGAAGATGAGATGAAGTCACTCCATGAGAATGGCACATATGAGTTAGTGAAATTGCCGAAAGGTAAGAGAGCTTTATCTAACAAATGGATATTCAGAATAAAGCAAGATAATCATACATCTGTGCCTAGATACAAGGCGAGGTTAGTTGTTAAAGGTTTTGGCCAGAAGAAGGGAGTTGACTTTGATGAAATTTTCTCCCCTGTCGTGAAGATGTCTTCTATTCGTGTGGTTCTCGGCTTAGCTGCAAGTCTAGATTTAGAGGTTGAGCAGATAGATGTCAAGACTGCTTTTCTTCATGGTAATTTAGATGAGGATATTTATATGGAGCAACCTAAGGGTTTTGTAACTAAGGAAAAAGAAAATTATGTCTGCAAATTGAAAAAGAGCCTGTATGGATTGAAACAAGCTCCAAGGCAATGATATTTGAAGTTTGAATCTATCATAGAAGAACAAGGGTACAAGAAAACTTCTTTAGACCACTATATATTCTTTCAGAAGTTCTCTGATGATGATTTTATTATTTTATTGCTTTATGTGGATGACATGCTTATTGTTGGCAAGAATAAATCTAGAATTGTAGTCCTTAAGAAATAGTTAAGCAAATCATTTGCGATGAAGGACTTGGGGCCAACAAAGAAAATTTTGGGCATTCAAATCCACCGACACAGAGATAGAAAGGAGTTATTTCTGTCCCAAAAGCAATACATTGAGAAGGTACTCAAGAGGTTCAATATGACAGATGCAAAAGTGGTTAGTACTCCTCTTGCTAAACACTTCAAATTGAGTATTAGTCAGAGTCCATCTACTGATGAAGAGAAAAGGGAGATGTCTCGTATTCCTTACTCTTCTGTCGTTGGTAGCTTGATGTATGCTATGATTTGCACCAGACCAGATATTACATATGTCGTTGGTACTGTTAGTAGATTCCTTTCTAATTCTGGAAAAGAACATTGGGATGCAGTAAAATGGATATTAAGGTATTTGAAAGGTACTGCAGATTTGAAGTTGTGCTTTGGCAATGGCAAGCCTGAACTTGTTTGTTACACAGACTCTGATTTAGGAGGCAATCTTGATAATTCAAGATCCACTTCCGGTTATTTGATAACTTTTGCAGGGGGGGCTGTTTCTTGGCAATCTAGACTACAGAAGTGCATAGCTCTATCCACCACAGAAGCCGAATATATTGCTGTCACAGAAGGTGCCAAAGAACTATTATGGATGAAGGAGTTTATTAATGATCTTGGCTTTGAGCAGCCAAGATACATCTTATTTTGTGATAATCAGAGTGCTATCTGTCTCACCAAGCACTCCACTTTTCATTCTAAGACCAAACATATAAATATAAAGTATCATTGGATAAGAATGGCTGCGGAAGAGAAATTATTTGAGGTTGAGAAGATACACACTGATGAAAATTCTTCGGATATGATGACAAAGGCGGTGGTTGCAAATAAACATGAATTTTGTAGAAAAATGGAAGGCATGAAGCTTGTCAATAGTTCCTCTACTTAAAGACACATTTGGCCCCTTGGCTAGAGGGGGAGTTTGTTGGGCACATGCCCATGTTGTCCAGTCAAAGGCCCAATAGCCTAATCCTATTCTCTTTTGGTTTCCATTCCTATTTGGAATTGGATTCTGTTTATTCCTATTTTGAGTGGGTTTTGGCTTTAAGAGAAAACACCACTCATGATCTATAAATAGGACAACCTTGGAGAATTATTCTATGCTCATTGATACAAGTCTTTGAAAGACTTAAGCACATAAGAGTGGTTTTTGAGAGAGCTTTCATCAAGAGAGAAGAGAGAAGAAAAATATTTGTTTTGCTGCAGATTTTTATTCCGACCAGCCAACTTCAAATCACGTTTTCCATTCGTTAACCGTTGGATCGGGTTGAAATTTTGACTGAATGTTCGTAACATCTTGGTATTTGATTTGAACGGTGAATCGGATTTAGAGGCTCGTAACATCTCATTTCAAGCCTCGAACATCAGCTTTATTTTTGTGAATTATACTCTTTCTTCAATTGATTAGTTGTTGCTATTGTTGCTCCGCGCTTGGCACTTGTTGTGTAGCCAATTTGGAGAACTTTTGTAACCCTCTTATTGTTATAGTGGAGCCTTTTTTTGGATCCTTGTGATCCCGTGATTTTTACCTTCGATTTGAACGGTTTTCCACGTTAGAATTTAGTGTTCTTTATTTTCGGGTTTGCCTCTTCCTCGACATAACACTCTAGACAATAGTATTACAAACTACTACCTCCATTTACTTTTACTTGTCCACTTTAGACTTTGCACGCCTCTTAAGAAACAATAAATGAAGTATATATTTTACAATTTTACCCATAATAATGATAGTGTTTCCAAAAGTCTTAGGAAATGATTTGGGAAATACATAATTAATGTATAAGGGTAAAGCAGGGGAAAAATGTCGTCTTTCTCTTGATTTAGTTATTAGTATAGTGGACAAGTAAAAGTAAAAATGTATTTTTAGTATAGTGGACAAGTAAAAGTGAACGGATGGAGTAACTTAAAACCATTCTTTGATACCCATAGCTTGTATATTAGGGACTGTTTGGTATGAGGGATAAGGTGGGATACGATGGATTAAATTTATGTTGTTTGGTTGGCGGTATAAATTTATCCTGGGATAAATTTATACCTTCAACCAAACAAGGTATAAATTTAATCCAGACTTAATCTAGAATATCCTATCTTATCTCACCGTATCCATCAAATGTGAGATTATTTTATCTCATCTCTTATTTGGTATAAATTAGTACTGGGATTACCCGGAATAATTTAGTCCGCATACCAAACGATCCCTTTGGGTTTAAATCTTTACAACTAATTGCCTTTGATTAACTAAATTAGAATAGCTAAAACACTGATCAACAAAACAGATGTCTTAGCCTTTAGCCAAATTAAGACAGTTTAAATACTTAAAGACCTCTTCTAAGCCATACTTAGCATTCGTAATTTAGACCTCAATTATGTCATTAGCCTTAGCTAGACGTGAATCCCTTAGACTAAACAACATTTAGAACAGTTGTTTTATCGAAAATAGACAATTTAGACTGATTAGCTCCTAGGCCTTGACCAATCTCTGTCCGTAGACGAAAGTTTCCAAACTAATCTCTGTCAAATACATTAGAAAATAACTAGATATTTGTCTTGTTTCTAAATGGAAAGCTGCAAAAACTCCACATCTTCCAAATAAATCATTGGCATTCCATTATTTAAAAAATTTCATATCAATCATTGCACATGACAATAATATTCCATTCCATTCATCATCTGCTAATTATATTATCAAAGGAAACAAACAAAACTTTGTAACAGAGGAGAGCGGCAATGCAGAATATTGAGCTGGTAAGTCTGTTTAAAGCTTGAAATCCATTGTGCTAGCCAGAGGCGGATGTAGTGCGTTAGTTATGGGTTCAATTGAACCCATAACTTTCGATGCGGAGTAGAAATTTATGTGTAAAAATTCATTGAAATTGCAAAAATAATAGATTTGAACCCATAACTTTAAAAATATAATGAGTTCAATATTAAAAATCTTAAAAGTTGAACCTATAGAGTTTAAATCCTGGATCCGCCTCTGGTGCTAGCCATGTGTCCAAAAGAATAGGAGAGCATCTTTTCTCGTTTAAATACTCAACTTGTTTTAGTACTCTGCTCTCTAACTTCCCCTTTAATTTTTTCCCTTATATACAATGCACTGGTTCTATAATATGATCCTAACCATGTGTTGAAGGAATCATCAATCTGCTCTTTTTCTGTTATATCTACTTCTTTGAAGTAATACAAAGAGCAAGATTTTTCATGTGCTAACTGACGGCGCATGCATTCTTTCTCTTTTAACATCTTCTTTCTTGTATAAATACTTGATTGGAGAATGTTATTCTCTGCATATAATTAGTCCAAGAATCATTAAAATTTTGAAGATATTATGTTGCTGGAGATGGGGTTTCAAGGAAGATATGAGAGACTTGGCGGAGTTGAAGATCTGAAAGTTGCAACTAGGCCAAGAAGGTGTTGGCTAATCAAGAAAATGAATGGAAGATTTAAAGGTATAAAGTTATCACGGTCGAGAAAGTTGAATTGGAAGGCATTTTCTATGGTAATATTGCCAAGGAGGATTGCTAGAATATATAGGGAGATAGTGAAAAGAATGAAAAATATGGAAGATGTATGTCCTGCAATTGTATTTTCTTGTCATTGGGGACTTCCTGTCCTTTCTCATTCTGCTGTTAAATCCCGAAGGAATACATTTTGATGTTGGCTTTTATGCCTATTTTTAATCAGAAGAGTTTTATTGTTTAAATCAATACTACAACAGTTTGGAAAGTTAAAAGGTTTAAAAAGGTGTGTGTGTGTAATTGCAGTTCCATATTTCAGCTCACAGCAGGTTATGGATACATTCCTTTTTATTAGTAGTATTTATTTTTCTTGATATATATCTCGAATGAAGTGGTTAAGTGGCTAACCTTTCAAGAAAAGAATGGAGAAATAAATGAAAAATCAGTAGCTAGCCAATAATTGGGAAGAGGATAAATTAACTTCAGTTAGTACTTCAAAAGATTTGGATGTCGGATTTGGATATTGAATGATTTATTTTGTTGTTGAGCTACAAGAAAATGAGTGCTTAAGTATAAAGTATTTTGTGACAATTTCTTTCTATAACTCATATATTTTGAAGGTTCGTCCGGTGACTACAGTAGCCTCTTTATACTTACTAATAATAGAAGAAATTTAGGGTGTGTTTGATACGAAGGAAAACATTTTCCGGAAAACATTTTTCAATTTTCCCATATTTAGTTGGTTTAAATATTTTGAAAAATATTTTCCTTATCAATTCATTTTTCTCAATTAAAGGAAAATGTTTCTTTATCAAGAGAAGAGAAAACATTCTCCAAAGCTCCTTCTCACTAACCCCTTCCCCACCCTCACTAACTCTTTCCCCACCCTCACCAACCCACCCCACCATCTCTCCAAAAAAAGGTTTTATTTTTTCAAATTTTAGTTTTTCCATTACCACCCACCCTACTACCCCTCCATCCCCTCCTTCCCCGCAAAAAAAAAAAATTACCTTAATTTTTTTTTTGCAATTTTAGATTTCTGTTTTTTCATTTTTCTGCACCACCCATCACCCACCCCAACCCCGCGCACAAAAGAAAAATTTTAAATTTCTGTTATTTTTTCGTTTTACTGCCCCGCCCCCACTCCCCCTCCCGAAAAAAAAATTTAGATATATTTTTCAGTTTTAATTTTATTATTTATCGGTTTAAAGGCTTAAAATTTTACAAGTTCCAAAATTATGAGTTCGGAGGTTTACGTGTTTGGAAGTTTACGGGTTCGAAATTCCGCGGTTTAAAAGTTTAGCGGTTCGAGGGTTTATGAAATTTGTGAGTCCAGAAGGTGGTTGGTTTGAAAGTTTATGACTTCTTTATTATATCTAAATTATTTATGAATACTCTTGAGAAGTTATTTTCCTTAATTTGCATATCAAACACCGAAAAATAAATAAGATTACTGCTTATTTTCCAAGAAAATATTTTCTTGGAAAACATTTTCCGTTATACCAAACACACCCTTAGGAACATTTGCGACATTTACACGTATCTATTTCAATTAGATAAATAGCAACGATTTGGATACGTTTAGCAACGGTTAAGACCAAATCAAGTAGAAACGAGATATGTATGTGACTCAGGTTTGTTTAACAATGTTGGTCCACATACCTCCCTTCCATATAAAGACAATCACATCATCACTCCATTAGATAGAAATACAATCCATGACTTTCTAATACTCCAATTGATATAACAAACTAATTATCTATTTAGAATTAATTTCAAACTTATTCTAGTTTGGTAACAGTAAAATGTAAAATGTGTAAACCATTAATTGCGTTTCGCAATAAAATAATTAGTCATACAAATGTCTAACACAAATCTCCAAGCAAGTGTAGCTACTCGGACGCACGAAAAATAATATAGAAGGTTATTTTGATCACGCAGAGATACAGGAAAACAAAGTAAAAAATCAAAAGCAAAAAAATGTGTATGCAATTTTATAAAAATTAATTAACCAAAACGCTGTGTACAAGCATCCCGAACGAGATAAAAACATTAAAGTATGAATATTTACCTTAAATTCATGAACTAAACTGGCTTAAAGGCTGATTTTGCATATATTCAAGAAGATTTGGAAAAATTTTGAGTTAGGGTTTTGATGGATGAAATTGAGGGTATTTTTGTTTTAGAAAAAAATTATGAATTCAAGAGTACAGACCAACACAAGAAGAAAGTAATCTTCCCTCTTTGGGTTCCACCTTCCAATCTTTTGGTGGAAAGCGAGGCAGATGGAGTGATGAAAAGGGCTTGGAGTTGCACCAAAACATTGGCCACAAATCTGCAATAGTAGAGACTACTTAGTGAAATCAAGAGCTCACGCTATAATGGAAGAAAGAAGACGATAGAAATAGAGAATTGGGCGAGATGAAGCAAGAGAATTGAGATGAAAATCAATATTGTGGGAGAGATTGAAGGAAAATGAAGACGAAGAACTCTGTAACAAACGGCAGGAGCTAAAGCCACGCATGTTAATGGCAACCAGATTTTTAGACACGTAAGTATGCCTATGTCACGATCCTAAACTCAGACCTGATTGTAATAGCGCCTCTCGTGAAGACAAGGCCAACCGACATAACACCCAATTTGTTTTTAACAATTATAATTGCACTATTTAAATTATTAACATGATTAAATCCCAAAAGAAGCAGTGAAATAATACAATTTGCGAAAAAAACCAACACAGCCCGACATCGGAATGTCACCGGTCATGAGCATCTAACACAAGTCTAGGAATATGGAAAAGGGACTACACCGTCTATTACAAAATCCAGTACAAGAGAAAGAAATAATGATAAGAGGGGGGAACACTAGGCTGCGAACGCCGAGCAGCTACCTAGTGGACTCCGAAAATCTGCTGGAAGCTATCAACCCTCGCTAGCAGGACCTGAAGCTCCTAAATCTGCACACAGGGTACAGGGAGTAAAGTGAGTACTCCAACTCAGTGAGTAATAACAATAAATGAAGACTGAGCGGTAAGAAGTCACAGAAAAACACAACATGATATAAAGAGGCAGAGCAAACCAATAAACTACAAATAAATAGTGAATTTCATAAACACTTTAGTTCAGTATAAGCTTCTTTAAAACACATTTTTTTAACAGTTAAACAAGTAAATGAAAGGCAACTAGAAAAGATAAACACATAAAAATCCGTCTCTCGGGCACAATGTCTACAGAATCAGCCCCTCGGGCAATAAATGGAACAACACCAGCCCCTCGGGCTATATCTCATATCATAATGGGTACCCGCGCTCACTGGGGGTGTACAGACTCCGGGAGGGGCCCCTTACGGCCCAAGCGCAATATCAAGTCTTCTCGTGGCATAATCAATAGGTTCTCGGCCTCATATCAAGCCACCTTGTGGCGTACAATCTCAGGCCTTTGGCCTCATAATCATAAATCAGTGTATCACTGTTGCGGCATGCAGCTCTACCCAAAAGTATCCTCACAACACAGGCCATCGGCCTTACTCAGTCAGAATCTCAAAACCCACTCGGGCAACAGTAAAACATGATGCTCAGCCCAAAATATCATTTAATATGTTAAAATAGAGTAAACATGGCGGAGTTATGAAAACAATAGAATATAGCATGACTGAGTACAAGTATAAAGTCAAAACAGTGAGGAATAGTAGTAAAAATTCCCTAAGGGTCCAAAACAGTTGGCACGAGGCCCAAATATGGCATTCAGCCCAAACATGATGATAGTAAACAGTTTTCAATCAAATACGCAGTAAAACAGTTATTCGGGATGGACTAAGTCACAATCCCCAACGGTGCACGACCCCACGCTCTTCATCTAGCGTATGCGTCACCTCAATATAATACAACGATGTAAAATCCGGAGTTGCATACCCTCAGGACAATGTTTACAATCATTACTCACCTCAATTCGGTCCAAACTCTAGTCCGCGATGCCTTTGCCCCTCGAATCAGCCTCAACTCGCGTCGAACCCATCCAAAATCAGAATCACGACGTCAAAATATGCTAAGGGAATGAAGCTCATGCGAAAATAATCAATTTACAACATAAATCCCGAAATTAACCAAAACCCGACCCCCGCGCCCACGTCTCGGAATTCGATAAAATTTACATCAATAGATTCCTTATCTCCCCACGAGTTCATACATATCAAAAATTCCAAAATCCGACCACAAATGGCCCCTCAAATCCTCAAGTCAAGGTTTCCAATACCAAGCCCTAATCCCCAATTTTTAACCCTTAATTTCCATTAATCTTAGGCCAAATCAGTGAAATAATGCCTTAGGATCTATATTAGGTTCAAAAATCTTACCTCCAAACGTTATCCCTTGAATCCCTCTTCAAAATCTCCCAAAAAGCTCCAAACCCGACTTGAAATGGTGAAGAACAACTCAAAAATTGCGAAGGAATTCTTTTATACCTTCTGGCTCAAGCTTTTTGCACCTGCGGTCCATCCACTGCATCTACGGTACCGCTTCTGCGATCCAAGACACCGCATCTGCGGTTTTCACTTATGGGCCAATATCCGCATCTGCGATCCACTGCCCGCACCTGCGCTATCGAAGGTGCGCTCATCTTACCGCATCTGCGACTCCAACTGATCCTCCTCCTGGCCGCATCTGCGGCTCCCCTCTACGCTTCTGCGAGCCCGCACCTGTGGTCCCCTAGCCTCAGGTGCGGTTATGACAGCAGACTTAGCTTCAGCTGCTACATCCAACTTCCAAACTTTCCAGCAACCATCCGAAATCACCCCAAGGCCCCCCGGACCTCAACCAAAAGTACCAACAAGTCATATACCACGACCCAAACTTATACCAATTTTCAAAACACCTCAAACAACATCGAATCAATTAAATCACATCGAATTCAAGCCTAAGGTCCCAAAATCTTCCGAATTGCGCTTTCGATCAAAACGTCTACCAAACCATGTCCGAATGACCTAAAATCCACACATCCCAAATGACACAACAAACCTACTGCAACTTCCTGAATTCTATTCCGACCCCTATATCAAAATCTCACCTATCAACCAGAAAATGCCAAAATTTCAATTTCGCCAATTCATGCCTAAATCTACTCCGTACCTCCAAAACACATTCCGATTACGCTCCTAAGTCCCAAATCACCTCCCAAAGCTATCTGAACCATCGGAACTCATATATAAGCCTTTTAACACATAAGTCAATATCCGATTGACTTTTCCAACTTAAGCTTCTTCAAAAAAGACTAAGTGTCTTAAACCTTACCAAAACCTCTCCGAACCCGAGCCAACAAACCCGATAACACAAAATACAGTTGAACAAGGCAATAAGAAGCAGAAATGGGGGAAATGGAGCAATAACTCATGAAACGACCAGTCGGGTCGTTACATCCTCCCCCTCTAAAACAAACGTTCGTCCTCGAATGAGTCAAGAAACGTACCTGAAACCTCAATTAGGTGAGGATATCTGCTTCGCATCTCCCGCTCAGTCTCTGTGGTAGCCTCTTCCATGGGCCGACCCCTTCATTGCACTTTCACTGAAACTATATTCTTTGATCTCAACTTTCGAACCTGATGCCCCAAAATAGCTACTGACTCCACATCATAAGTCAAATCGCCATCTAACTGAATCGTGCTGAAATCCAAAACATGAGACGGATCCCCTATATACTTCTGAAACATAGAAACATGAAATACCAGATGCACACTCGATAAGCTGGGTGGCAAAGCAAGCTCATAAGTCACCTCCTCAATCCTCCGAAGCACCTCAAAAGGCCCAATGAACCGAGGACTCAACTTACCCTTATTCCCAAATCTCATAACACCCTTCATGGGTGAAAACTTCAACAGAACCTCCTCACCAACCATGTAGGACACATCCCGAACCTTCCTGTCAGCATAACTCTTTTGTCTCAACTGCGCTGTATGAAGCCTCTCCTAAATTACCTTCACATTTTCTAAAGCATCATGAACCAAGTCTGTCCCCAATAGTCTAGCCTCACCCGACTCAAACCAACCAACTGGAGATCGACACCGCCTCCCATACAAAGCCTCATATGGAGTCATCTGAATACTAGACTGGTAGCTGTCGTTATAAGCAAACTTTGCGAGCGGTAGAAACTGATCTCATGGCCCTCTAAAATCAATGACACAAGCACTCAACATGTCCTCCAATATCTAAATAGTGCGCTTGGACTTCCCGTCCGTTTGAGGGTAAAAAGTTGTGCCCAACTCCACCTGAGTACCCAACTATCGCTGCACAGACCTCCAAAACTACAAAGTAAACTGAGTGCCCCTATCTGAAATGATAGAAACCGGGACACCATGTAAACGAACAATCTCCCGGATATAGATCTCTACCAACCACTCTGAAGAACAGGTCGTACACACAGGAATGAAGTGCGCGGACTTGGTCAGCCGATTCACAATCACCCAAATAGCATCGAACTTCATCAAAGTCCGTGGGAGCCTAATTACAAAGTCCATGGTGATCCGCTCCCACTTCCACTCTAGAATATCCATCTGCTGAAGAAAGCCACCCGATCTTTGATGCTCAAATTTCACCTGCTGATAATTGAGACACCGAGCTACAAATCCCACAATGTCCTTCTTCATTCTCCTCCACCAATAATGCTGTCTCAGATCCTGATACATCTTCGCGGCACCCGGATGAATGGAATATCGCGAGCTATGGGGATTCTCCAGAATCAACTCCCGAAGCCTATCTACATTGGTCACACATATCCGGCCCTGCATCCTCAACACCCCATCATCACCAATAGTCACATCTCTGGCATCATCGTGCTGAACTTTTCCTTAAGGACAAGCAAATAAGGATCATCATATTGGCTCTCTCTGATGCGATCATATAAGGAAGACCGAGAAATCACACAAGCCAATACCCGACTAGGCTCCGAAATATCTAACCTCACGAACCGATTGGCCAAGGTCTGAACATCAACTGCAAGAGGTCTCTCCCCAACTGGAATATATGCCAAACTCCCCATGCTCACTGTCTTTCGGCTCAAAGCATCGGCTACCACATTGGGCTTTCCCGGATGGTACAAAATAGTGATATCATAATGTTTTAGCAACTCCAACCATCTTCGCTGCCTAAAATTGAGATCCTTCTATTTGAACAAGTGTTGGAGGCTACGATGATCAGTAAACACCTCACAAGACACACCTCATAAGACACACCATACAAATAATGTCTCCAAATCTTCAATGCGTGAATAATGGCAGCCAACTCCAAATCATGAACATGGTAGTTCTTCTCATGGGGCTTCAACTGACGAGAAGCATAAGCAATGACTCTACCCTCCTGCATCAATACACACCCAATACCAACTCTCGAAGCATCACAATACACGGTATATGAACCTGAAGCTGATGGCTAAACTAACACTGGAGTTGTGGTCAAGGCTGTCTTGAGCTTCTGAAAGCTCTTCTCACACTCGTTCGACCACCTGAATAGAGCACCCTTTTGAGTCAACTTGGTAAAGGCGATGCGATAGATGAGAATCCCTGAACAAACCGGCAGTAATAACCCGTCAAACCAAGAAAGCTGCAAATCTCTGTGGCTGAGGATGGTCTGGGCCAATTCTAAACAGCCTTTATCTTCTTCGGATCAACCTGAATACCCTCACTGGACACCACGTGCCCCAAGAAAACCTCTAAACTAAGCCAAAACTCACATTTGGAGAACTTTGCATAAAGTTTCTCCTCCCTCAATCTCTGAAACACAACTCTCAAATGCTCCGTGTGCTTGTCCTGACTACACGAATACACTAAAATATCATCAATGAAGACTATGACAAACGAGTCGAGATAAGGCCAAAACACGCTGTTTATCAAATGCATGAACACTGTTGGGGCATTGGTCAACCCAAAAGACATCACCAAGAACTCATAATGACCATATCGAGTCCTGAAAGCCATCTTAAGAATAACCGAGTCCATGATCTTCAACTGGTGATAACCTGAACGGAGATCAATCTTGGAGAGCACACTCGCTCCCTGAAGCTGGTCAAACAAATCATCAATGCGAGGCAGAGGATACTTGTTCTTAATTGTTACTTTGTTCAACTACCTATAATCAATGCACATCCTCATAGTGTCATCCTTCTTCTTCACAAATAGAACCGACACACCCCAAGGCGACACACTAGGCCGAATAAACCCATTATCAAGGAGTTCCTAAAGCTTCTCTTTTAACTCTTTCAACTCCGCTGGTGCCATACGATACGGCGGAATAGAGATGGCTGAGTGTTTGGTACCAAATCAATACCAAAATCAATATCCTTGTCCGGTGGCATGCCCGACAGGTCTGCAGGAAACACATAGTGTTTGGTACCAAATCAATACCAAAATCAATATCCTTGTCCGGTGGCATGCCCGACAGGTCTGCAGGAAACACATTGGGAAACTCCCTCACAACAGAAACAAAATCAATATTGGGAGTCTCTGCACCGACATCCCTTACAAAGGATAAATATGAAAGAAAACCCTTCCCAACCATACGCTGGGCCTTTAAGAATGATATTACCATATTGGGAACATAATCAGTCGACCTCGCCACTCAATTCGTGGCACACCCGGCATAGCCAATGTCACTGTCTTAGCATGACAGTCCAAAATAGTACGATACGGAGATAACCAATCCATGCCCAATATAATATTGAAATCCACTATACATAACAACAACAGATCCACTCGGGTCTCCAGACCCCCAATAGTCACCACACACGAACGGTACACACGGTCTACAACAACAGTATCACCCACTGGAGTAGATACATGAACAGGTGAAACAAGAGACTCATAGTGCGTATCCAAATAACAAGAAAAATATGATGACTCATAAGAATAAGTGGAATTGGGATCAAATAATACAGAGGCATCTCTGTGGCAGACTGAAACAATACATGTGATCACAGCATCTGAAGCAATAGCATTGGGTTTGGCTAGGAGTGCATAGAAACGGGTCTGACCACCACCTGATCGACCTTCCTCTATGGGACGGCCTCTAGCCGACTGTCTTCCACCCCTAGCTGACTGGGTAGGTGATGGTGAAGTAACTGGCGCTGAAGTCGATGGCTGACTCCTCTGCTAAGATGAACCCCCAAGACGACGAGGACACTGCCTCCACATATGACTCATCTCTCCACACTCATAGCAACTCTCGGGTACTGGAGATGGGGACTGAAAGTAACCCCTGGCACCGGAATGACTAGTAGATGCACCTGGCATAGAAGAGCCCTGAATTGATGGAACACGGGACGAACTCTGAGCTGGAAGGGCACTAAGTGATGACTGGCCCTGATGAGAATTGTGAGAACCATAACCTGATGATTCCCCGCGATAACCTGGGCGAGCTGGCTGAGCATGCCTGAATGGACGACATCTGCCGTGCTGAAACTGATCTCTCGAAGGAGCACCACCATAACTACCAAATCCTTGAGGCCTCTTGGCCTCCCGCTCATCTCGCTCCTGGCGATGAACTGACTCAATTTCACAAGAAATGTCTACAACCTCCTCAAAAGTAGCACCAGACACCCTCACCCTGGTGATGAGAATACGAAGTTGATATGTGAGGCCATCAACAAACCTCCTAATCCTCTCTCTATCTGTCGAAACCAACCAAATAGCATGACAAGCTAACTCAGAGAACCTCATCTCATACTGAGTCATAGTCACCTCTCCCTAACGCAACCACTCGAACTGCCTGCACAGCTCCTCTCTGCGATACTGCGACGCATACTTCTCCAAAAAGAGAACGGAGAACTGCTGCCAGGTAAGGGGTGTTGCACCAACAGGCCTACACCTCTCATAAGCCTCTCACCAAGTGAAGGCAGCTTCAGAAAAATAAAAAGTAGTGAAAGCGACCCCGCTGGTCTCCAGAATACCCGTTATGCGAAGAATCCTCTGACACTTATCCAAGAAACCCTGGGCATCCTCGCCCTCTGCACCACTGAAAGTTGAGGCTGAAGTCTATCAAACCTCTCCAACCTGCGCTGCTCGTCCTCTGGCAAGGCAGGAGCTACATAGTCCTGAGCAGCTGCAACCGGCTGGGCTGGATATGCCCCCGGTGTCTGAAGTCCCTGCACAACCTGCTCAGGTGTGCGAGCGACGGGAGTCTGAGTGACTCCCCCAGCCTGATAAGTAGCGGCGGCTATAGTAATTGAGACCTCCTGAGCTAGGCCAGTGCATATTGATAGAATCTGAGCCAAGGTCTCTTGAAGACCCGGAATCACAATGGGCACAACTAGTTCCTGAGCTGGTGATGCTGGAACGTCCACAGTTGGGACCTGATCCTGAACTGGGGCAGTTGGTGGATCTGCAGGTGCTATCCTAGCTGCTGTATGGGCCATACCTCTGCCCCTACCGCGTCCTCGACCTCTAGTGGCCACAGCTGGTGGTACTGGTGGTCGCTTATCCTGACCGTAGCGCGTGTCCTCACCATTTGTGAGAGAATAGAATAATAGAAGTTTAGTACTCGGATCAACAGATTCGCACGACAAGAATTTCAAGAATATGGAGTTTTTTCTAAAGGTTCTGCAGCCTCTCGAGGATAAATATAGACGTCTCCGTACCGATCCGCAAGACTCTACTAAACCTGTTCATGACTCGTGATGCCTATGTAACCTAGTCTCTAATACCAACTTATCACGGCCATAAACCTAGATCCGGTCGTGATGGCACCTCTCGTGAATACAAGGCCAACCGACACAACACCCAAATCATTTTTAACAATTATTCTCACAGTTTAAATCATTAACATGATTAAATCCCAAAAGAGGCAGTGAAATAGTACAATTTGCGAAAAAAAACAACACAGCCCGACATCGGGGTGTCACCAGTCACAAGCATCTAACACAAATCTAGGAATATGGAAAATGGACTACACCATCTATCACAAAATCCAGCAAGAGAAAGAAATAATGATAAGAGGGAGGAACATTGGGCTGCGAACGCCGAGCAACTACCTAGTGAACTCCCAAAATCTGCTAAAAGCTATCAACCCTCGCTAGTAGGACCTGAAGCTCCTGAATCTGCACACAGGATGCAGAGAGTAAAGTGAATACTCCAACTCAGTGAGTAATAACAATAAATGAAGACTGAGCGATAATAAATCACGTAAAAACACAAAAACATATTATAAAAAGGCAGAGTAAACCAATAAACTACAAATAAATAGGGAAATTTCATAAACACTTTAGTTCAGTATAAGCTTCTTTAAAACACTTTTTTTAACAGTTAAACAAGTAAATAAAAGGCAGCTAGAAAAGATAAACACATAAAAATCCGCCCATTGGGCACAATGTCAACAGAATCAGTTCCTCGCGCAATAACATGGAACAATACGAGCCCCTCGGGCTATATCTCATATCACGATAGGTATCCGCGCTCACTGGGGGTGTACAGACTCCGGGAGGGGCCCCTTACTGCCCAAGCGCAATATCAAGCCATCTCGTTGCATAATCAATAAGTTCTTGGCCTTATATCAAGCCATCTTTGGCGTACAATCTCAGGCCCTCAGCCTCATAATCATAAATCAGTGTATCACTGTTGCGGCGTACAGCCCGACCCAAAGTATCCTTACAACACAAGCCCTCGGCCTTACTCAGTCAGAATCTCATAAGCCACTCGGGCAACAGTAAAACATGATGCTCAACCCAAAATATTATTTAATGTGTTAAAACATAGTAAACATGGCGGAGTCATGAAAACAGAAGAATGTAGCATGACTGAGTACAAGTATAAAGTCAAAACAGTGAGGAATAGTAGTAAAAATCCCCTAAGGGTCCAAAACAGTTGGCACGAGGCCTAAATATGACATTCAACCCAAATATGATGATAGCAAATAATTTTCAATCAAATATACAGTAAAACAGTTATTCGGCATGGAATAAGTCACAATCCCCAACGGTACACGACTCCATGCTCGTCATCTAGCATGTGCGTCACCTCAATATAGTACAACGATGTGAAATCCAGAATTTCATCCCCTCGGGACAACATTTACAATCATTACTCACCTCGATCCGGTCCAAACTCTAGCTCGCGATACCTTTGCCCCTCGAATCGGCCTCAACTCGCGTCGAATCTATCCTAAATTAGAAGACATCAAAATATGCTAAGGGAACGAAGCCCATGCGAAAATAATCAATTTACAACATAAATCCCGAAATTAACCAAAACCTGACCCCCGGACCCATGTCTCGGAATTCAATAAAATTTACATCAATAGATTCCTTATCTCCCCACGAGTGCATACATATCAAAAATCCCAAAATCAACCACAAGTGGCCCTCAAATCCTCAAGTCAAGATCTCCAATACCAAGCCCTAATCCCCAATTTTTAACCCTTAATTTTCAGTAATGTTAGGCCAAATCAGTGAAATAATGCCTTAAGATCGATTATTAGGTTCAAAAATCTTACCTCCTCACGTTATCCCTTGAATCCCTCTTCAAAATCTCCCAAAAAGCTCCAAAACCGACTTGAAATGGTGAAGAACAACTCAAAAATCGCGAAGGAATTCTTTTATACCTTCTGGCCCAGGCTTTTCGCACCTGCGGTCCAAGACACCGCATCTGCGAATTTTCACTTATGGTCCAATATCTGCATTTGCGATGCACTGCCCGCACTTGCACTATCGCAGGTGCGCTCTCCTTACCGCTTCTACGGTTCTAGCTGATCCTCCTCTTGGCCGCATTTGCGGCTCCCCTCTACGCTTCTGCCAGCGCGCACCTGCACGCCCCTAGCCGCAGGTGCGGTTATGACAGCAGACTTAGCTTCAACTACTACATCCAACTTCCAAACTTTCCGCCAACCATCCAAAATCACCACGAGACCCCCGGGACCTCAACCAAAAGCACTAACAAGTCATATACCACGACCCAAACTTATACCAATCTTTAAAATACTTCAAACAACATCGAATCAACCAAATCATATCGAATTCAAGCCTAAGGTCCCAAAATCTTCCGAATTACGCTTTCGATCAAAAAGTCTACCAAACCACGTCCAAATGAACTGAAAGTCTGCGCACACATCCCAAATGACATAACGAATCTACTGCAACTTTTGGAATTCCATTCCGACCCCTATATCAAAATCTCACATATCAACCAGAAAAACGCCAAAATTCCAATTTTGCCAATTCAAGCCTAAATCTGCTTCGTACCTCCAAAACACATTCCGATCACGCTCCTAAGTCCCAAATCACCTCCCGAAGCTATCCGAACCATCGAAACTCACATCCGAGCCTTTTAACACATAAGTCAACATCCGATTGACTTTTCCAACTTAAGTTTTTTCAAAAGAGATTAAGTGTCTCAAACGTTACCAAAACCTCTCGAACTCGAGCCAACCAACCCGATAACACAAAATACAGCTAAACAAGGTAATAAGAAGCAGAAATGGGAGAAACGGAGTGGTAACTCATAAAACGACCGGCTGGATCGTTACCACCTATAAAAGCTTAGACAGAATGACTAAAACATCCCCAGCTAAGAATTTAATGACTAAAACTAACAGGTCGCAACCACAAGCTCTTCTATTATATAGAAATAGGAAAGCATGCATATTTATAATAGGAAAAGTTAATTTAAGGAAAGTATACACAAAAATTGGAATGGTCCCACTTAATAGAAATGATATTACCATACGATATATGGATGAACCCCTATAATACCTGAGATTATCTCAAATATAATGCTCAATCAATTTTAAATATTTTCTCTAGAGTGTCAGTTACTTACTTGACAATTGGTGGATTATATAAAGTTTTTATATTTTAAATTGTTCAACCTCGGAAAATAGAAAGTATAGCTGGTTTTACTTTATCGTACCGCCAAAGCTTGTTTGGGGGAATTTTTTTAAAAGTGAGGACAAAACTAAAAGAAAACAGTAAAAAATAAGTCTAACGTAAAGCGAATGAATTATAGAAGTAACTAATCTTATCATATTATAAAATTAAAATAACGAATGTAATGATACGTTGCAAATGGAAGCGATCAAGTTTTGGCCTTAAATTCATAGTGTTTATAGAATGAATAAGAATGTTTTTTAGTAATATCTTCTATCTTCTCGTTTTGTTTGAGTTGGAAGAATCCTATTAGATTTTTTTTAAAAGAAAAAAGATGGTTTTAACATGAATAATGTAGTGACATCTAAGAAAGCAGAGTGACAATTGATTGTGAGGCCACTCTCTAGTGTTCCCAATTTCTTCTGCAAAAGTTTAAAGCAAAAACAATTGATTTAGTAGTTAATTGGCCCATGTTGTCAAGATTTTATGATCAAAGTGTCAGACCAATGGGCAACAACAACTGATTCATGTTCATATGTTTAAGACTTTAGACCTTGTCTTGGTGCTCCCACCATTTCTTTCATCTACTTTTCCCTTCCTTGTAGATACGCAAAGCAGGGAACATTAAAGCATAGCAGTATGGACCTATTCTTATTTTACTGAATTATATGTTCCACTTATTTTTTGTATTTTCTTCTGCTTAATACTATTGTGACAAATCTAACTTCTCTTGGTTGCAAATATGCCTGCAATTTGAATGTTATGGCTAAATATTTTGTGATCAATACATAAGGTTTGCATTTGAACAACATTTGAGTTAAAATTGAAAAAATAAATAAAGTTAAAGCTGAAGAAAATATTTTGAAAGTTGAAGTAATGTTTGAAATTGAACTTCAGTTGAATAAAAATTTGTTAGCAAATTTATAAGTGAAAATGGAAAATATTTCACCCTGAACGATTATACGCAAATTCTAATTTAAGAACTTGTAATTTTTTATTTTCAAAATAAATGAAATATTTTTTAAGAAATAGTTATACCTTTGAATATGTAAGAATAGTATAAAAATGAAATAATGACTCATACAAAAATTGACTAATTAAAAAATTAACTTCAGCACTAACAATTTATAGTTATACAAATAACAAAATATATCAAAACATGCTTAGGACCCGTTTGACCATGAGTTTTGCCAAAATAAATTTGGAATTTATTTTTAAAACTCATGTTTGGCCATACATTTTGCCCACATTTTGGCAAAATCCCAAAATCACCCCAATTGCTGATTTTGGGCCAAAATCCCAAAACTTGGGAATTATATACATGTTTTTCCAAAATAAAGTTGGGAAATATATTTTGATGTCTAAACACATTTTCATCTTCAAAGCTAACTTCACCTATTAGATTTTTCAAAATAAATTTGGGTATCTATGGCCAAATGCTAGCTTAGTATTTGAAAGTTTACATATAGAATATTGATTAGTAGCGCAAGCAAAATAGGAATGATGCTGAAATTTGGCATCAAAGAATAAACATTGATGTTTACTTGGAGGATATAGAAATTCTCTAAAATACTATTTATAAGGGATGAGATGAAAAAGCTTTATTCTCGGGCTCTTCTAGCTGGAGGCTATAATTGGTATCGTCTAATTTTTGTATTATTTGCAAGCGATAAAGCTACGGCCAAATTTGTGGCCTTTCTTTCTTTTTCTCTTTATTTCTTGAGAAACATATTTGATTCTTCCCAGAACGAAAACAAACAATAGTATGGACTCTTGTTTATGCATTTGGATGTTGTTGATTCAAATACTAGATGAACTAGATATGTCCAGTTCAATTTATCCATAATCAATTAAATTGTTAAAAATTATATAATCAGAAATGGTACTTCATATTTTGGGTGAATTTGAAATGAATTTGAATTAAGAAACAAGATGTTAGGTATAAGGAAGCTGGAAGGTAAACAGTAGGCCTAGTCACCGGAAGGTTGGTACATTTGAAGGAGGTAAACACTAGGCCTCGTCACCGGAAGGTTAGTACATTTGAAGAAAGAGGACTACGCCTACGGTTTACCTCAAAAATACAAGTAATAATTAAATTTGATTTGTGGTTTTAAAGATATGTGATTTAGTTTAATACCAATTAATAATCAAGAAATATAAAGTAGAAATGAAGAGACAAATGAATCAAACCAATATTACTTGACAGTGATGACCTCGAAACGGTGGCCTCGAGACGGGCTAAGAGCAATAAAGTAAGCAAAGTAAAGCAAGAACAACAGAGCTGACAATGCTGATAAACAGCAGGCGAAAAAATAGGGAATATATTCTTTGCTCAGTAACGAGATCATCTTACAAATGATTGTGGTCCCCTTTATATAATAGGAGAACCCTAAATAAGGAATATTTCTATTTACAGTTGGGAATATTCCTAATACAACTGTCTAACCGTCTAGTACGGAATCGTACAATTTTATTCTGGAATTTGTGCCACGATTATGGGGATGTGGCAGGAATCTAGCTCATTCTATTACAAATTCCAAACGATACTATTTTGGGACCGAGTATACTCGGGCTTGGTATTCCTTGTACTCCTATCTCCCGTCATTGCGCTCTGTCTTCGAGCTTGATTTTGGTCCACTGGTCTCAAACTCGACCTCACCCGAACTCGGGCCTATGACGGACCCTCGAGCCTATAAATTGGAGGCATATGATTTTGACCATATACAGATAGTCCCCGCGTTTCTTAGAATAAGATGATAAGAAACGATTTGCACCTCGATTTTCCCGAGCTTCTCATGATGACGTCATGCTCGTGACGTAGGTGCTTGAAGTGAACGAAAATATCACGTCGCCTCTCTTCCCCAAAACATCAAATGCGCGTCAGTGTTGGTCGGCCACTAGCGTCGCCGAACCGCCGTCGCCTTTCTATAAATATGAGGCTACTCTATTGAACAAAGACTTGTACGCACTTCATCTTCATTTACGCTGATTCTTTCCCTTATTTATTTCTTTCTCTAATCATCTGTTTCCATGGTTCGAACCTGCGACCACAAGGTCACATGGCAGCAACTTTACCAGTTACGCCAAGGCTCCCCTTTTCAAAGCTTTGATTCGAAACAATGAGAGAAGGGCGCAGAATCCTTCCCGCATCAGAAAATATGTGAACTTCACCCTGCTGCTCATCTCTCTTAACTTCAACCTGGTGTGACACTTCATTTCTTTTGCTTCCCATGGAATGAGGTGGCACTATCACCCACTAACTTCTGCATCCTACACCGGCACAACCTCCCAAAGATGAACATTTTTGGATCTTTGCTCGTGCATCTTGCGAACTTTTTAGTTTCTCTTGTGATAGAAGGTGAAGCTACATCTTCTCATCTTCCCTTCTGGTTTTTTTCTTTTGCTGCTCTTTTTAACGGATTATGGCCCAAATTTCAACAGAATGCTCAATCCCCGCTATTGGGAATATAGTTACATTTATCGAGGATTTTCTGCCCTAAATCTCTTCAAGGCACACAGACATTTCCAAAGATCAAAATGGGGTCTCCGGGAAGGAGGTTCCCGAAGATGACGCTCTCGAGGACATGGCCTTAAAAATAGATTAGGTTCTTGGCTTTTGTCTTTTGCTTCTTTGTTCCTGTGTAAGTACCCTTCCTAGATGTTGTAGTTATATTTTGTAACCATCTCTTGGAAATATAAAAGGATCTCTCTATCTCCCTTTTGGCTCATGTTGAATTCAATTCTGTCTTTACTTGTGAAAAATTTGATTGTATAACTTTAGTGACTAGTCCAAATACCGGGCTCAGGATATAATAAACCTTTAAGTTTTTTGTTGATACTCATTTTTTCCCTCATATATTTTTAAATATGCATACATACTTTTAAAATATTGTACATGCATTTACGAACATGCACAAGTGTTTTTACAATTTTTCTATAATTTTTAAAAAGGCCTCAAATCAATTTATTTCTATATTTTTAATTATATAAATATTCAATAATTATACCTCATATTACTTTATGATGATTTAATCATCTAAATTCATCATTTATGCTCATATAAGTGTTCAAATATTATTATTTGCATTTTTAGAATATAATTGCATATTTTCCAAAAATAGTCCATACATATGCATAACTACATTATCTATATAAAAATATACTTTTTATATTTTTATAATATTAAGTAATTATTTTAAATCACATTTATGCATAAAAATATTTTTTACCACTTAATTAACTATTTTTACAAATTATTTTATTAATAAATTGGGTATTTAACAAATAACCCCTTTAATTATATCTAAATTCGGACCCCCCCCCCCCCAGCCCAATTCAAATTAACCTTAGCCCAATCCGCCCCAGCCCAAATTAAATAACCCCTACCTGACCCAAACCTTCTCTAATCGTGGCAGTTGATCTCTGAGATCAACGGTCCACACTCCCCCTTTCCTTTTTTAACTCAAACGACCCCCAAACCCTACCCATTCTCTAAAGACCACCGCTCTTGAGTCCCACTTCTTCTCCATTCTCTCTGAAGCTATCCCTAACCCTAGCGCCGTCACCCCTAAATCTCCCAACTCTCTTCGATCCCCGACTAGATATGGGGTTATTTGGTGTCGTGCTACCCTATCTAACCTATTACCTCTGCTGGTTGTTCGATTCTTGCTGTTTTCTGAGGGAACCTCGAAGAGATTCGACTCAGAGTCGACTTAGGCTCTTCGTTTTCTTATGAACTCGCATGTTATTGATCAATGTTTGTGAGTATTGTTGTCTTTGTGGCTATGATTGGATTTTTCCCTCATCTCGTCCCATTTTCTCAAAACCCTCATCTCTTGCACTTTGAATCTGTTCAGATCCTTGTAGATCTGAAACGGTTTTGAGTTTATACGATAGTTTTCTTTAAAAATCTCTTGTTCTCCTATCATTGAATGATTTTAATGTTCCTCCAAACTAGGGTTTCACTTCGTCTGTTTCTGCGGAACTTTTCTAAAAATTCCTATGTGTTTGATTATCTTTTTCCACTGATTCTTTCATGACTGTGTTCCAGTTTTTAGTTTGTTTGATTATTTCATTGCTCGCTTCAATATTTACTCGTTATTCTTGAGTAATTGAGTGATTACCTAAACTGTTTAGGGCTTGAAATTTGTTTTGTTTACTGAGGTGATTATTTCCTGTAATTTTGTCTACTTTCCTTATTTTGGGACTCCTAATTGGTACTACTTATCTTAATTGTCCCTATTAAGCTTAATTTATGGGTTCACTACCTTACCAACCCTAAATTGGTCTCTATTTACTTGTGTTACCTTATTTGTGTGACTAATTGCCCTGTTACTTGCCGGATTTTCAGTGTTCTGACTCTAATTGGCTATCAGACTTACCACTTACCTTATTTAGACCTCAATTCCGAGTTATTTTTGGATATAATCCCATGATTTTTGCCTATGCCATGTTATGCCTAATTGATTGATTAATTATTTTCTTTGCCTTATTTGCAAACCTTTAAATTGATTTACCTTATTTACTCTACTCTACTCAATGCTATATAAGCCTCACTCTTTTCTTTAACACACATGCACATAGACATAGAAAGACACACAAAGTTCTTGCTATTATCCTCCATCACAATCTTTCTACTCTTTGTTTGTTGCACGGTTTAGCCAGCTAGAAGCCAAGGCTAGACCTTTGGACCCTGTTTGCTTCAATATTTTATTGCTATCTCTTAACTAGTATGTCTCCACTTCTGCTATCATTCTACCTCTATGTGATTGAATCTGTGTGTTTCCTGTTATCAGCATGTCTACTTTTATCTCATTAGATCCATGTGCTTTATGTTTATTGTTCCTAATCAACATGTTTACTGCTATTAAACCTATGTGTTTCCTATAATCAGCATGTCTACTTCTGTTTAATTAAACCTATGTGTTTTCTGTAATCAACATGCCTACTTTTGTTTAATTAAACATATGTGTTTCCTATAATCAGCATGTCTACTTCTGTTTAATTAATCCTATGTGTTTCCTGCTCTCGGCATGTTTACTTCTATTTTAACTAGACCTATGTGCTTCCTGCTTTCAGCATGTTTACATGTTTGCTTATCTGTAAATTAGACCTATGTCTACTTATTTCTCAACTAGCATGTTCTTTCTATCCTGTTTTAAGTGTTCACCCCTAACAGACTTCTGATTAGTGATGCTCCCAACCTCTGCTACCCTTCATATATGATTGTCTGATTGGTAATATGATCCCAGCATGTCATTTCTCTGTTTAATACCTATCCATATACCCACCTAGTAACAACCAGTAAACTAAGTTGAATCTAGGCAATGTGAAACTTTGCTTGAAATAATTGTGATCCTATTTCTGTCTACTGTTTGATTGCTGGAATCTTTGTTTGAATCTCAAGTGTTGAAATGATTCTGTTTGCTCCTTACCTCCTGAAAATCCCAAAACTATTTTCTTAAAACTATCTCCTATTTTCAACTCCTACTCTTAAAACATCTAGGGTCCTGCCCCTCTAGTGTGAGTATTGCCTAGGAGTCCATGAGACTCCTCTGAACTTTGACACACCAAAATACCATTAGGTGTACCATGAGAATATTGGCATGTCCAGACTTGGTTGAAGGCTTGGCTTCTAGGATTACTTTTGGGCCTATCCAGGCTCCCTATAGTATAGCAGTTTTATTCTGTAATTCATTTATATTTGGTTTGTAATAATAATTCCTTGTAAAACAGATATTGGGGTTATTAGTAAAACTGGGAGGGATTCTTATATATATTCTATTGGGAACGGGTAGAAATCATGCCTATAGGCTGCTGCAATGTTTGTTTGCTTATGTGCGTTAGAAACCATGCCTATAGGACTCATCTAATTCCTTAAATCCTGAATTTTCATTATTAGAAAACCTGCTTCTAAGTCGTTACTCAATTTGCATCGATAATCATGTCTTCAAACTTTCATGTGTGCATTAGCAATCATGTTTCTAGGAATTTCTCTTTTAATGTCCGCTTGGCAATTGATTGATGCTTTACTCACCTAGAAACCATGCAAATAAGATTAAAACCAATTCCTGCATTTAGATATCATGCCTATAAGGTTTAAAATTAGTTTTGGCATTTAGATACCATGAATATAAGGTTTAAATTAGTTTCTACACCTAGAAACCATGCAAATAAGGTCAAAACCAATTCCTGCATTTAGATATCATGCCTATAAGGTTAAAAATCAGTTTCTGCATTTAGATACCATGCCTATAATGTTTAAAATCAGTTTCTATATTTTGATACCATGTCTAGTTTGAAATCAGTTTCTGCACTTAGAACGCATGCCTATAGGATTTCAACATGTTTCAGCACTTAGAAATCATGCCTACAGGGTTTAAGATAAAACCAGCCGCTAAAATCAGTAATTAGTTTACAGCTTAGACACCTGGTTTATAAAAATATTGTCCGTTTACCATTTAGGCAATCTTGTAGGTTGTTTGAGTTCTGGGTTTAAAACTGTTATTTTCCAGCTGCTTGAAACTGCCCAGATTCAAAAAGTAATAAAATCATTAGGCAAACTGATTAGGCATTTGATGCCCCGCTTTAATAAAACTGGTGCATATGTTGTGCTCATCTAGATATCAATGATATAGGACTTTTAAATTGTTTAAAACTGTTTGTTTGAGGCGTGCAATTGTTTGCCTATTTGTGGAGGTAAATATGAGCCTTTAGTTGTATCTTTATTTGATAGTCCTTTCTGACTTTTGTTTGTCGCTTAATTTTCTCTTTTTTTTAATCACATAGGAGAGTCTAGAACTTCCTTTAATAGAGGTCCTAAACACCTCCAGGGCCACAAGCAAGGGACGGGTAATGCACGCATAAGGCACGTATTGGATACTATTAGAGCGCTTAGGTAACAATAATTAAGGGGAGGGTAATCGGGTAGTAAAGGATATGATGACCTGCGCGCTAATGCTATGTGTAGCACCCCAACTTGGGGATGATTACCAAGTATTGCACAAAAGTGATCCTATAGGTTAAAAAACCTATGACCCATTTTACCCCCTTTTTTAAACAAAATATCTATTTGTCTAAATTGCTTTGTTTGTTTATAAGACTAATTCACCTAATTCGAGTTTGGCGGGGACCCACCGTTGTGGACCTCGAGGGGTGCCTAACACCTTCCCCTCAAGGTTATTTCGAGCCTTACCCAATCTCTGGTAATGCAAACCGAATTATGAGTTATTCGCTTTAGGTTCCCTAACGCACCTTAAATCCATTAGGTGGCGACTATTCAAATTCCATACCCAATTCCCAAAAGGAAATGAGTTGTCCCAAAGGAATGTTGAAACCCGGACTCCGAGAGGAAAAAGGGGATGCAACATTTTTAATCAATCAATATAATACCCCTTAAGGTTCTTGTTAATCCTCGAGCTAAGCTTAAATTGATTTGATGTGAGCTCGGGATATTGGGACTCCTAAGTCCGAGTTGAGTGAGATCAAGGTCTCGAATTTGAAATAAAGTTAGCCCTTAGGCTTCGTAGATAATCATCGAGTGAGAATTTTCTTAAACTCAGGTATCCCTTGGGCTTAGTAGTCGAGCGAGCACTTGCTTGAACTCGAAATAAAGTTAGCCCATAGGCTTTTTTATAGTCCCCGAGTGAGAATTTTCTCGAACTCAGGTAGCCCTTGGGCTTAGTAGTCAAGTGAACACTTTGCTCGAACTCAAAATAGGTTGATAAGAAATGAATTATTCGTTGACGCCTAGATCCTGATACCAATCTCGTGACTTCAGCGACTGAAGTGACTGAAAGGTTGCTTTTCATGCGATTGCCAAAGTCATTAATTGGAGGCGGCTGACGGTCGGCCTTTTGGCTTCCTCAGTACGCTCAAATGACCTCTATAAATAGATAAACATCACAATCTTGCAAACTTTATTCTCATATTGTTCTCAAAGTCTCATTAGCTCTTTCAATATCTCTAAATTTCTCTTTCATTACCTCTTACATCATTATCAACATTCTCCATTTTCTTGAATTTCCGTATTATAATGGCTAAGACCTCTAAATCGATTCCCTAAAAAGAAAAAGCTTCTTTATCTTCTCGATCGACCAAGAGCAAACCAGTAGTACCCTTCATATTGAGGAGTACATTCCCCTACCATGTAAAATAATATCCGATTTCAAGATCGAGAAAATTGTATCGGCACCAGGTCGATGCGAGCGACCGGCCCCGGCTGATGAAGAAGAGATTCTGCAGCCTTCTAAAGAAAAGAAAAGAAAAAATGAGTCACCTGAAAATCCCCCAAAGCCTAAGAAAAGTGTGGCTCGAAGGTCCAAGGCCTATACGGTGGCCTTATTTCCAGAAACGGCCTAACGCCTTCGGGATCAGGAGGAAGAAGATGACGACTGCCTGTTGGTAGCTCGTAAAAGAAGAAACGACGGTGCTTCGAAGTCCGTCAAGCCAGTGATGGTTGATGTGGATCATTCCAGAGCCAAATATATCTCCGAAGGGAGTTCAAACAAAGTCCCCGAGCCATCATGCAAAAAAAAGGCACCTCGCCTAGGAGGCCGAAAGACCCTATACCGAGCCTCTTCACATAAAAGAGAATGCCCCGGGTGGATCACTTGGGGTAATAAATATGCATGACTCACCACCAAGCCCTGAGTTCTCCAAGGGGCAAATCCGAGATGCTTGGGACATGAGATCTTCCGAAGTGGGGGCGAGTCACGAAGGGCATGACATCTTTCGAAATGCCTTACAGGGATTGAAGATGGCCGCGACCCAGATGCTTCTTTCATCTTTGATGAGGCGCGTCGACTCTTCAAACAAGTGAGTTTTCTGTTCTCTTTTATTATGCCTGCGCTTTTGCTTTTGCTATTCTGAATCTATCTTTCCCCCTTTTTTATGAAGGCTCTGGTGCTCCATAAAAGGGCATTATCCAAGTCTCGAACTGATCTTGCTTGATGTGAGACTGAGCTTAAGAAGATTTCGGAAGAGATGGACGATCTTAAAACCCTCTATTTCAAGAAGGATGAGGAAATCAGCGATCTTCGAGCCGAATTGGCAAAGGCTTGTCAACAACGAACCGAGCTTACCGAAAAGGTAATATTCCCTCTGAAGTTTTGTCATGGGCCAACCCGTTCGTTCTTCTAACAGTTTTATTTTGTAGTTTCAACGAAAGGGTGAACTGGTGGAGCAACTTCGAGAGGAACTCAAGATGAAGGAGGTCGAAATCATGGGCTGGAGGCAAGGCATGAACAATCTTGCCTCTAAGAAAGAAACTCTTCGAGAGTAGTTGGCTTCACTCGAATGCCAGTTTTAAAGTGTGAATGAAGAGAGCCTAGCTCGAGGCCACGAAATCAAGGAGCTTAAAGCTAAATCCGATGTTGAACTGGCCAAGGCCAAATCTGACGTTGAGGCAATTATGTCTTCGTATCGAGATGATACTGAAGCAGCTAATGCTCGGGCAAAGGAGATTTCTTCTGCGGTAGAAGTAAGTTATCAAGTGCGCTTGACCATTATAGGTGACAATCCGGGAGGGTAACCCTCGAGGAGGTACATGCTTGCGGCTTCGATCTCTCAGCCGATATTGAAAGGGCGAAGATTTTGGAAGAAGAGGTTGCCGCTCTGCTTTTTGACGAGGATGATTTAGACAGTGGCTCCGAGAGTGGAGGAGACAAAGATGAAGTCTACGAGGGTGAGGCTCTCGAGGATGCGGCTCCTGAAGATGCAGTTGTCGAAGATGTGATCCCAAAGTAGTTTTAGGTTTCCTTATTTTGTTTTTGCGTAAGTATCCCTTATGTAAATATCTTCTGTAATCATCTTTTAGAAATACAAGGGGAACTTTTTATCTTATCTTTGACTTGTGCTGGATTTTATATTGTCTTTGTTTATGGAATACTTCGTTGTATAACTTGATTGATTCGTTCGAGAATTGGTTTGGACTCGGGATATAATAAACCCTTAGATCTTTATCGATAGATATAATAATCATCGAGGTAAGTTTAAATTGATCCGATGTGAGCTCGGGATATCGTGACTTTTGAGTCCAGGTCGAGTGAGAACGGAGTCTTGAACTATAAGTTTTTGGCCCTTAAGCCTTTCGAAGTTAGCCCTTGGACTCTTATATATCGGCCCTTAGGCTCTTTAAGTTGGCCCTTAGGCTCTTTAAATTGGGCCAGTTCAGCCTCTAGAATGGCTATATAATATTTCCCTCATTTCGGCTAGAAGACTTGGTAAAAATTTAGTTATGCCTTAGCATGTATTTTTTGTATCCATTGGGTTTTTTGAAGGTTTGACGTATCGAGACCTTGTTTGTGTACTGATAATCGAATACCTCTTAAGGTTTTATCGAGGGCTAATGTTATCGAAGCCTTTAAATTATTCGATGGCTGAATTTATTGAAGCCCATTATATTTTGCTTTTGTCGAGGGTAGCCGGATTTAACCGGTTTTTATAAAGTGTTTGAAGGCCTTTGATTTATGGCGGAAGTCGGATGTCTCCAAGCCACATTGTTTAGGTTGTAGACTTTTTATATGACTGTAGTCTTTAATATGGTCGTAACCTTCGGGTATGCCACTTGGACTTGTTTCCCCATAACTTTTCGAACTTGTTTGATAAGTTAGTCCCCAAGTATATTGGCCTTGGCCTTTGTTTCGAGGGGATGCCTCTTTGAGATCTTATGAATTCGAGTTTTTTGGTGACTCGGATGTGTTGACTGTCGATGGCAGTCCCCGAGTATTCAGGGGTGCTTTTATGCTTTGGCTCTTGAGCCGTTTCCAGTAGAATTATAAGTGTAGAGCTCTTATAGTAGTAGACTTTTTTGAGACACAAAGTGTTTTTGACATAAATATAATGCTAATTCAAGTGATTTGATATATGTGTACATGTTTTGTTGTTGGGGCTCGACTATTCTATATGGACACGGTTCATCTGACCGTTTGGTCCATTACAAAGTTTTCCTATTGAGGCCCACTTAGGCGTGAAGTATTTTTCTTGAAAATATAACCTCCGAGGGCGATTCCCGCCGCTGTTCGAAATTGATTGAAAAGAAGCCTTGGATACTATTAATTTCTCCTTAGGTAGCACGTAATTGTAGCCTTGTTAAAAACCTTGCCGGTAAAACCCATTTGGGACAAAATCCGATCTAAGGGAAAAAGAGTGCAACACATGCTTTAAAACCGAAGGCCTTCGTGTAAAAAGGGTGTCTTCGAGATCATGTGCCTTCGATAACTTCGAACGAAAATCTGTAACAAGTTAGTTTTAAACTCAAATGCACAAAAGGTTAAAGTCATACCTTAGCAGTAGTATCATTTGATCAATGATATGTTCCAATTATTTGGCAGTTGTTCACCTTCCATCGTGTTAAGTTTGTAAGATCCTTTATCGATAACTCCGAGGACTTAGTACGATCCTTCCCTATTCGGGCCTAGTTTCCCTCCATTAGGATCTCGAGT
This sequence comes from Nicotiana sylvestris, assembly GCF_000393655.2. Lineage (NCBI taxonomy): Eukaryota > Viridiplantae > Streptophyta > Magnoliopsida > Solanales > Solanaceae > Nicotiana > Nicotiana sylvestris. The sequence goes on from NC_091057.1 coordinate 128,030,632, forward strand.
ATTGAGGGTGACCTTTCATAGAACTAAGTCCCCGATTCAAAAGTGTCAAAGGTTGGTCCTTCTATTGTAGCATCTTTCGATCCTTTGCTTCTGTGCGGCCATTCGAACAAGTTTTGCCTCTCGCTTTTCATATAATACCTCGAACTAACATTCATGGCCTCATGATTTGATTCCTCTGATACATGTCGAAACCTGGTGCTGGGTTCTCCGACCTCAAGGTGGATGAGGACCTCGGAGCCATATACTAGAGAACACGGGGTGGCCTTCATGCCTAACTCTGAAGGCATATTTCTCCAGGTTAAGCTTCATGTTGTATTTCCTCAAAATTGCAAATGTTTCCTGCAAGTGAACTAAGTGGTCCTCTCGGATTAAGGCCTCCTTTTTGCTCCATCGGTTTGAACCTGGGATGCTTAGTCGATGTGTGGTAATTTCCGGTGGAATCCTTATCATATCTATTGCTCCGACTTCATCGAGGTTGGGGCAGTGATTTCTATTTGGTCGCCTGCTTACCTTTGGTGCTCGATTTCTCCAAGGTTAAGGGTTTTGGTATCGGTGCTACTTCCTTAATTGCAAACATCTCTTTCGTAGCATGTTGCTCTCTGTATACTGTTTTCACTCCTTCCTCTGTCGGGAACTTCATCATATGGTGAAGAGTTGAAGGCATTGCCCTCATGTTGTGTATCCATGGTCTCCCGAGGAGTGCGTTGTACCTCATGTCACCTTCGATAACATGGAACTTGGTGTCTTGTATGATCCCGACAACGTTTACTGACAAGATAATCTCTCCTTTTGTTGTTTCGCTTGCCATGTTGAAGGCATTGAGGACCCGAGATGCAGGTACAATCTGATCTTGTAGGTCGAGTTTCTCAACGACCATCGATCTGATTATATTCGATGAGCTACCTGGATCTACTAAAACACGTTTAACTTGAATTTTATTCAAAAGGATAGAGATTACCAAGGCATCGCTGTGGGGCTGAGATACGCCTTTTGCTTCTTCGTTGCAGAATGATAGGATGTCCTCGGGCACATAGCTCCGAGTTCATTTTTCTCTCATGATCGACACCTTGGTGCCTTTGAACACAGGTTGTTAAGGGACATCGACTCCTCCAATGATCATGTGGATTACATGTTGTGGTTCTTCTGACTCATTTCTCCTTACATCTCTTTCCTTGAAGTGATTCTTAGCTCGATCACTTAGGAATTCTCGAAGGTGGCCCTCGTTGAACAACCGAGCCACTTCTTCCCGTAGCTTCCTGTAATCTTCCATTTTATGACCATGTGTGTCATGATACTTGCACATTATGTTCGGGTTCCTTTGAGATGGATCGGTCTGTATAGGCTTAGGCCACTTGGTGTCTTTGATTCTCCCAATAGTTGAGACAATCCCCGACGCATCTACGCTGAAGTTATATTCTGATAATCGAGGAGCCTTGAAGGGGTTGGTATGCTTATCAAACCCACTCTTACTTGTGAGTCCCCGAGAGCTTTGGCCTCGATCATTTCTTCGGTCGTTCCGGGGAGCGTTCCGACCCGAGCCGTTGTTCCTTCGATTGGCATACGGTTGATACCATTCTTTGTTGAATCTTGATTCCCCATCTGTGTCCCTTGGAGGCTTGGATGCAAATCTTTTAGGATGAACTGAACCTGAGGGGGCTCCCAACTGATCATCCTCGACCCTGATTTTTGACTGGTAACGATTGTGCAGATCTGACCATGTCACAGTTAGATATTCGATCAAGTTCTATTTTAATTGCCGAGATGTGATCGAGATCTTTTCATTCAATCCCTACATGAAAGCTTGTACTGCCCAGTCCTCGGAGACTGGTGGTAATTCCATTCTTTCCATCTGAAACCTGGACACGAACTCCCTTAACATCTCGTGGTTCCTTTGTTTTATTTTGAAGACATCCGATTTTCTCGTGGCCACCTTTATGGACCTAGTGTGTGCTTTCACCAAGGCATCTGCTAGTATAGCAAACGAGTCAATAGAGTTAGGAGCTAAGTTGTGATACCAAATCATAGCTCCTTTCGACAACGTTTCTCCAAACTTTTTTAACAAACCTGATTCGATCTCATCGTCATTCAAATCATTTCCTTTGATTCTGCAAGTGTATGAAGTGATATGCTCGTTGGGTCGGTTGTTCCATTATATTTGGGTATATTGGGCATGCAAAATTTTTTGGGAATGGGCATCAGAGCCGTACTCTGAGGGAATAGTTTTTGTATGAATTTTTTAGCGTCTAAACATTTCAAAACTGGAGGTGCCCCCGGTATCTGATCTACACGGGAGTTATAGGTCTCATCTTTTTATCATCGTATTCAATTTTCTTTTCCCCGGACTCAATCCTCTTGGTTAGCTCTTCGAGTATCCAAAAAATCGTGGGGTCAGTCCCCGAGCCACTTTTATCGAGCCTTTCTAGCGTTGGTTCAGTACGTTGACTGTTTACTGGTTCGGCTATATTTGGAGTTTTATTCTGACTCTGACGTTAAGCGATGGTGATTTTATGAGCTTGCAGCATCTCGAATATCACTTATAGGCTGACTCTCCCATCTCCCATTCCTTGTGTTCTTTGGCCAACGGATCGGGCTTCTCTGTTCATATTTCCTTTGGGGTCAGCGCCTAGATCTACATTCAAAGCGATGTGCGAACTAACATCAACGGGTTCCACATTTGGCACTTCCCCTACGTTTATTGGTGGTATACCGACCCCTGTGTTGCAGTTTTTTCCAAGACCTTCATTGTCATGAATTGGTGCGTTTTGTGAGCTAGACATGTCTTAGCCTGAGAATCAAAAAATTTTGACAAGAAAAAGTGTAAAAACAACATGTGTAACGAGAATCAGTAAAGAAATAATCACTATTATCTTTAACCCCACGGTGGGCGCCAAACTGTTTACCTCGAAAATATAAATAACAATTAAATTTGATTTGTGGTTTTAAAGATATGTGATTTAGTTCAATACCAATTAATAATCAAGAAATATAAATCAGGAATGAAAGAGACAAGTGAATCAAACCAATATTACTTGACAGTGATGACCTCGAGACAGGCTAAGAGTAATAAAGTAAGAAAAGTAAAGTAAAAATAATAGAGCTAAAGGACAATGTTGATTAACAATAGGCGAAAAGATAGGGAGTATATTCTTTGCTCAGTAATGAGATCATCTTACAAATGATTAGGGTCCCCTTTATATAATAGGGGAACCCTAAATAAGAAATATTTTTATTTACTATAGGAAATATTCCTGATACAGTTGTCTAACCCTAGTATGGGATCATACAATCTTATTCTGGGATTTGTGTCACGATTATGGGGACGTGGAAGAAATTTAGCTCATTTTGTTACAAATTCCTAACGATACTATTTTGGGGCCGAGTATACTCGGGCCTGGTATTCCTTATACTCCTATCTCCGGTCTTTGAGCTTGATTTTGGTCCACTGGTCTTGAACTCGACCTCACCCGAACTCGGGCCTATGACGGACCCTCGGGCCTATAAATCGGAGGCATATAATTTTGACCGTATACACCTACCCTTCTTCAAAGATGGTAATAGTAGTGGCAAACTGGCGTGTCGAGTCGGATATGGTTCGGATCGAAAATGGGTAATGTAAAAACGGGTAAAATATCCGACCAGAACCATATTTAGTACGGATAAAAAATGGGTTAACCGACGGATAAAACGGTTAATCGTATTATCCATTCATGGCTTCACGTTCGCCTCAACTCTAATATGAATTTTCTGCCATGTGCAAACATTTGTTCCTTTAAGGCACCATCACATGCTTAGGCACACTAATTTGGAAGATTTTATTACCGACGGATAACCGGTGGTTACCCATTTAAAATATGGGTAATATCCATATTTGATCTGTTTATTAAAATGTTCATTATCCAACTCACATTTTAACGAATAATATGGGCGGTTACTTATTTTCTTTTATCCATTTTTCCACCCCTAAATGGTAACTTAGAGACACAAACTATTGAACTATGAGGCAGTACATGAAAAGAAAATGAAATAAAAATTTTGGTACTTCACGGTGGCTCATAAACGTGCATCCCGAGTTTTCTCTTCTTGACTCGAAAAGATGGTAGTTGCCATATGTCTGTATTTAATAAACCTCTAACTTGTCTCAGAATTGAACTGAAATGAGTATATATTTGAACAATATCAGTATTGTAGCTTAGGGAAGCTAGTTTGTCTGTCGGCTTCCTTGTAACAATGTCTAGTTAGCACTCTATGCCTATCACCAAATCCTTTAACTCTTTAATCCCTTCCAATCTCCATGGTGTAGTCGATGCTCCTGAGATGCAACTCTGTAGTAGTAATGAGTCAGTCTCACCAAGGACTAGAGTATACCCTTCTAAATGAACCATTTTACGCCAAACAAGAATGAATAGACTTTAGCCCAATTGTTAGTTCCATGTCCCAATTGGCAATGTGAAAGCCATGATGAGTTTACCGAGATGATCTCTTATTACTCCTACCTCTTCAAACGCAGTTCCAATGCATGAACATCAGTATTGAGTTTCATAAGAAAAAGACGTTTGTAGGCGTGATCTTTTTGTGTGACCTTTTTCTTAAATTTAAGTGATTCTTTTTGTAGGCATTTGCCCCCAATTCAATGGGAGGACCGACTTGATCATAGAAGCATAAGTTTAATTAGTCCATTTATATACATGCTTCAATATTCAAAAAATATTAGCCATTTATTTCAATACGATACCTTAGTTATTGTTATCAAAAACCTTATTGAGAGATAGGAAATTTAAGAAGCTTAAATTAAAATTCTATAAACAAAGTATTTATTTTAGATTCAAGCACACAAATGCGTTTGGAAAACATTTGAGTTGATATTGAAAAAAGAAAAATTATAGTTGAAATTTGATAACACTTTTTGAAAGTTGAAACTGTGTTTGAAACTAAACTTCTCTTTTAATCAAATTTACAGTGAATATTTATAAGTGAAAATTAAAATACTTCATCCAAAGTACTAGTATTTGCATATACTGATTTGAGTACTTGCAAATATATACTGTAATGGCCAGATGGGAATCCTTGTACAAAAATAAAAGTTAGCAGGCCTTTCCAATGGTTCCTGGTGTAATTTGGGTGTGCGACTGCGCACTACGCATCTTTAGCAGAACAAAGAAGAACTAATCTTGATTAATCTTATAGGGACTTGACAACAAATGTAACAAAATTGAGGGGCTTGGGGAAGGCTAAATTAAAAATCGGCAAAAGTAAGTGATCACAATGTTAATGACAGCGCGCGGTAACCAAGATTTACAGATACTAATTAAAAAACGAAAGAACCAGAGAGATTATGTTAAACTATTCATCCACTTAGGAAGATACTTGAACCACCAAAATATATGTAGCAAAATATATATATATATATATATATATATATATATATATATATATATATATATATATATGATGCTCTTCTTAGTACGAACTTAATATCTAGGAAGACCATTTAACGCACCTTTGGCAGCCAAACCAGTCATGAACAAAACATACGATTCCTTAAGGCTAAATTGAGGCGAAAAAATGCGACCTATCTTGACTTTGAACTGAATCTTCTTCACTATTATCTTGCTCATACTATTGCTCCGATGCGGCTTCGTCAACTTGCCATTTTCTTCATAGATTTCTGGCTCTTCTTTAATGGTTTCGAGTTTCATTTTCAATATCTCTTCAATGTCCACTATTGGTTCAGTCTTGAAGCTCTTTGATCTGCTTGTACATGGCACCACCCACCACATTTTTCTTGACCCTTTTCTCATTGTTTCTTGTCGGGTTTTATTTTTACAACTCAAATTTGATCAAGATGATATAAGGCACTTAACTCCACGGACAAAGCTCTTATGTTTGGTGAATTTTAAGAATTTTCTTTATATGAAGAAGCTGAGGGAAGGAAGTAGATCAGAAGGTGGTGAAGATTTAGATTTTTTATTGGTTGAAAAAGTAGCCAGAGGGCAAAAACAGGGGACCAGTTCAAAATTCAAAAAACTAATGTTTGTTGGCTATCTTTACAACTTGGTGTGATCATAACAGTGCTTTGTTTAACACATTCAGTTTAACTTATTACTAGTTTTTCTTTGTAAAGTGGCAGTGTTTAATTTTTATATACCATCGATCTTATACAATAAATAACTTGCTATAGTGATACTATAAAATTCCTATACGCTATTGATGTATATAATTAGTTAAATCATTCGTATATTCACTGTCAACACAAACATGCATTATATTAAACACAGACAATCAGGGCCGGATCTATAACCCATATTACGAGCACGTGAATCCATGATCTATTCACTAAACTAGGTTTTTTATGTACATATTTTCTAGAATTGTTCTAGTATTATGTATTGGCACCATGCTCCATAAAGGTTGAATAATGCACTTGATTTAATACTTAATTATTTAATCAAAAAAACAGGGATTAATTCCCACTTAGCACTTTTTTCCCGCCACTGCAGACAATACCTCATGGATAAGATTGTGCTGCATTTCTTATATCTCAACGTATAATTGTTTTTTTTCCTTCTTTCTTTTTTATCCTCTTTTTTTTTTAAAAAGAATACTACTACATGTTTTTATTATTCAAAATGGAATTGCACATCAAAAGCATAACAGTCGAAATAGCAATAATTAAAATATGAATTATCCTTATAAATCCGCCGTAGTTTCTATTGAAGATGTCAAGAGAAAATACACGTAACATAATCAGCTCTGTCTAACATATATAGATATTAACTTCTTTTGAATTCCGCGCTGACATGGACTAGTGTATTACAAAGTTATATTATTGCAATACACTTGAGTATTAGGTCTTGAAGCCAAAAACAAGAGTATTAGGTATTGAAGCCACCAAACCTCGAAGGATGATGGTGTTAATATGGTTATTATAGATATCGGCTTTAACGTTAAATTATGCCCAGCTTCAACTTTTTCCAATTTTATTACGAAGTAGGCGACTTGGTAATTCGTTGAACCCATCAAACATATTTTTAAAATATTTATATTTAATTTTTCACCAGTACTGATTTGAGCATTGAGAAAGACATTCTGAAATGAGCGTTAGAGTGGCTAAATTGTTGGTCGAACAAGTGTAGCAATTCAAGATGCGAAGCGGGAACCGTGGTTTCTGTCGCAAATTGACATAGAAATAGGTCATAATATAATGTTTTTAATTGTGTCCCATTTTATTATATGACCCTTTTTTGGTCAATTTAATCAACACTGATATTTAGGTAAACTTCCGATCTCCTAATAATAAGTCGAGAATTGTTTTAATTGTAGATGTGAAATATGAAGTCTTAACGTTTTTCCTGATGATTTGCTTATAAAATATTTGATTGGTTGAAAGAAGATTAACTTGTGTCTCTTTAATTTTTAAACTGCATGTATAATTTAATTAATTAAGTCATATTACTCGGTACGGATAATTTCGGAAACCTCCTTCTAAATTTCGCCCGATCACATTGACCTCCCATGTAATTTACGATATTACGGTTACCTCCCGTATTTTGATTTTCTTACGAATGGAGAGGAACAGGAATAAGAATTTTCGGAAATGCGTTTTTTACTTTTAAAGAAATTTATTGAAAGAAATTAATATTAAAAAAGGGCAAATCTATCAAATTATATTTTATTTTTATTTATTTTAAATAGCTTTAAAGAATGATTACAAGAAAATCAAAATAAAAAAATAGATGTAATATCGTAAACCACAAGGGAGATCAGTGTGATAGGGCGAAACCTGGAGGGAAATCTCTGAAATTATTCGTAATTGATATGAACAGAGTTTAAGTTCAACCCTAAAATTTGATCTTTATATTTGTACATTAATAAGAATGTCAAACATTAAAATAAGATGATAAATCAACTTAAGCTGATTGTACTATTAAGTTCGTTCAATTTGCGTTAATAAGTTATGCCTCCAAGTTGTTGCGAGCCTAATAATTGCCACTTAATCGCATAAACATTCAAGATTTTAACCCCTCTTAATAGTTCACATGGTGATGGAGTCCAAGTACCAAGCCCAACCAAAACAGATCCAGGCTGACCATTTCGTATTGGGCCCACTAGCGTTTGGGCTTTACTTTCATTTAGGGACCCAGCCCTTGTCCGGTCTTAATTATACACATTTGTAAATAATTAGAGAGGACTACTCTGTAATTTTTCCAATCAATGAGACTTTCATTTTATTTAGCTCAAGTCTCAGTCTTCTCTCTCGTTCTCTCTAAGACTAGGGTTTCCTTCTCCTTTAATCTCCATTTCAATGGCAGCATCTTAGGTTAACATGATATCAGAGCATATATCCGCGTAGGCCTCGATGTCTTCTATCGATTCAACGGTTCAATTTTTCATTTTGGTCGAGTTTTATTTTGTCGGCGACGGACTGTTTGCACTTCAATTTTTGGATAAAACTGGAATTTTTTCTTGAAAAAATAATGCACGGGCTCTTCTCCTTGGATTAACTGAAATAAAGCTGGTAATATCTTCCATTTCTTCAAGATTTTTTCTTCAATGTTATGTTATGTGCCCTAGCTTGAGAGTATCTGATACTATTTGCTGATTTACGAGTCGTATTTGAGGTTGAAATTAGATGCATGCGTATCCTTCCAGTTATTTCTTGTGAGATTCGTTTGACTGCTAGTTGAACTATAGGATTGGTTCATAGAAATGAGTATTGACTCAGCAACAACCTCCTCTCCGGTAGATTCCACCATTAGTCACTCAATAGACTCTTCACATCTTTTATATGTCCATCCATCTAATAATCCAGGAAGTCTACTTGTACCAGTAACCTTCAATGGAACTGGTTATGTGTCTTGGAAGAAAAATGTTCTTATTGCACTTTCTGCAAAGAACAAGACCGGGTTGATCGATGGAAGAATCTCCCAGTCATCACATGATTCCCCTCTATATGACCAGTGGGTGAGATGCAACAACATGGTGTTTGCATGGTTAAGTAATTCTTTGTCTAAAGATATTGCTGATAGTGTCTTACATTGTGACACTGCAAGAGAGATTTGGAGAGACATAGAGGAAATGTATGGGCAGTCTAATGCTAGTAGGTACTATCAGATTCAAAGAGAGATTGTTGCTGTCTCTCAAGGATCTTCTGATATTGCTAGTTACTACACCAAGCTTAGGAAGCTGTGGGATGAGTTAAAAACTGCCTCTTTTGGTCCATCTTGCATATGTGGGGCTGAGCCATAATGTAGTGAAGGGCAGAAACTGATCCATTTCCTAACTAGGCTCAATGACATGTACTCCAATGTCAGAAGCAATATCTTAATAATGTCTCATGTCCCTACTCTAGGAAAGACTTATTATATGCTCCTTAATGATGAAAATCAAAGAGAACTTCAGTCATCAGGAGCAAACTTCCTCTCGGAGTCTGCCGCTTTTTCTGTCAAGACCTCTCCTACTCCACCAGTTCTTTCTCAGCACAATAACACTATTAAGTCTACACTCAGAAGGTCAATTTTGACAACAAGAGGGTGACAAGTATTTGCAAATATTGTAATAAGCATGGACATTCAGTTGACAAGTGTTACAGACTTCATGGCTTCCCAATGGACTTATAATTCACTAAAGGGAAAAGGTCGGTAGCCTGTGTTCAAGTTGATGAACTTAGAGCAGATTCATCATCCTCCTCTGAAGGTATAACACCTGCTTCTGCTCATAATTTCACCAAGGAGCAATACCAACACTTGATCAACCTCTTTCAACAATCTCACATAACCTCACCAAACCAGGAAGCTCCCACTAGCAATGCTGTCATGGGTGCCTTTGCAGGTGTATTCTGCAGCCTTGCTGTTTATTCTCTTGCCTTGTGTTGTGTTTCAGATTTAAAATTGAACACTTGAATTCTAGATTCAGGTGCAACAAATCATATGACACCTCACAAACACTTCTTACACAACATTCAACTTTTACCCTTCCCTTTCTTGGTAACACTCCCAAATGGTTATAAAGTAAAAGTAACATGCACTGGTTCTCTAAATCTTTGTGCTGATTTTACTTTGTATGATGTTCTTCTAGTTCCTTCTTTTCAGTTCAATCTCATCTCTCTTCCTCAATTATTTTCTCAATTCAGTTATACAGCCTCCTTACCAAATTTTCTTGTCTCATATAGGGCGTTTCTCTGAAGAGGCCATTGAAAATTGGTAGAGCACCAAATAGGTTGTATGTCATTCAATTTTCTTCTAAACTTGATACATCTGTAAATACCATTTCAGCCATTCCTTCTTTGCCTAGGTGTGATTCAGTGCTTGCACTACCTCATGTAATCATGTTACTTCAGGTAATAAAGCTGATTTTTTTTTTGCATCAAAGATTAGGACATATGCCTTTTTCTAAGATGAAATCTATTTCTTGTTTGTCTGATAAACTGTCTTCTAAGCAATTTTTTATATGTTATGTATGTTCTTTAGCTAGATAGCAAAGACTCCCCTTCCTAGATAGTTCAATCAAATCTACTCACCATTTTCAACTTGTTCATGTTGATTTGTGGGGCCCCTATCATACTAGAACATATCATGGATTCAAATATTTTTTAACTATTGTGGATGACTATTCTAGAGTCACCTGGACTCATTTGCTTTCCTGTAAAAGCAATGCATTCAACATCATTAAAGCATTTACTCTTATGGTCAAAATTCATTTCACACATTTGTTCAAACACTTAGATCAGACAATGCTTTTGAACTTGGATCAAGTTCTCATGCTACTTCTTTTTTTGCTGAGTCTGGTATCATACATCAAACTACTATACCTCACACTCCCCAGCAGAATGGGGTGGTTGAAAGTAAACACAAACATCTCTTAGAAACTTCTCGAGCATTACTTTTCCAGTCCAAACTTCTTGTCAAGTACTGGAGTGATTGTGTCTTAACAGCCACATATCTTATTAATAGGTTTTCTTCCCCTATTATTCAGAATATCTCTCCCTATGAGAATTTTCATGGTCATCCACCCATTTATAATCATTTGAGGACCTTTGGATGTTTATGTTATGCCACCCTACCAAAGATAAAGAGAGATAAATTTCAACCTAGAGCTTCTCCATGTGTATTTCTAGGATATCCATTAGGCAAAAGGGTTACAAACTCTTAAACTTAGACAATAATTCCATCACTTTTTCCAAGGATGTTATCTTTCATGATCACATCTTTCCCTATCACTCTTCTACTCCTTCTGTTGTTCCTCCATCTTACTCAGTATCCACACCAACTCCTACTTTCTTTGGTGATCCCTCACCTCCTATTTTTACTAATCATTCTTCTTCACTTACTCCAACTTCTTCACTCTTTTCTTCTACTGTGTTTTCTCCTCCTACTGAGGTATCCCTTATTCCTTCTATTTCTGCACCTTCTTCAACTTCTGCACCTCTTAGACATTCCACTAGAACCAGCAATCCTCCCATCTATCTTAAAGATTACATATGCATTTCTGCCAGCTATGTTGCTCTTTCCAAATTGTCCACACCTGTTTCTCCTTTTCATGAACCTCAGTATTTTCAACAAACTGCACTTCACCTCGTCTGGCAAGAAACTATGCTAAAGGAATTCCAAGCCTTTGATGCCAATCACACTTGGAATATTGTACCTCTCCCACCTGGCAAGAAGGTCATTCCTTACAAATGGGTGTATAAGGTCAAACAGAAAAGTGATGGATCCATTGAAAGATACAAAGCTAGATTGGTCATTAGAGGAGATTCTCAATAAGAAGGCATTGACTACACTGAAACATTCAGTCCTGTAGTCAAAATTACCACCATCAAATGCCTCCTCACTCTTGTTGTCAAACACAATTGGGTTGTTCATCAATTAGATGTCAACAATACATTTTTGCATGGTGACCTTCATGAAGAAGTTTACATGAAGATCCCCTTGGGCCTCACTATCAATACCATACCTTCTGATCCTCCTTTGGCTTGTAGATTAAGAAAATCACTATATGGCCTCAAAAAAGCATCCAAACAATGGTTTGCCAAGCTGTTTGCTTCTCTTATTTCCAGAGGGTATTCTCCTAGCAAGAATGACTCCTCCCTGTTCTCCATGGTTTCTGCTTCCTCCATCATTCTTTTGGCAATCTATATGAATTATATTCTCTTGGCTGGCAATGATTATGATGAAATGGATGCCCTGAAATCATTTCTAGATCAGCATTTTAAGATAAAGGATCTTGGTTCTGTCCACTACTTCTTGGCCTTAAAGTCACCAAGGTCCCTCAAGGCTATGTTGTCAATTAGTACAAGTATACCAGGGATTTCCTCCAAGAATTTCACTGTCTTGATGTGAAACTTGTTCTTACTCCACTTGATCCTCATGCCAAGCTCACCTCTGAAGTTGGAGATCCTCTTCCTAATCCATCATTGTATAGGAGACCCATTGGCAAGTTGAATTTTCTCCAACATACCAGGCCGGATATCTCCTTCTCAGTACAACATCTAAGTCAGTTCTTAGTTTCTCCTAAGGTGACTCACATGTTGGTTGATATACATGTCCTTAGGTATCTTCTCAATGCTCCTTCTCAGGGTATTCTGCTCAACAACACAGCTGATTTCTCCTTATAGGCCTACTCAGATTCAGATTGGGTTGCTTGCCCACTTTCTAGGAAGTCTGTGACTGGTTACTACATTGTTCTTAGGGGTTCTACTATTTCTTGGAAATCTAAGAAACAACAGACTGTTTCTTTATCTTCTGCTGAAGCAGAATATCGAGCCCTCTGGAAGGTTGCTAAGGTGACATAGCTGATTCGTTTATTATGTGACATGGGTTTGGTGATCAATTCTCTTATCCCAGTGTATTGTGATAGTCAGGCTACCCTTCACATTGCTAAGAATCATGTGTTTTACGAGCGTACCAAGCATATAGAGGTTGATTGTCATTATGTTCGTGATGTCCTTTCCACTGGTTTAATCTCTCTTCACCATATCTCCACAACTCATCACTAGCTATTGTCCAAGCTGTGTATGTTCCCACCCTCCTACTTGAGGGGGTGATGGAGTCCAAGTACCAAGCCCAACCAAAATAGATCCAGACTGATCATTTCGTATTGGGCCCACTAGTGTTTGGGCTTTACTTTCATTTAGGGACCCAGTCCTTGTCCGGTCTTAATTATACACATTTGTAAATAACTAGAGGGGACTACTCTGTAATTTTCCAATCAATGAGACTTTCATTTTATTTAGCTCAAGTCTCAGTCTTCTCTCTCGTTCTCTCTAAGACTAGGGTTTCCTTCTCCTTTAATCTCCATTTCAATGGTAGCATCTTAGATTAACACATGGAAAAATCGAATTCTCTTTCTACCCCCATTTCCTTTCTTATAATACTATATAGATTTAGCCCGTGCAAAGCACAGGCCCGACATTTCACATTTTCGGGCATCTGACAATTTATTTTTTATTTTCAATCCTTGAATTGATTTCAGTCTGGACCAACACATATCATTCATAATAGTGATAATTCTGCAGATGCATATTCTAATACGATTGGTCACTGCTTAATTTCAACCAACATAAAACCGTAACTAAGAGATAACAATTAAGCATGATCCTGAGAACTTGGACGGTAAAATGAATTCAAATGTTGCAAATATTCTTTGTTTACTCGGTTATGTAAACTCAAACTCTCAAACGTGAAGACACAAAAACTTAAAAATTCCAATGTTAATCAAACGTCTCAAACATTGATATGCAAAAACCGAAGAAGTTTGATACTTAGGGAAGATGCACAATAAAGCAAATTATTTATCAATATAGAAAGAACCATTCAAGCTACATCACATATACTTGAACTTAGGAAATCAATCTGAATTAAAGTGAACGATGACAAATCATATTTAGCTCTGGATGAACCCACATACTGATAATGACAACTCAAAGTGCACTTAACATTTCCACAATGTTTGAAAAACTGCCAAACGTGGGAGGAATTCGTCCTTCGAAACAGTTATCGTTCAAGTCGAAATACTTTCCTTAAAAGCCAATCTCCTTTAGTATTTTGTACCGATCACAGTATGTTCTGTCACGACCCAAACTGGAGGGCCATGACTAGCACCCGATCATACTTGCCGAGCACCAACGTACATTTTATCTAACCTTCTTTATTATCTTTTACGGATGACGAGATCAATATAAATGGTAGACATGGATCATGGACAACCAACAATAAAAACTGATGGCATGAATATATATAATATGGGATGACCAGACAATCAAGAAACTATATATAAGGTACGAGCTACCACGCTACCATGAAAGACGATACAACAAAAACTAGCCGATAAGGCATACCAAACTATACATGAGTCGACACCTGTCTATGAGCCTCTAAAGGAACATAAGTGCTGCAACATAGCCGGAACAGGGCCCCAACATACCCATAATGTCTATAACAAAAATGCATACCAAGACCAAGGCAAGCCCGGAGAAGGGATCTCGCCAATCACCGCTGAACTGGACAGCCTACTGTGGTGGGGGAGCTGCACCTGCCTGTCTATCAGGACCTGCAACACGACATGCAGCGTCCACAAATAAAAAGACGTCAGTACGAATAAAGTACTAAGTATGTAAGGCAGGGAACCATAAATACGATCAGTAATGTAAGCAGGGATAGAGAATATACAACATGTAACATCTGAGTACCTCTGAGGGCTACTGACATGAAATGCATGATACATATGTATAAATACATAAACTTTTAAAATATTCGCCTCTGTGGGCATCATCATCATCATATCATACTCGGCCATAATAGGCTCGGTAAAAAACGTACCCGGCCATCCTAAGGCTCGGTAGAATCGTACCCGGCCATGTGGAGCTCGGTAAAATCCAACTGATCAGTGGTTGCACAATAGGTGCCATACCCGGCAGACTATACCGCGGCTCGGTAGAGTAAAATAGATACATATATATAATGCATGCTCGACTCATAGAATCACGTTCTAAACCTTTCGGAGTGACGTAAGGTCGGTATCCTCTGTACACGTTATTAGGACTAACTCTTCACTATGAACCTTATAAGAATCAGGAAGTACCAACAACATTGATAACATAAGAATAAGAGAAGCAACATTAACATCAATTGTTCCATAAGAGGGAAAACAATGTAAGTACTGCTAGCTTCTAAGAGTAGAGTATCTTTGGAAGCTCGTTCATTGCATTATGTACAATCAGAGTTGTGCAAAAGAAGGAAAGGTATAGCCTCACATACCTTGTATATATTGCCCAAATCTCAAGCTATGCAATTGTCACAACTCCTTAGTCTACAATAAGAGAAACGATACTATCGTTATCATTTAAGCGTCATAACTATTATGTATCAACCACAACCTATTTTACGATGAAACGGACAGCACCTCCCCTATATATATGACTTCACCCCATTCAAAACAATCACTAAACAGCCCAAACAACATCAATAATAAACATATTGAGCTTCCCAAAATAGTCCACGCACAGCCTAATCACTTCATACATACGACGACCACCGTAGTCGTGTCAAACAACCCAGAAATATTACGAATAACTATCAGCCCATAACCCTACATATATATGGTGTTTCTCCACACCCTTCCTCCTCCAAAACTCCACAAAACAGTAGTAAAATACGCAGCCCAACAGCAACGCAAAACAGTCCACAAAACAATAACATTACTACCAAGCCTTTCGATATATATTTCACAAGTTCTAGCTTCAATGGCTTAGCCGCAACTTGGATAATCTTAAATACATATAGAGTAAGAGGTTCCTTACCTTTATACAGAAAGAACAACTCCAATTTGACCTTAAATTTCCATGAAATATCCCTCCAATGCTGCCACAACAACAAAAAAGCGAAACTAGCGATCAATTAGTGTTTTTCGGCACTAGAATCACTTTAGAAGGCTTGAAATCACCTAGGATTGATATTAAGAACATGAGGGAGTATTTACAGAACATAAACCCTTTAAAACAACCTCCCACACGAGCTGGAACGACACAAAAATGAGCAACAACAAGAAGAACAAGAGACTTACTAGCGCCACGGAATTCCCGACACTTGATTTGTGTTGTTTGCCCTTTTTTTGGGTCTTGAATCTTGAGAGAACCTTGAGAGGATATTCCTAGGGTTCTAAGGTCTGAAAATAGTGAAAAGAAATGACTTAAAACGGGTTGGAGGCATCCTATATGGGTCCAAATATCTTAAACCGCCTTAGTGGGCCCTATAGAGAGGTGCTTGGTGCAGTCTCGCGAAAACGCGAATATCTCTCTACTCCGAGATCGTATCGATGAACGGTTAAATGCGTTAGAAACTAGACTCATTGATATTTAATTTGGTGGATAGATCACCCCGTAATTTTTTGTAAATTAGGAGAAAATCTTAGAAACATTTGACCTAATGTTTAAGTAAAATTATGAACCTAAGTTGCGACAACTTTTGTCGACTTTTGTTTCATAACTCGTTTGACTTCAAGACTTATGATACGGATATTATATGATTAAAATACCTTAATACATGACCTCTTGAGTGTATTAAGCACCGCTAGATTTACCTGAAAATATGAGTTACAACATCCTTGATTCATTTAACTTCTAATACTTGTTAATCACCCTTATACACTCTTGTATCACTTAAGACCAATAGGATTGACTTCTTATCATCTCAAAGATAATTCCTTCTTAGATTTATGTTAACTAATATATGGCATGAACTAACACATGTGGATATGGGTTGTAACATGTTCATACAAAGTCTTGCATATCAACATCGCATTAACATAAAAATCTTAAAAATTTTCAACACAGAGAAGCAAAATCCTTTAAGCCTTCATCAGAAAGTAGCTTACAATTCCCGCAAAAAGGATTAGGTGCACGTATTGAAAGAAAGTCCTTCTGAGAATGTGGAAATGCAAATTAGAGGCTCATTTGTGCTACTGATCTATTTCAAAATATATAAAATAAATCAGATTCCGCTGAAACAGATTAATAACCAAATAAATAGATAGAAGATACAAAATTACATAAGTGGAAGACACCTCTTCAAGTTTTTATGACAGATCTTGCAACATACAGCAAAATTTACAAGTCCATTGGATCTAAGTTGAAGACATTCTAATTGGTAAGTCAATAAAGTCGTGAATTCTGATTTGAGCTTCAAAAATCTAATCATTAACTCAACAATTTATCAAAAGAATCAATATGTTCAGTCACCATGTACATATATCCATATACTACATTAGCCAATAACATAATCAAAGAGACTCATGACTGCTAAACTCTTATTTTGACGACATACAACCAAGAAAAGTCATACTTTATGCATGCAAGGATCACCTATTCAGTTTTTAAAACATATCAAGTAATGTAACATTTTCATTGTGAAAGTACTCATAAATAAGATATAACTATACTTTAGGTCAGCATCATAGAGCAAAAATTGCATTTTCATGTCCATGTTTATCATTTCTTGCAAGTAGTGTTTCATATATGACTGTTTCAGAGTGTCTCTCGAGGTGGGACTTGTTTGAACCATTTAGAAAGCGTCTCTATCTCCACAAATTTCAAATTCTCAGACATATTGAATGTGAAGATCAAAATGCAAGTAACTGCAATCATGTAGAAAAGTCGCTCTCAAATGATAATATTAGGAAGACTCGACAAAGAAAAAATTGAGTCGTTGTAATATTTTTCAGATCTTCTAGTAGAGAAAACATATACACATCTCTTTGGATCTAGTATTTTTTGAGAATCTTGTTTTAAATATAAAGTTTTACCCTTCGTGTTTCCTTCTGGCTCCCATGAATCTGAACGCAATATTTTTAAGAAGAAACTTAAAAAAGGGAAGTCTTTAGTATCTTGAAAGAAGAAATACAAAAATGAAAGTTTCAATTGAAAATACCTTAACAACTTTGGATGGTTAAGGACCAAAAGTAGAAGGAACATCATTTTTTGGTTAGATACATCCACGGAAAGCTAAGATGATCTTCCTGGAACTATTAATAATTGGTGAGACTAATCTAGTGTTCGTCTACTAAATACAGGAAATAATAATCCTTAATCAGTAGATCTAAATGATAAAAAGAATTATGTTGTTAATATCACGAAATCTTAATCATTCAAAAGGATGCTAGGCTAGTAATGGAAGATCAATATCATGGTAATATCTGAAGAATCATCTTTCGTTCCTTAAAGAGCTGCAGCAAGATATGTAAGACTATGCTTCGCACAAGTTTGCATATTTAAAACTACTTTCAAGTAGGCATATAACTGAAACATTGCTTTGTCGAGAACTGTTTGCTCCTTATATATCCATTACTTGAGCTCAATTTCTAGTTAACAACTAAAAAAGCTCAATTTCTAATTAAGCTTCGATCTGGTATAGAATATCAACTCTGTATAGGACAGAATGCAAGAGACGAATGTGTCGTACGGAGTATAGCAATTAGTTAGAAAATAGAGAGTACCTAATTAAATTCAACTTGAGCTCTAAATAACTACCTGTTTGTTTTTCTTATACCAAAAATTCAATTTGTAACCTCATCAATCTAATCACAACTTTGAGATTAATGATATGGAGCATACATGTGTTGATACATTTGATTTCTTGTTATGATCCAGAAAATTCAGTCCCAAGGAAGCATTTCAACTCTCCTAGATCTTTTATCTTGAAATTTTGGTACAGTACCTCTTAACTTCTTCAACCATCTTGTCATGTTTGCGTTATCAGTAAGTTATTGACATATATAAGGACACAAGTTCACGACCATGTTATTGACATGCCTTTTTGTCTAACAAGGAACAGTATAAAAAGTAGATTATTTTTACAACGATATTTCCATAACTAAGATGACAATTTAAGTAATTAACTCATCCATCCATGTAAAAAAAAAATCAAAGAGTATAACAATGTTTTTCCATTAAAGCAACAGAGGATTAATTAAACTTTGGCATATTTAAATTGAACTAAAGATAAACATCCATTTTAAATTCACATTCTTCTATAATCCTTTAAAATTACCAACCATAATATGCCACAAAATTGTACAATGAAAAGTTCCAATCTCTGCTTGGGAAAATAAAGAAGACAGGTTGCTCATAGGTTTCAACTGTAAGTCCAAATAGTTAAATCGAAACGTATTCCATCATTAAGTGATTAACACAGGTGTTTGTAGTTTGTTTTGTCACCATAAAAGAATAGCAACCATAGAAATTAATCCATAAAAATGAAAATCGTTAAGAGATCTTAAAATAAAGGAAAAAACAAGACTGGAAAAAAGAAGATGATTTGAGAAAAATTTAAGAGAACCATACCTTGAATCGTAACAGACAGATGAGAAATTACAGGAGCATAGAGTATTCCTTAATGTCCGAAAAAAGAGAACTGATACGCCTTAGTTCTGTTGGAACCGAAGAAAGAGTTTTGAAGACACGCATTGTTAAAAGAACTTTTATGGCAGAGTATAATGACAATTCTGCCCTTGGTCGACCAACTTGCCTTTTCTATATAATAGAAATATTGTATGGCAATGAAATGAATGAAAAAATTATAATTATCTGGTATGACAGAATATGTGTTCTAGCGTGACCGTGATACTACTGTCATAGGTTTGTTTACAATGGCAAGGTTACCAACTGATTTATTTCATTCAATACAAAACACCACTGTTGTGTAAAATAAGTAGATAAAGAGATTAGTTCATCGATAAGCTAGGTACCTATAGAACAAGTACACAACCTTTTTTTTTTTTTTTTTTTTTGGTTAATCAGAATCCACAACTCAAATTGTCAATGGAAAGTTGGTTATAAATATTGAAATAATGTGCATGGTCTCTTTAATGAGGGAACTTTGTACAAATGGTCTTTTTTTAGGCCACTACTTAGATTCTTTCCTCGTTAGTTCAATGGATTAAATTTGTCTATGAAAATAAAAATTAATTCTATCTTTAAAGTCTGAATTATCATATTTAATTAACGGGATTCAAATTTAAAGGGTGACATCATAAGAGGCTATGCAGTGCAAAACAATCCCTTTGAACATGAGAGTGGAGATATTTTCATACATATCCACTTTTGGGGTTACCATTGAAGCTATATCTACATTGGACAAAATTTTACAAAGTGTACCTGTTCGGATCTAAAATAATTTAATCTCTTCAATGCAACTTTAGAAAACAAATATGAAGTTCTTCTATCTTTCAAATGCAACTTCAGAAATTTGAATATGAAGTAGTTCAATGCAGCTTCAGAAATCAAATCTGAAGTTCTTTTATCTTTTAAATGCAACTTCAAAAATTTGAATCTTAAGTAGTTTAATCTATTGAATGCAACTTCGGATTTCGAATCTTAAGTTTTAAAACATAAATTTGTTCTTCGAATTTTAATAATTCAATACACGGTTCAATGTCCAAATCTACTCCAAATGAGCTCAAATTTGAAACATAACTTTCAATATCATAAAGAACAAATCTCAATCATCAAATTGTTAAAATAACAATAAATTTAACAAGCCCATTTTACAAATAAGAAGAAGAGGAGGAGGAGGAGAAACTCGAAACATAAGTTATCTAAAAATTGAATATTAATTAATTTATTTAAAATGGATACAAATTCAATCCATGATGTAAAACTAGAAGCCACATAAAAATGTAAAAATCGCACGGGGCGTCCTATTTGGTCGCCCCCATTTTTTTAAAAGTTTTAACTTGTACCCACTTTTTAAATAACTTCAGGCCTCTTTCTCATCCTCCTCCTTCTTCTTTCTTCTTCTAAGGAAATAAATAAATATTAATCCTAATTCTCATAGTCATAGGGATGAACTTTCTGCTGTTGTGGGTGATGCTATGTCCAGTAATTACAATATTGTCAATGTTCAACAACTGAAAGCTAACCATTTTAGCTTTCTCCCATTTAGAAGAAATTTTGATGAGGTAATATTCTGCTTCTATTTTTTTCTTTTTATTAAATCTCTCCTCTGCCAGTATTTCTTCAGATAATGACCATTTCTTTTCAGAATCATATTAAAATCATTGAAAATAAATAAAATGAACAGGGAATTTTTATAATCTGCCTTTTTTTTTTTTGCATATTGAACCAAACTATTGATATTCTTATAGATGTATAGCTTTATTGTAAGAGCTCCTAAGAATGCTAAAGTTCAACAAATATAAACAAAAACTTCATCTCATAGAATGCTGAAGTTCAGCAAATACAAAGCAAACTTCAGCTCCTAGAATGCTGAAGTTCAGTTCAACAATTACAAAACAAAAACTTCAGCTAAAACATGTTGTAGTTTTAATGAACTGAAGTTTGCCACTGCACTATGAACTGAAATTTGCGTTATTACCTTTGTAAGTCAGGCCAAACTTCAGCGAAAAACATCTGAAGTTTTGCTTTGATAAGGCTACACTTCAGACAAAATATTCTGAAGTTTAAACTTCAGACATAAATTTTTACTACTTCAGATCCATATGTCTGAAGTTACCCAAAAAGTGGATACGCTTGCAATTTTTTTCCCAAAACATATATAAGTTAAACGGTGACCAAAAACTAGGTAAAGATGCAAATCAATTGTACGAGTAAGCTTTACAGCCCTACAGCCTTATCTCATACCAAAACTAAGGTGAGCCTCACCCAATCACTTTTACATTTGTAGGTATAAATATGCCCAGTAATCATTAGCCGACCCAGCTAATTCAACCAAGTTGGCATGGGTCCACTTTAGAACCCATATTGGGCCCATACCTACCAAACATGCTCTCTTATTAGGGTGATTTTGATTTTTTGAGCTGTTTGCACGTAGATATCATTTCAAGTTTAATAAATGTTGTCCCTAACTTGTTTTATGGGTGATACTTTTATCGTTAAGAGTCTGTCCATGAAACAAGCAAAGGTTAAAAAATCAAGATCATTCATTTTTAAAGTCTTTGGGCATAATTTCCTCTATTTATTTCATCTTTTGGAATTTAGACAGGACTGCTTTACGAGGGACCCAACCAAAAGGAGGAGGAAGGAGAAGGACCTCCGTGATAGAAATCTGTAGTGGCCAAATCGAATAGAAATGAGTTTTTCATACTCGATATTTATATTAAACCACGATAATATATCATAAATTAGTAATAAGTAACATAAAGTGTATATATATATATTATTTAACTAGGTGACAAAAGTTTATCTAAGAAACACAAGTCATGTATGTACTAAATATTGGACGGCAGTGATTTTTTTTCCATGAGAGAACGGGGAGGTAAATCACTATGCAGTGAAAAATGCCTGCGTGTTAACATAATAGTTCTTGTTCATTTTCTTAAATTATCAGCAAAATTATTTCTACTAAAATTTTAAATATATTTATCTCACTTTAATAAAAAATTAGTTATAAGCTCCTAGTCAGAGGCGTACGTAGGAGTTTTGGTCAGTGGTATAAATTTGAAAAGATGAATGAATGAATGAATCATTATAGTGAAAAACGTTGTCATATTTTAAATTTATACCCAATTTTTTCATTTTGTATATACTATCTATATATACATATTTAATAAAAATTTCGACAAAGCGGTGTCACGTGATACCGCTTGCCGCGAGGTGTATCGTTCCCCGCTCCTATGAACATGTCAAATATATATATATGAACCAGTGAGACTAAATTAATCAGACAAAACAATCCCTTTGTCATAGTAATAGCGTTTAGCTTTGAGAATATGGTCTGTTTTAGTTTTTGTGTGCTTGAATTTCGTTTTGGGGAAACCGTTAAAACACAGGAAAAAAATACAAAATATGTTGGAGCAAACAAAATCATTTATTTGTCACAAAACATATCTCTGAAAAACCGAAAAATAAACAAACTTATTTGTCATGCTATACCTTTCTAAATTTAATCATATATATCATATATATTCATTTCTTATTAGGTACGTATGAAACATGCCATTTGGTGTACTTTGATTATTACGCAGCTTAAATGCATATAGTTAGAGTTCCTTTGACCTCCACACTTGGTGTGTTAAAACAATTACACGATAAAATAGAACAAAGATTCTTACGTGCAAAAAATGGCATCATCCAGAGTTTGATTTAATTCAGCATTTATTTTCAACTAAAATTTATTGCCATGGCCGACTCTAACGTTATTTCTGTTAGGACCCGGTGGCACTAAACACTACTGTACAGCGGAATAAAATAAATGATCAACGAAACCAAAAATAAATGACACAATATTTAACGTGGTTCACCTAAAACGTTTAGGCTACGTCCACAAATCCGACACCAACTTCCACTAAAACATTTAGCAGGCATACAAAGAGAGACTTCCCCAATAATTTGGAGGTACAACAATTCCTGAGCTCTACCCAAAATAGTGGCGCACACAAAAGTGTTTCCCGAAAAATACCCGACTAGTATTTCTACTCACTATTTTGTCACTCCCCTGTTAGGAAACATTCCTAAAGGAACTATATCTCTCTCCCTCTCAAACTCTTTCTTCTTGAGTTTTTTTGATATATTTTTTTTGGTGTGTTATACAATGAAATGGAAGGGGGTATTTATAGTTTTGAGATAGGGACCAAAAGTGCAAATCTCACCTACCAAGAAGGATCAATTTGCAATATTCCCATCTCACCTACCACTCATTGCATCATTGCTTATCTCACTAAGGAGAGTTGCATCATTGCTTACCTCTCCCATACATCACCATAATTGTTGGAAAAACTAACAATTCTCCCCCTTCCAACTATATGGTGGATCCACTATCCCTGCAGCTTCTCTACAGAACTCAAACTTCCCTTTCGGTAAAGTCTTGGTCAACATGTCCGATCCATTTTCGTCTGTATGGATCTTTTCAAGCCGCAACATCCTCTTCTCCAACACATCCCTGATCCAATTATATCTCACATCAATATGTTTGGATCTGGAATGGAATGAGGCATTCTTCGCAAGGTGGATAGCACTTTGACTATCACAAAATAACTGATAACCGTCTTGCGAAAATCCAAGTTCAGTTAAGAACTTCTTCATCCATATCAATTCTTTGCAAGCCTCCGTTGCTGCGATGAATTCAGCTTCAGTAGTTGATAATGCAACACATTTTTGCAACTTTGATTGCCATGACACAGCTCCCCCTGAAAAGTTAATCAAGTATCCTGAAGTTGATTTTCTAGAATCAACATCTCCGGCCATATCTGCATCAGTATAGCCAACCAACACAGGGTTGTCTTCTCCAAAACATAAGCATAGTTTGGAGGTTCCTCGAAGATACCTGAGAATCCACTTAACAGCATCCCAATGTTCCTTTCCTGGATTAGAAAGAAATCTACTTACCACTCCTACAGCGTGAGCGATATCTGGCCGTGTACAAACCATGGCATACATCAAACTTCCTACTGCTGAAGCATATGGAATCCGCTCCATCTTTCTTCTCTCATCATCTGTTGACGGGCTTTGCTTGGTGCTCAATCTAAAGTGGTTAGCAAGAGGACAGCTAACTGCTTTAGTTTTCTCCATGTTGAACCGTTGAAGTACCTTCTCGATGTACTTCTCCTGAGACAACCATAACTTCTTGGCTTCTCGGTCTCGCATAATCCTCATCCCAAGGATCTGTTTTGCTGGCCCCAAGTCTTTCATGGCGAAGAACTTGCTTAGCTGTTCTTTTAAGCTATTAATTCTGGAAACATTCCGGCCAACAATCAACATATCATCCACATAGAGCAATAGGATGATGAAATCATCGTCAGAAAACTTCTGAGCGAACACACAATGGTCTGAAGTTGTCTTCTTGTAGCCGTGTTGCCCCATCACCGACTCGAACTTCTTGTACCACTGCCTTGGTGCCTGTTTTAAGCCATAGAGGCTTTTCCTCAATCTACAAACGCAGTCCTCTTTCCCCTTTTGCTGGAAACCGTCTGGTTGCTCCATGTATATCTCCTCTTCCAAATCACCATGTAGGAAGGCGGTTTTTACATCCATCTGCTCAACCTCCAGGTTGAGGCTTGCTGCTAATCCCAGCACCGTGCGTATTGAGGTCATTTTCACAACTGGTGAGAATATTTCATCAAAGTCAATGCCTTTCCTTTGATTGAAACCTTTGACGACCAATCTTGCTTTGAATCTCGGAAGGGAATTGTGTTCATCATGCTTCATCTTGAACACCCACTTATTCTTCAAAGCTCTCTTGCCTTTCGGCAACTTCACCAGCTCAAACGTCTTGTTCTCATGCAAGGATTTCATCTCGTCTTGCATGGCTTCTATCCACTTCTCCTTATGTTCATCATCAATAGCTTCTTCAAAGCTGTCGGGTTCTCCCCCGTCAGTGAGTAACACATACTCATGTGGAGAATATCTGGTAGACTGTTGCACAACTCTTCCAGATCTTGTGTGATAAGGAGGGTTATTGAGGATTGGTGGTTGAGGTTGATCCTCCTCGTCTGCATCATCATCACCATTGTCCTCGTTACCTTCAGTATCTGCTGGTTCATCTTCATTAGGAAGATCAGGGGCTTCAGGTTGATTATCCTGAACATCATCTCCAACTTGTCTCGGCACCACTGTTGGAGGCAACTCAAACTCAGCAGAATCATCAGTGGACTTCTCTACTTTGTCAATGTCTTCAATTGTTTGGTCCTCAACGAACACGACATCTCGACTCCTGACGAGCTTCTTCTGCACCGGATCATAGAACTTATAGCCAAGCATGTCTTGACCATAGCCGATGAATACACACTCCCTTGTCTTGACATCAAGTTTGCTCCTTTCATCTTTCGGAACATGGACATAGGCTTTGCAGCCAAATACCCGTAATTGATCATAAGAGATATCTCTTCCTGACCAAATCTTTTCTGGAGCCTCGTACTGAAGAGGGACACAGGGTGAATGGTTCAGCACATAGGCTGCTGTAACTAGAGCTTCACCCCAGAAAGCCTTTGGTAACTTTGAATGAGAGAGTAAACATCTGGTTCTCTCGATCAAAGTTCTGTTCATCCTCTCAGCCAAGCCATTCAACTGGGGAGTTTTAGGAGGTGTGAACTGATGTCGAATACCATGCTCTTTACAGTAAGCATCAAATTGACCCTGGTATTCACCGCCATTGTCTGTCCGGATGCACTTCAACTTCTTACCAGTCTCTCTTTCCACCAAGGTCAGAAACTGTTTGAAAACTTGAAACACTTGATCCTTGGTCTTCAGCGTGTATACCCATGTCTTTCGTGAATGATCATCAATAAAGGTCACGAAATATCGGGCACCACCGAGGGACTTCTTGAAAGGTCCACATACATCTGAGTGTACCAGATCCAACACATTTTGCCTTCTGGAAGGAGGGAATCTTTTGAACGAAACTCTGTTTTGTTTCCCAGCTAAACAGTCAGCACACTTCTTCAACTGGATCTGGTTTAGACCTGGTAAGGCGTTCTTCTTTACCAAACACGCCATTGACTTCTCACTCATGTGGCCAAGACGTCTATGCCACAACTTGATATTGCTATCATTCTCCGCAACATTTATAACTTGTTGGGAGATGCTCGCCTGGGTCACGTACAACTTTGACTGCTTCGTGCCCCGCGCCACCACCAATGAGCCCTTCGTGAGCTTCCATTGGCCATTATGGAAGGTATTGCAGTAACCTTCCTCATCGAGCTTGTCTACGGAGATCAGATTCAGGCGCATATCTGGAACATGCCTGACATCTCTTAAAAGTAGCTTCATCCCATTCATGGTCTCTAGGCAAACATCACCTTTGCCTACAACTGTTGAGAAATTGGCATTTCCCATCTTTACACGACCAAAGTCTCCAGGTGTGTAAGATGAGAAGAGTTCTCTCCGTGGCGTCGCATGAATGGTAGCCCCACTATCAATCACCCAGGTCATCTCTTGGGTTGTCAGATTGATAATGTCGTCATCGTAGACAACGTTGAACTCACCAAAGGAGTTCGTTTCATCATCACTGCTTTCTTCGGGCTTCACCTTTTTGCCTTTGTTCTTCTTCTGGTCATTCTGGAACTGTCGGCAAAATCTTTTGATATGCCCCTTCTTTTTGCAGTAATGGCACTCAACATTTGCAAATTTGTTGGATTTACCTCTGCTCTTATCTCTGTTACTCTGGCTCTTATTTTGACTTCTCCCCCTGGTCGTAACAGCCAACACCTCTGACTGTGAAGAAGATGTTCCTTGTGATCGGCGTCTCATTTCTTCATTCAGAATGCCACTCTTGACTGTCTCCATGTTTACCACACCGTTGGGTGCAGAATTGGTGATTGAAACCTTCAAGGTTTCCCATGACTCTGGGAGTGTTGCCAGCACCATAAGAGCAAGTACCTCGTCATCGAACTTTATGCCCATTCCCGACAACTGGTCGACAATCCCTTGTATTTCATTAAGGTGATCTGCCACAGTTGTCCCTTCTACATATTTTACTTGCATTAATTTTGTCAAGTAAAATAATTTGTTGTTACCTGTTTTAGAGGCATACAACTCTTCGAGCTTGTCCCATAACGACCTTGCATGTGTCACACCAGAAATGTGGTTGTACACATTGTCTTCAACAAATTGCCGTATGTAGCCGCACACTTGGTTGTGCTCAAATTCCCAGTCCTCGTCTGACTTATCTTCAGGTTTCTGAGAACTGAACACCGGCAGGTGCATCTTTGTCACGAACAGGAGATCCTTCATCTTGTTTCTCCATAAGTGATAATTTGTGCCATTCAGGTTGACCATCTTGCTTGTCCTCGCCTCCATTTAGATCAGAATTTGACAGACTTCTGCAATCTAAAAAAAATTCCGACGGTGAATAGTAACCGTGGATATGAATAGTGCCCGTATGGATGAATAGTACTCGTACGTATGAATAGTACCGTACGTATGAATAGTACTCTAACCAAAGCTCTGATGCCACTTGTTAGGACCCGGTGGCACTAAACACTACTGCACAGCGGAATAAAATAAATGATCAACGAAACCAAAAATAAATGACACAATATTTAACGTGGTTCACCTAAAACGTTTAGGCTACGTCCACAAATCCGACACCAACTTCCACTAAAACATTTAGCAGGCATACAAAGAGAGACTTCCCCAATAATTTGGAGGTACAACAATTCCTGAGCTCTACCCAAAATAGTGGCGCACACAAAAGTGTTTCCCGAAAAATACCCGACTAGTATTTCTACTCACTATTTTGTCACTCCCCTGTTAGGAAACATTCCTAAAGGAACTATATCTCTCTCCCTCTCAAACTCTTTCTTCTTGAGTTTTTTTGATATATTTTTTTTTTGTGTGTTATACAATGAAATGGAAGGGGGTATTTATAGTTTTGAGATAGGGACCAAAAGTGCAAATCTCACCTACCAAGAAGGGTCAATTTGCAATATTCCTATCTCACCTACCACTCATTGCATCATTGCTTATCTCACTAAGGAGAGTTGCATCATTGCTTACCTCTCTCATACATCACCATAATTGTTGGAAAAACTAACAATTTCACTGTCCTAAAAAGTGTGGCCAATTAATTAGGGTGATAGTGAAGTGCAAGGCAAGTGACAGCTCCTTCCGTCAAAAAAAAGGACTGAAATTGCATTTCTACAATTTTTTAGAACATTGGTAGTAAAAATAAGCAAAACTGAAATAAACGAGTATCACGAATCAAACAACTGGAAGCTTGTTTATATCACGAATCTCTGTCCTATATATTATTATAAAAACATAATGGTGTACTGTAGTATAACTTTAGTAGAATTTGTAAACATAAACTTTAATTCATACCACGATTTGGACATGATAATTTTACATATAATTGTTACAGAAAACATAAACGTTAATTGAAATTGGTTTATCACCCCTTGTCTTAGTTTTCGTGACCGCCATCTTTAGTGATAGAAAAAGAATAAAAAATATGATAACCCTAATGGATGGGGGAGGAACAATTTATAGGGTTCTCACTTAATCCGGTACGTATATCAAATAATCGATCGAACGGACGAATTTTATCTTTCTTTAAATATTAATTACAAAATTTATTATATTGGGTCATATATACGATAGAAAAAATCTAACATAATTTTCTTTAGAAAATAAGTTCTATAGGTGCTGTCAAAAGTACTACCGTCAAACGTCACGGTTTTTCTAAGCTGTTTAGAATTTCAGGAAAAACGTTACTACACCTATAAGATAAGCAAAGAAACTAAAACATAAATGACTTGTACCCATTTAAATATTGCAGTTTATTTAGTTATACAACCTAATGAAATACAAATTATACACATTGTGATTCTGAAGTTAGGATTTTGTTTAAATGTTATTAATTTAACGTATAGTTCTTATTTTCTACCAAACACTATTATTTTGAATAATCTACGATAAATGAGTTCCTCAACATAATGCATTTTCCTGGCACTAGTTGACTTAGATTGGAAAATTAGTCAACTTTTCTTTTGTTGTGTTAGAAAATAAGAGTAATGTGATACAATTGGGTAATACGCGAGGGTATTTTTGAATTTAACTCTTAGCAGAGACATCAATGATTAATTTTGAGAAGTGTAGGGGTGTATTTTTAAACCTTTACGCATAGAAATATGTGTGTTATTAATATATTGTTTATTTCCTACTTAAACTTTGCAATATTAATATAGCAATTGGTTAATGTTTTGTTTCTAGCACAAAAAAAAATACTCATATAATTTACGAGGGTATTTTATCCATTATGTGAAATTAAAATATGTGTGATACCAATTACTTGAACAAGAGCACATGAAATAATAAAAATATCAATAAAAGAAGATGCCATTTTTTAGTAAATAAAAATAGAAGGCCTTCATATAAAAATAGAAATTATGAAGGTATTCTTAATTTTTGATATTTTTTTCTGCACAAAAATCGTATAAGTAATTTATCAGTGAAGTTACCAATGAAAATAAAAGGAAAAATGTGTAGGCAACACGTGGCATCAATGTATCTGCACAATCTATTATGATTGTAAAACAACTAAAGAAACAATCTCCGTCAATAAAAATAGATAAATACCTACCATGAAAAGATAAAGGAAAAATGAAAACACACGTAATAGAAGTGGACCACCTGTCAATTAATTACAGGGTTACCCGTGAGGGAACCCGACAACTTTGGCGTCAATAACCATATCCCTCCCCTCTCTCTCCATCTCCTGTGTTTTTGTTTCAGAAATTCAATTCCAATTCAATTCAAATTCTCAGTTATTTCACACTTTTTCTCTTTCTCTCTGTACTCTCACTCTTTTCATCTGCAGCAACTGTACTTCAGATGCTTTGCGTCATATCCAAATACACATACACTACAGGTCCCCCCCTAAATACATTCATGGTTCTGTGGTCCAATCCTTCTTTGTAATTTCCTGATATAAACTCTTTACTTTCTTATGTCTGTTTCCACCAATAATCCACCCAGAACTGGTGGTGGCGCTGGACAAAGCGGCGGCGATGATGACGATAACGACGCCGGTGTTAGTGGTAGGTGTGAGGAGATGGATGATTCAGAAGAGGAAAATGATCAAAGTAAGAAGATAAAGGGGAAAACGGTATCTTGTTTTCGGTTTAGGAAGGTTAAAGGGACGTTTTTGAGGAGGAAACAGAAAGGGGTTTCTGTAAATTCGGAGAGAAGAAGGGAATTATATGGAGGAGGAGGAGGATGTTATTTGTGCTTGAAGAAACCGCTGACTTCTGATTCAGGTGGTGAGTCACAGACTAGTGATCCTAATAGCCCCACGTTTACTTATGAGATGCTTCGAGTTTTTATTGAAAAGAATGATTTTTATTCCAAAGAATGCAATCCCCATTTGGATGTAGTAGAATCTAAGCCTTGCTCTATTCAAAATGATAAATGAAATATGATGTCAGAAATTTTTGGATGATAAAGTTTACAATTTGATTCCCCTGTGCTGCATTCTGGGATTGGGGTGATAGAACTTAGAGGCCTAGTAGTTCTTGATTTGGTTGCCTCATTTACCAGCCAAAATTTGAACTCTGAGGGGTGAAGTAATTCTGTAGTTGTATTTTGTGTTTCTAGTTTCTGGTGTATGATTCTCATTTTGTGGAGTTGAAAATCATTTCTATCAGATTGAGAGGATAGCTAGTATAAATTTGGAATTGTAAACCAAAGGAAAACTACATTTGTGGATAAGATTTTTTTACTTTTTGGGCATTTCCCAATTTGGAAGAGAACTTTTTCAGAAAATGGGGCATACTGAATATAAATTTGTAAAAGATTGAGGAGAATCCAGAGAACCCGTCCTCCAATTGCTCTAAGGTGGATGACAACTCGAGCACGAGGTATAGAACTTGATGGAATGAAACTATTCCTTATGCAAATGAATGACCTTTTGCAGTTATCGCCTTTTGTAGCAACCATAATCTTGTAATGTTCTACTTCATTGCATTCTTCATTCAATTTTTGGAGCCATAATTTGTATAAAGTACCAACCACAGTTCACATTGTATATGAAGGTGGAAATATTGCATATCAGTGAATTATGTGATTGAGTTTGATATTATACTTTCCTTTGAGAAACTCCACCAGTTCTATGTTCTGTTATGTCTTCTTTTGTTTGTCTCTACTTGATAAGATGTCAAGCCTGAACTTGCTTAAACTTGAAAAAAAACACTGATGGATTTAAATAATTATCATGATGAAGCCAAATATTTGGCCATATGGCACCCCAAGTGATCACAGTGCTTTGTGTTAGAGCTGTAACTTATTATAAATTTACGACGGCAAGTATATCTAAAGTTTATAAATTTGACGATGGACATGGACTTTGCTATGCCATATAAGACAGAATTCTGAATAACTTGGTGTTGGGACCTTGGGGTGAAAAGATCTATTTTTTCTGTAACACTTCATGGAACCATTACCTCCTCAAACAAGAGTTAGAATGGACAATTTCTTTGTGTAACTTACCTGATATGGATGCTGATCTTGTGCAGGAACCTGTCAAAATTCTTGTACATTCCTTCCTCCTTGTCCTTTTGGTATCAGAGAATATATTTAAAGTGTGATTGCTTATTGAACTGGCCTTTGCTTCTCTACCCTATTGGGGATACTGGGTTTAGTATGTTTAGAACAACCACTGCATTGTGCTTATATTAAGAAAATTCGGCAACCCCATGCTCAGTGTTCTAAATTTCACAGATAATATAATTGATGGTGACTTCAAATTTTGGGCAAGGGCATGGATAGAGGAGTATACCAGAAACAAGAATGCTTAGAAGGTAAAATAGCTTAGCGTGAAGGATGGCCTTTGCCTTATATTTTGTATGATAATAAAGCAAATAAACTTAAGATGAGAAACAGGAAAGACAACGAGTTGCGGGTGGTACTTAGCTTGAAGGACATTACTTGTAACAAATAATACGGATATCTCACTCAAATTTCCATATTTTTGTTTTAACGCGATCTATATGATTTCCCCTCCAATTTAATCTCCATTTTATTGTCCATTGTGGCTAATGTAAGAGGTTTATTACTTCCTTTGTGTGTTTGCGAGTAAATATCCTGGTATTGCAATTGCCATGTTTATCTTGTTATTCCTCAAATTTGTCCCTGGATAGTTCTGAAATACCTTAAGTTTCAGCTTGTCGTTTGACAGTATATATAGTGACCCTGTTTCAGGGATTTGAGGAAACAACTGTAAAAGGTATCTTGATTGAGTCAATATTTTTCCTCTATATAATTCATAATAGAGGTGGGTGCACTTCAGCTATCCATTCTTAGGACCCTTGTAAGGAAGCCATTGTGACGGATGGTCGTTGAGCCATTAAAGAGACTGTCCAATCAAAGGTGTTTGAAGTTTGAGAAAAGACGTTCTTAGCAAGATGCAGAGTTTTTGAATCATTTCCTCTTTGTGAAGAGAAATATGCTTTCAGTCTCTCTCTGCTTCCCCATGTGTTGTTCCGTAGTCCGTGGAGGGTGGACGGGTTGGAAAAGTTGCATTCAGTATTATCCCAAGTTGCCTGTCACTGAATGTGAAAGCAGAAAGAATAAGATGCTCTAACATATAGATTGTGCAAGCATAAAGGTCTTTTGAATAGAACCTAGTTAGCAAAGATGCCTTAAATCAAATTCAGTATTAGATGCAATTGAGGCCTTATGTTCATTTTACTTCTACTTAAGTTTAGATCAATTGTCTTCTGTAGTGCGTATCAGCCATGTTAAATTTCTGTGCTTATAGCGCAATTTACTCACATGATTGATTCGCAATCTACTGCTCTTCATCTGGTGTTATACTATGTTTAGCTGTCCTTTCCTGTTTAACAATTTCCTTTGTGTTATAAACGAATTCCTAATCCACAGGTGCTGCCTGAGATCTGTATCCAGCCATCCATTTGCTTGATCACGAATTATAACGTTTAAATGGCCTGGCACAAGAGGAACACATACGAACCAGTCCATTTCTTGTTAGGATTCTTGGAGAATGAGTGAAGGCAAGGTGTAGGGTAAATAAAATAAGATGGTTGTGCTTTCTAACACGTTTGCTAGCTTTTATGCAAAATATGCACTCTTTGTCTTGTGTCCAGATATTCGGTTGTCATTTTCTCGCAGCAGAAAGCAGGTCATCAAGTCTAAGGGATCGTTTGATTGGTGGGATAAGGGATAATCATCCAAAATTAGGTGGAGGACTATTTTCTTCCGCTTTTGATTGAATTTCTTAATTCAGGTTTAGTTGACCTCACAATTGTGGTATTATTGTACCCCATATTGAGGGTAGGATACTAATCCCGTAATTAGTCAATCCCGAGATAAACATTAAAATAATAAAGATTTCCTTCTCCAAGACTCTTCCTCTATAGTCTTTTAAAAATGCCAAGGTTAACATTTAAAAGATAAAAATTTATCCCAATTAATCTAGTATATACAAACCTATGTTTATAGTTTATCCCGTGTATCCATTTTTAGTCCAATAAATCAAACATCTACCAATAAAAATATATCCACTAAATAATCTTATTATTATTTAATTTTTGTACTATAATCTTGTCATTATAATCCCGAGATAACTTATTCCCCAGCTAAACAATCCCTACGGGGTCGTTTGATACGCGGACTAAATTATCCCAGGATTATAATCCTGGAAATATAATCTCTAGACTAATTTATCCCACTTGGGAGGTGGGATAAAATAATAGTATCAAGTTTGATGAGAAAAGGTGGGATAAATTGGGATATTCAAAATTAAGTCTGAGACTGTTAGAATGAAGATGAACGAAGAAGAATCCATGAATTTGTTTGAAAGAAAACCCTAATCGAGTGTTCTAGAGAGAAGCAAAATATAGAAAATAAAATTTGTGTATATTGAATAATATTTCATATACAATTTAACCCTTATTAGTCTATTTATATTAAACAATAAAAAGAATGGCTATCTATTACATTTGTGGCTATATATACAATAACATTACAAAGCTTGTAAATCTGTCAAGTGCTTGGGCCTGGGTCTATTTCATCTTCAGATATGTTTGGGCATGTATGAGTTGGGCCTGTTAATCTAACATCCCCCCTCCCCCCCCCCCAAGCTGGAGGGTGAAAAAACTCCCAACTTGAATAAGAGAACCTGATGTTGAATGCCCGCTAGTAGTTTGGTAAAAATGTCTGCTAGTTGTGATGCAATAGGAATGTAATGCAAAGATATAAGGCCACCAGCAAGTTTTTCCCGGAAAAAATGACAGTCAAGCTCAATATGCTTGGTCCTCTCATAAGAAACAGGGTTTTTAGCAATGCTAATGGCTTACCTGTTATCACAGTACAAAGGAATTGGAGCAGAAATAGAAACTCTCAAGTCTGCCAACAGCCTAACAAGCCAAGTAAGCTCAGCAACAGTTTTTCTAAGAGCCCTGTATTTAGCTTCTGCAGAAGACAATGATATTGTAGGTTGTTTCTTTGACTTCCAAGGAACAAGATTGTCACGACCCAAACTGATGGGCCGGGACGGGTACCCGCTACCTTACTCAACTGAGTACTAACGTAACATATCTTTCTTAATACATCATCATATACACATACATACGGGCCTAATAGGCCAACATAATCCTTTATAAACTTAAAACATAGGCCGACAAGGTCGTACAATCTTTTATGTACACAACATATGTCTACAAGCCTCTAAGAATACATAAATGTCATAAGGGTCGGGACAGAGTCCCGCCATACCAAACAATACACTCTAAATCATACTAACCAAACGAGCAACTCCGAAGCAAATGGAGCGCACCAACATCTTTCGCTGAGCTGATAGCCTACTTGGAGGGCTCTCGACCTGTTTATCGGGACCTGCGAGCATGAAACGCAGCGTCCCCAGGCAAAAGGGACGTCAGTACGAATAATGTACCGAGTATGTAAGGTACATAAATAAATACATAGGAGACATGGAAGACATATGGAGTACATGACTCGACCCGTACGTCTGAATAACTTTGTAAATCATAAATTACTTTCAGCGTCATGCATATGCGTATGAATGTCATGTCGTGCATAGGTATATGTTTCATAACATCATCAGCCTCTAAGGGCATCCCATCATATCATATCGGCCACTGTGGGCAAAATCATCATCGTATACCAGCTGATCAGGTGGTGGTGCGTATATAACGTCATAACCTTTCCCATATCCCATATATATATATACATACATATATACGCGTATATAACGCCGTTTGAATACATACATATATATACGTATATAACGCCATTTGAATACATACCCATAAATGCGTATATAACGCCGTTTGAATCATATTTCAGCCACTGTGGGCAACATCATCATCATATACTAGCTGATCAGGTGGTGGTGCGTATATAACGCCATAACCTTTTCCCATATCCCATATACATATATTTATATATATACGCGTATATAACGCCATCTGGTCATGTGTCAGTGCACATGAATGCAGTGCATAAAAAGTATGTCAATAAAATTATTCGGAATGTCATAAGACCATCTTGCCTCTGAGTAATATCATAAAGTAAACTCTTTTCAACTTTCGTATTTTTCTAAGACCCATGAACAGATGATAAAATATTATGACACGTGGGAATTAAAAAATATAGATATTTCTATTACTTCTATGAGTAGAGTCACTTATGGAATTTGTGCATTTGTACGTTTCATTCATATCGTATGGATCATGCTAAAAGAAAGAAGGGATAGCCTTAACATACCTGTTCCTGAAATTATTCGAACAAATCTGCTTCTGCAAAATATGGACGAAATTCTGCTAAAGAAACCAAACCGATGTTCAGGGAATTTCAAAATTTTGGCTAAGGATTTTTGTTTGGACGAAATGAAATGAATTCTGTTCTTGCGTTCTTGGCTTCAACGACAGAATGCAAATGTTTGTTTTGCTAATTTGAAAATGCCTAACGCTTACTGCCCCTTTCAAAATGAATTAGGATAATCATTCAATTAGTAAGACTTAGGTTACTTTATGTCTTGGTGGCTTTGGCCACATGGCATTATAAGCCTTTACATTGCCACATGGCATGATGACTAATGAGTCATTTTTGTTATGGTGGCTTTTTGCCACATTTTAGATGGCATATTTTAGAAATTTTTATCCAGTTATTAGTTAATTGGGTAATATCTTGTTACCCGATAATTAATCGATTATCCGTATAATTCAAAAATTGCCCCAAATTACTTAAAATTTTATTTATTTTCAAAATACTTCATATATACTTTATATATTATACTACCGTGGTCATATGGTACCTCGCATGGTACTAGTTTATAATTATCGGGTATTATCGCTCAACCCGTATTTTATCCCAAGTTGGCCACTTTCAACGAAATTTATTTTCTTCGACTTGCTTCCCCTCTCACCTTCACGAATTTACTAATCACTTGTGAAATAGCATAATCCTTATAACCTCCAAATAATCTTTTACTTGGACTGATGTCAATTACGTTATGACAAATTTCACGTACAATACTTCAGGGTGCAACATCGTCGTAACTTTACTGGAAGTGTGACATCACCATAATGTAATACTGCGGAACGTGATATCGACATAATATTGCGGGGCATAACAAAGATTGCCCCCAAGAGTGACATAATAACTAGTCACAGACTTCCTAGAAGAAGGATACACTGCCTAGTCAGAGTTTGAATAAGCAATGACTGAAAAATTCTGATTGTTGTTAAGAAGAATTCCTCTAGCGGGATCCGTAACCAAATACCTCAAAACATGGAGGTCTGCTTGCATATGAGTAGTTATAAGAGCATTAAGGAACTGAATTAGGTGTTGAACAGATAAAGAGATATCGGGCCTTGTATGTTGAAGAAAGTTTAGCTTATCTATGAGCCTTATATAAGGGGAAGCATCAGGCAATGGATCACCAGAAGTAGGAGTGAGCTTAATAGACATATCCAATGGTGTAACAATAGGAGAAGCAGACACACAATAAAACTCAGTAAGAAGTTCCTTGAGATACTTGTGTTGATTGATCAACAATCCTTGGGGCAGATGAGAAACCTCAAGTCCTAGAAAATAGTGAATAGAACCCAAATCCTTTATCTTGAATTGGTTTTCTAAAAATGATTTGATAGAGTCCAATTCAGGGGTATCATTGTTAACCAACAATATATCATCCACATAAATAGTAATAAATACAGTGGAAGAGGGAGTGATTTTAGAGAATAATGAGTAGTCATTAAGGCTGGAGGAATATCCCATTGAAGCGAGAGCATTAGACAATTTAGCAAACTATTGTCTTGATGCATGTTTGAGACCATACAATGACTTCTTGAGTTTGCATACCAAAGGAGGACCAGAATAAGAAGAAGAGACAGTGAGGCCAAGAGGAGCTTTCATGTACACCTCCTCATAAAGGTCCACATGCAAAAATACATTATTTACATCAAACTGGTATATAGACCAAGAGAATTTGGCAGCCAAAGCAAGCAAGCATTTAATAGTAGTGAACTTGACCACTAGGGAGAATGTTTCAAAATAATCAACACTAGCCTGTTAGTATTCCCCCTAATGACCAATCTGGCTTTGTATTTCTCAATGCTACCATCAGATCTTTGCTTAATTTTATACACCCATTTGTAAGGAATGGACTTCTTGCCAGGTGGTAAAGGATTAATATCCCAAGTTTGATTAGATTTCAAGCCCTGGAATTCTTTCAACATTGACTTTTGCCAAGTAGGATTAGAGGCAGCTTGATGGTAAAAGGAAGGTTCAAGTAAAGTGGTAGGTGAAGTAGACTGAGATAAAGAGGAAGAATTGGTAGGAGAAGTGGGAGGTACAACATAGCAAATATAGTCCTGTCACGACCCTAAGCCCAAACCCGGTCGTGATTGCGCCTCTCATGAAGACAAGGTCAACCGACACAATACCCAATTAAATTAATAGATAATGATTCACAATTAAGCCATTAATAATGATAAATCCCATAATATAGTGAAATATATCAATTGCGAAAAATCAAACACAGCCCAACATCAGGGTGTTACCAGTCATGAGTATCTAACATAGTCTGAGAGTACGAAAGAGTTTATACAATCTATTACATAACTAGAACAAGGGAAATAAAATAGAAGGAAGAAACACTGGGCTGCGAACGCCGAGCAGCTACCTAGTGGACTCCAAATAGCCTGCTGAGCAATCAACCCTCACTGGCGGGACCTAAAGCTCCCGAATCTGCATACAGGGTGCAGGGAGTAAAGTGAGTACTCTAACTCAGTGAGTAATAATAATAAATGAAGGCGGAGCGATAAGAAAAACACAACCACGTGCTATAATGAAGTAGTGTAAAATCAATAAAAGGCAATGAAACAGTGAGATCTTATAAAAATACCTTAGTTCAGAATAAGCTTATTTAAAACACATTTTTAACAGTTAAACACGTAAATGAAAAGCAACTAGAAAGATAAACATAAAAAATCCGCCCCTCGGGCACAATGTCGACAGAATCAGCTCCTTGGGCAATAACAATAGAACATCACCAGCCCTTAGGGCTATATCTTATATCACAATGGGTACCCGCGCTCACTGGGGGTGTACAAACTCCGGGAGAGGCCCTTTACGGCCTAAGCGCAATATCATGCCATCTCGTTGCATAATCAATAGGCTCTCGGCCTCATATCAAGCCACCTCGTGGCGTACAACTCAGGCCCTCGGCCTCATAATCATAATCAATACAACTCTACTGCGGCGTGAATCTCAATCCCATAATAATCCTCACAACACAGGCCCTCGGCCCTACTCAGTCAGAAATCTCTAAAAGCCACTCGGGCACAGTAAAACATGATGCTCAGCCCAAAATATCATTTAAAGTGTTAAAACAGAGCGAACATGGCTGAGTTATGAAAACAGTATAATATAGCATGACTGAGTACGGATATAAAATCAAAAATAGTGAGGAAATAGCAGTAAAAATCTCCTAAGGGTCCAAATAATTGGCACGATGCCCAAATATGGCTTTCAGCCTAAAATATGATGATAGCAAACAGTTTTCAATCAAATACACGGTAAAATAGTCATTCGGGATGGACTAAGTCACAATCCCCAATGGTGCACGGCCCCACACTCGTCATCTAGCGTGTGTGTCACCTTAATGTAGCACAACGATGTGAAATCCGGGGTTTCATACCCTCAGGACAATATTTACAATCATTACTCACCTCTATCCAGTCCAAACTCTAGCCAGCGATGCCCTTGCCTCTCAGATTGGCCTCCGGATGCTCCAAATCTAACCAAAATCAGTGCAAAACCGTTAAAATATGCTAAGGGAACAAAGCTCACTCGAAAGAAATCAAATTACAACATAAATCCAAAAATTGGCCAAACCCGACCCCCGGGCCCACGTCTCGGATTCTGATAAAAATTACATCAACAGACTCCTTATCACTCACCGAGTTCATTCATATCAAAATCATCAAAATCCAACCACAAATGATCCCTCAAATCCCTAATTTTAGGTCTCCAATTACAAGCCCTAGTTCTTCAATATTAGGCTTAAATTCCATGATTAATTAGGTGGAAAACACATTAGGATTGAGTATTAAGTCCATAAATCTTACCTCCAAGTGTTTCCCTTTGATTTCCTCTTCAATTCTTCCCAAAAAGCTCCAAAATCGCTCAAAAATAGTAAAAGTTAGACCCAAAATCGCGGACAATGGCTATTTAAACATTCTGCCCAGGCATTCAAATCCTTCTTCGCGAACGCGGTCAACCCCTCACGTTTGCGAAGCACAAACTTAGGTTGACCAGAATTTCCTCTTATGCGAATGCGACGACCCCCTCGTGAACGCAATGACTCAGCAGCTCAAACCATCGCGAATGCGTCTGCTCTCTCGCGAACGCGATGCTTCCTGACTCCAACCCTTCGCCAACTCGGGACCTCCCTCGCTAATGTGAAGGCAAAATCTACAGACTCACATCTCAACCCTTCGCGAACGCGAGGGTCCACTCGCGAACGTGAAGGCCAACAATCTGCAACACTCAACATCAGATTTCTGCAATTTTTCACAACTTTAAATGGTCCGTTTAACCACCTGAAACTCACCCGAGGCCCTTGGGACCTCAATCAAACATGCCAACATATCCCGTAACATCATTAAACTTGTTTCAACTTTTAGAACACTCAAAACAACATCAAAACACCAAATTCACATCGGATTCAAGCCTAAAAATTCTAAAATCTTCTAAATTCCACTTCCGATCAAAAAGTCTATCAAACCATGTCCGAATGACCTGAAATTTTTCGTGCACATCCCAAATGACATAACGGTCCTATTGCAACTCCCGGAATTCCATTCTGACCCCTATATCAAAATCTCACCTATCAACTAGAAAACGCCAAAATTCCAATTTCGCTAATTCAAGCCTAAATCTACTTCGGATTTCCAAAACATATTCTGATCACACTCCTAAGTCCCAATTACCTCCTGAAGCTATCCGAACCATCAGAACTCACACCCGATCCCTTTAACACATAAGTCAATATCCAGTTGACTTTTCTAACTTAAGCTTACTCAAAAGAGACTAAGTGTCTCAAACTTTACCAAAACCTCTCTAAATCCGAGCCAACCAACCCGATAACACAAAATACAACTGAACACGATAATAAGAAGTAGAAATGGGGGAAATGGAGCGGTAACTCATAAAATAACCGGTCGGGTCGTTACAAGTCCTTAAGGTGGTTATGAGTGATTGTATACCTAGAGGATTTTCTCAAAGGAAGAGAAGAAGAAGGAGCAGAAGGAGGAATTTGTGTGTGGTCTGTAATATTGGGTGAAGGAACAGAACCAGGTTCAGGAGAAGGAATAGAAGGATGAAAGGGTGAAGAAGGAGCAGTAGCATGATCAGAAGAATGAAAAGGTGAAGAAGGGGTATGAGCAGGATCAAAAGAGTGAAATGTTGAAGAGATAGAAGTATGAACACTATTAGTAGTGATGTGATTAGAAAAGGAGGAAGTAGAAGAAGGAAAGAAACCACAAGGTGTAGAAGTAGATGGGAAGATATGTTCAACAAATATGACGTCCCTGGAATAGAATATGGACTTAGTTCCTAAATTTAGCAACTTGTAACCCTTTTTATTAAAACCATAACCTAGAAACGCAGAAGGAATAACTCTAGATTGGAGTTTATCCCTGGAAGGATGGGGAACAGTTGCATATGCTAGGCATCCAAATGATCTGAGGTGATCATACTTAGGAGGATGAGTAAGTAATACTTCATATGGTGTTTTGTTAGAAAGAACAGTAGAGGGAAATTTGTTGATGAGGTAAGTTGCAGAAAAGACACACTCCCCCAATATTTGGTAGGTAATTTGGATTGAAAAAGAAGTGCCCTAGCAGTCTCTAACAAATGTTTATGCTTCATTTCTACTATTTTATTTTGTTGAGGAGTGTGTGTGTAGCACCCCGAAAAATTTCGAAGCACTTAAGTGTTATTAAGAAAATTGATGTGTGCTAATCATATTATTTCGTGTGCAGACGAGGACTATTAATATGATGGATACTAATTGGATATGATAATATAATAATAAGTGTACGAGGTATATTATAAGTGATGTGGGGTCTAAGGATAGTCCTAAGTTCAAGTCAAGTTGGAAATTACATGATAGACTAAAATTCCAAATAAGTACGCACATGACCTAACTTTGGATGGGCATATCTAGATATATATACATAAGGAGTTATGTAGATTAAAACCTATCAAATGAAAGGACATTGATACTAGTTTCTAACGCTTCAAACCGTTTGTCATTTGGACATTCCTACAAAAAGTTATGACCAAATTATCAAAGGTTGGCGGAGGAGTCTGCGGATGCGAAGCATCCGGGGCCACATCCAAAAGAATGGCTGGCAGTGAAGTACTTCCATATCATCCAAGGCCGCGTCCGAAACCCATAAATATGGGCCTATAATACCAAGTCGGGGAAGAGAGTATTTTGCGTATTGGGGGTTATGGTTCTTGAGATGAAGGGGCAATTTTAGGCTCAAATCAAGTCCAATCGACCAAAGTAAGTTGTTAATGTTGTTCTAGGTTGATTCTTACTCAATAAACATAAGTTCTAACATCATTCTTACATCCAAATACTAGATTTCATCATCAAATCCTCAAGAACACTAAAATTACCAAAGTTATAACTTTTTAAGATTGAGCTACTAGATGTAATTTTAATGCTTCAAACTCGTTTATTATGAGTAGTTAGAAGTATTTGAAGCATTTGTTACAAGTTTTAATGGTTGAAAGATTGGATTATAAAACTCTAGTCCGTGGCATGAATAGAACTTTTGAGAAAATAAGAGAGAATGAATGGTAATCTTGGCGATGAAATTTATGAATACAATGAACCCATGGAATTATTTGTTAGCAAATGATGGAAGTGGTCAACTAAGTAATCACCCGAATTGTATATTTTGCAAGTGTTGATTATGGAAGAGGATGAATAGTAACTTGGTGGCAATGGACAATTGATGTAGTATCATTAACGACTTCAAATGGGTATTAAAATATAAAAATAAAGTTGAATGGTCTAACTTGTAAATCTATTTAGCGATTTGAGTTGTTGGAAGCTTGTAGCCAACTTATAAGCCATATATGGAAGTTGATTAATATCTTAGGTCATATTTTAATATAATTAGGATATCGAATTGTAGATATCGACACGTTGGTGATGTTGAGCATTTTAATCAACGTTGGGATGATGGAGGAGGATTGAAAGCTTGTGAATGTTAATAAAGCAAAAGCGAGGTAAGTTGATTAAAACTTACTCTTCTTGAGGGATTTTCTTTAAAAGCATGTTTCGAGTTAATACTTAAGTTGTTTCAAATGTGCTTTCGTGCTTGTTGGGATAAACAAGTACGAATGTCTCCATATACGAGAATATTATGTTGCATATGTAGTGTCATGCCGTTTTATAAAATTTTATTTTAAATCTTGTTGGCAAAATGACACTAAAGGTAAATGTTATAAGTTTTTATCAAAACTTACATATTGACAAGAGTATACATATTTGAGTCCTACAGATAAGTTTTCATGGAAAGTATTTCTTTTGGAAATTGACGAATAAAATAACACTTGTGGTATCTTTTAAAGATTGATGTTAAATTGCTAAAGGCTTTAGCATGTAAAAGGTATTTATTTTATTTTTCGTTCAAATAATTTAGATTTTTTTGTAAATGTTATAAGTTGATAAAAATAGATCCTTTGAAGCTACTATGCTATGAATCTATTTTTGAAGTATTAAATGTGTTGGGAGTTACTTGTGTTCACCGAGATTGACTTCGGATATACTGTGTTCGTTGTCATGAAACTACACGTACCGGTGTAGGCGTAGATGGCCACTTTGTGGTATAGACTATGGCAGAGTGCTCTCCCTCGAGAGAGTACTATTTTGTGCTATTATTAGCATGGCTGAGTCGATTCGTACAGTACTACGATAAGACGACCTGAGCAAATAGGGTACATGATACTTGCCGCTAGGTACATAACCTAGTTGACCTTCTTATGTCGGTGATGGTATAGTACTCCCAGTGAAAGGTAAGGATGATTTTCTTATGCTTAGGCCTAAAGAGCCGAAAATGATTTCAATGACTTAAAGAAAATAAAATAATTTTGTATGATTTTATCCAAAATCTTGAATTGGTGTAAGTGACAAGGGTCATGAATTGATAGAATTTCTTATTGTTTTATTTCAAATATTGGTGCATTATTTTTTTAAAGTTTGAGAGTCTATGACACTTATTGAGTACCGATATGGTGTACTCAGCCTTTACGGGCCCCCCTCCAGAGCCCTCCTTACTTTACATATTTCAGGATGAGTATGATACGTGGCATGCGGGCAAGACTAGGATGACTCTCTTCCTGAAGTATATGGTGAGGCACCACTCCTATTTTGTGGTAGCTATCTGTCATGACCCAAAAACCGACCCGGTCATGATGGCGCCTATCGTGAAACTAGACCAGCCGACATAACTTCCGAATCTACCATTTTTCAATAAAAGTTATTTTTATACTGTTTATTAATCAATAATCTCATGATGTAAGTTTAAATGAATAATGCAGAATAAATACACAAGCCCGACATCGGGGTGTCACTAGTCATGAGCATCTACTACAACTGTCCAACAACATTAAGACCAAAGAGGGAGAAAAGCAGGGCTACGATCGCTAGACACATACCTTGCTAACTCCGATGAACCTGCCACCGAGCTCAGAAATACCTGAATCTTCACACATGGTGCATGGAGTAATGTGAGTTCGCCAACTCAGTAAGTAATAAAAGTAAATAAAGATTGAGCAGTAAGAAATCACATAAACCATGTCATAGCACCATAGTGGGTACAACATGTTTCCAAAACAGGATACAAATCAAATCATCTCTTTCAACTCCCATTTTCGGGGGAAAACCCTTTGAAAAATGTCATTCTAACAGTTTCAGTAGAGGTTCGATGTAATTTATAGTGAAAGTGATGAAAATCATAATCGCCCCCTCAGGCAA
Source organism: Nicotiana sylvestris (assembly GCF_000393655.2). NCBI lineage: Eukaryota > Viridiplantae > Streptophyta > Magnoliopsida > Solanales > Solanaceae > Nicotiana > Nicotiana sylvestris. The sequence goes on from NC_091057.1 coordinate 128,075,616, forward strand.
AAACATAGTTTGTATACAGCCCCTCGGCAAAAAGAAATTATAACCATTTCATAACTTAAAATCTTGAAGGAAGTAACAAAGCCAGATCAGTGACTAAATTCTGAATGCCTCGTAAAAACTTCTGTTAAAATGAAAGTTATTTAAAGCATTTTTTTAACATTTTCAATAGAGGCTCCGTCTAAAGATGAGTGAAAGCAGTAATTTAATCAACATATTTAACAGAAACCCACTTAAAGGAGGAGTGAAAAATAGTAAGTTCATAAAAAGTTCCTTCAGGCAAATCATCACTCGTATATGTGTATATATAGCCCCTCGGGCAAGCCACTGAGTCACTCATGACTCAACTCTCAGCAATTCACGCTCACACTCAGCACTCATGCTCAATAGGTACCATATAATAACTGTTGTGGCGTGCAGCCTGATCCATATATCGCTGTGGCGTGCAGCTCGATCCATATATATAGTTGAATGTGCTCACTGGGGGTGTGCAGACTCCGGAGGGGCTCCTACAGCCCAAGCGCTATATCATTGCGGCGTGAAGCCCGATCCACCATATCGTTGTGGCGTACAGCCCGATCCATATATCGATGCGGCGTGCAGCCCGATCCATAAATATATAATCCTAACAACCAGGCCATTGGCATCTCTTAGTCATTAACCTCACAATCAGACCCTCGGTCTATCTCAGTCATCAACCTCACAATCAGGCCTTCGGTCTTTCTTAGCCATCAACCTCACAAGCTACTCGGACTATTAGTAAAACAGGGTATTCAGCTCAAATATCATTTATAGTGTCAAAATTGAGTAAATAAGGCTGAGTTAGAAAATCACTAAAATACAGCATGACTACGTACAATTATTAAGTCAAAATAGTGAGACAAGTGGTAAAAGCCCATAAGGGTCCAAACAGTTGGCGCGAGGCCCAAACATGGCATTTTGCCCAAAACATAGCAATACTTTTCAAAACACAATGGTATCAAAAAGTTTTCAATCAAATACGCGACTTAACAGTCATACGTGACGGCCCAAGTCACAATCCCCAACGGTGCACGATTCCACGCTCGTCATCTAGCGTGTCATCACCTTAAAGTAGCACAACAATGTGAAATTCGAGGTTTCATACCCTCATGACAGCATTTACAATCATTACTTACCTCAAACCGGATGAAATACTACTCTGCGACACCTTTGACTCTCTCCTCGGCCTCAACTCACGTCGAATCCACCCAAAATCAGATTCATAACATTAGAATATGCTAAGGGAACAAAGCCCACTCGAAAATATCCAATTTACATCAAAGATCCCGAAATTGGCCAAACTCGACCCCCGGGCCCACGTCTCAAAATTCGATAAAAATCACATCAATACAATCCTCATCCTCCCACGAGTCTATACATACCAAGAATAACAAAATCGGATCTCAAATAGCCCCTCAAATCCCCAATTCAACTCTCCAATTTTCTTCCAATTTTTATTCCAAATTCCCAAATTAAATGATAAAAATTAAGACAAAATCATGGTATTTAACCAAATTTGTGTGAAGAACACTTATCCCAATCACTCCTCTGAAAATCCCCTCCAAAATCGTCTTCTCTCGAGCTCCACAGCTCCAAAAATGCAAAAATAGACGAAATCCTCGAAATAGAGTACTTATAAGACTGCCCAGGCTTCCTCTTTCGCGAACGCGGGATGACAATCGCGTCCGCGATGAAGAAAAATATCAGCTCCCAAAGTGCTCTATGTGTTCGCGGCACAAGCCTCGCGAACGCGATACCTACTGGAGATATAACTACGCGAACGCGACCACCAAAGTGCGAACGCGAAGAACACATCATCAATATATCGCTAACGCGACACCCAAAGCGCGAACGCGAAGAACATAATTCACCACCTCGAGAACACTCTTCGCAAATAGGAGTCCATGACCGCGAACACGATGAACAAAAATCTCTTCAACAAAAACCAGCAAAACTGCCAAGTCCAAAGTCCAAAAATTGATCCGTTTACCACCCGAAACTCACTCGAGGCCCTCGGGACCTCAAACAAACATGCCAACATATCCCATATCGTCGAAACACCTGTAGAAACCTAGTGCATCATAAGTACCCAAGAACCGATCATATTTGTTACCTTGTCGATCCAACCTACTACTAAGTTGTCCTAATTCTTTGAGTTCCTTCCGAATTACCTTCACCTTCCTGATACTGATATGTAGAATTCATAATAATATAGAAATACCACGAGTCTTGACACCCTCCAATGCAAACCTTATATCTAGATGAATATACAACTAGAAAATCTCCAATTATTACATGTAACATCTTGAACTCATTAGAACCATTCTTGAGAGTCATCCACTCTACTCAAACTGTAATTAGACCGATCAAACGGACCAGACGACCTGTGCTCCAATAGCACCCCAACATCACAGAATGTAACCTCACTTCAATGCAACCAAGCAACTTTCTGTCCCATGCACCGTACATCCTTTACCAATAACAACTTAAGTCATTCTATGATTCTCATACACCTATAAATATAGCATAACCTTTATTGAAATTTCCTTTACTTGAGCCATCCTCGGTCTTAACCTTTGTAAGCCATCACTGATTCACCAGTATGTCCCAAACTGGAACCATCATATCACATAACCGTGCAATCAACTGATCAATAGCAGACTCCCTCACTTGGCTCAAAGTCATAGATCAAAACACACCATAACTCATAATGCACATACTCTATTACTGCCATAATACCATAGTGAGATTAAACCCAATCCTTCATAAGCTCATGAAACACAGACCATTTAGTACTTCAAATCATTTGCAAAACTCGCGTTCACCCTTGTAACGATCAAGACAACTTTTATACATGATCTAAACTCAAACTGCAACTCGCATACTTTCACTGATAAAAGAGGACTCACAACAACTATCATAGGGACCACGCAACTTCAGAACACTCTGCATAAGATAATCCACTTGTTTAGCCTCAAAATGGCATCCCTCTATATTATTCCATAATCATAACTATTACCCGGTCACTTACCCTTCCTAAGTCTGAACTCATATCACGACATGAAATTTACTCCATTTCCCAACTAGACAACATGAAAAAAAGATCCTTCATCATGCCTACAACTCGGGCTATACATTAACTCATGATGAAAATCAAGCACTGGATAGTTCTTACTACCCCCAAGCAGACCCTTCTCGCCTCATTCAAATCATACGAACACATCTCACAGTCATATCACACCCATCACGTAACTATACAATCACCACTTCCTTTAATAGGGACACTATCGAACATACAAATCCAAAAGCACGTGCTCACACAATCAATGCCTCAATGCTCAAGCTATAGGCAAAACTTGGCCTCAAGTTCTCCAAACTAGCCCAACATCAACATATAGAGATCACATCTCGCCCCTCGATCAGAGAATCACAAGCCATCGATGCATATCTGATACTGAGCGCTCATGCGCGCATACGAACGCGTGGAAGGAATTTCAAGAGTTACATTTCAAGCTGAATCAAGGATGCACGACAAGAATTCAAGAATGCAAAATTTTTCCCAAAGGTTCTGCAGCCTCTCGAAGATAAGCACAGACGTCTCCGTACCGATCCACAAGACTCTACTAAACCCGCTCATGACTCATGAGACCTATGTAACCTAGGCTCTGATACCAACTTATCACGACCCAAAAACCGACCCGATCGTGATGGCGCCTATAGTGAAACTAGGCCAGCCGACACAACTCCCGAATCTACCATTTTTCAATAAAAGTTATTTTTATAACATTTACTAATCAATAATCTCGTGATATAAGTTTAAATGAATAGTGCGGAATAAATACACAAGCCCGACATCAAGGCGTTACTAGTCATCAACATCTACTACAACTGTCCAACAACATCAAGACCAATATGGACGGGAAAATCACAAGAATACATAATGAAGAATAAGGAGGGAGAAAAGAAGGGTTGCGATCACTAGGCAGCTACCTTGCTAACTTCGATGAACATGCCACTGAGCTCAGAAATACCTGAATCTGCACACATGGTGCAGGGAGTAATGTGAGTATGCCAACTTAGTAAGTAATAAAAGTAAATAAAGAGTGAGCAGTAAGAAATCACGTAAACCATGTCATAGCACCATAGTGGGTACAACATGTTTCCAAAACAGGATACAAATCAAATCATCTCGTTCAACTCCCATTTTCGGGGGAAAACCCTTTGAAAAATGTCATTCTAACAGTTTCAGTAGAGGTTCGATGTAATTTATAGTGAAAGTGATGAAAATCATAATCGCCCCCTCGGGCAAAAACATAGTTTGTATACAGCCCCTCGGCAAAAAGAAATTATAACCATTTCATAACTTAAAATCTTGAAGGAAGCAACAAAGCCAGATCAATGACTAAATTCTGAATGCCTCGTAAAAACTTCAGTTTAAATGAAAGTTATTTAAAGCATTGGTTTAACATTTTCAATAGAGGCTCTGTCTAAAGATGAGAGAAAGCAGTAATTTAATCAACATATTCAACAGAAACCCACTTAAAGGAGGAGTGAAAAATAGTAAGTTCATAAACAGGCCCCTCAAGCAAAGCATCACTCCTATATGTCTATATATATAGCCCCTCGGGCAAGCCACTCAGTCACTCATAACTCAACTCTCAGTAATCCACGCTCACACTCAGCACTCACGCTCAATAGGTACCATATAATAACCGTTGCGGCGTGCAGCCCGATCCATATATATAGTCGACTATGCTCATTGGGGGTGTGCAGACTCCGGAGGGGCTCCTACAACCCAAGCGCTATATCGCTGCGGCGTGCATCCCGATCCATATATATATATATATATATATATATATATATATATGGCATGCAACCCGATCCATAAATATACAATCCTCACAAGCAGGCCCTCAGCTTCTCTCAGTCATTAATCTCACAATTAGACCCTCGGTCTATCTCAGTCATCAACCTCACAATCAGGCCTTCGGCCTCTCTCAGCCATCAACCTCACAAGCCATTCGGACTATCAGTAAAATAGGTGTTCAGCTCAAATATCATTTATAGTGTCAAAATTGAGTAAATAAGGCTGAGTTAGGAAATCACTAATATACAGCATGACTGAGTACAATTATTAAGTCAAAATAGTGAGGAAAAGTGGTAAAAGTCCCATAAGGGTCCAAACAGTTGGCACGAGGCCCAAACATGGCATTCCGCCCAAAACATAGCAATACTTTTCAATTCACAATGATATCAAACAGTTTTCAATTAAATATGCGACTTAACAGTCGTACGAGACAGACCAAGTCACAATCCCCAACGGTGCACGACTTCACACTCATCATCTAGCGTGTGCATCACCTCAAAGTAGCACAACAATGTGAAATCCGGGGTTTCATACCCTTAGGATAGCATTTACAATCATTACTTACCTCAAACCGGATGAAATACTACTCTGTAATGCCTTTTCCTCTTGCCTCGGCCTCAACTCGCATCGAATCTACCCAATATAAGAATCATAACATTATAATATGCTAAGGGAACAAAGCATACTCGAAAATATTCAATTTACATCAAAGATCCCGAAATTGGCCAAACCCGACCCCTGGGCCCATGTCTCGGAATCCGAAAAAAATTACATCAATAGAATCATCATCCTCGCACGAGTCTATACATATCAAGAACATTAAAATCGGACTTCAAATGGCCCCTCAAATCCCTAATTCAACTCTCCAATTTTCTTCCAATTTTTATTCCAAATTCTCAAATTAAATGATAAAAATTATGACAAAATCATGGTATTTAACCAAATTTGGGTGAAGAACACTTAACCCAATCACTCCTCTGAAAATTCCCTCCAAAATCATCTTCTCCCGAGTTCCATAGTTCCAAATATGCAAAAATGGCCGAAATCCTCGAAATAGAGTACTTTATAAGACTACCCAGGCTTCCTCTTTCGCAAACGCGGGACAACTATCACGTCCGCGATGAAGAAAAATATCGGCTCCCAAAATGCTCTACACGTTCGCGGCACAAGCCTCATGAACACGATACCTACTGGAGATATAACTACGCGAACACGACCACCAAAGCGTTAATGTGAAGAACACATCATCAATACATCGCGAACGCGACACCCAAAGCACGAACGCGAAGAACATAATTCACCACCTCGAGAACACTCTTCGCAAATGGGAGTCCCTGACTGCGAACGCGATGAACAAAAATCTCTGCAACAAAAACCAGCAAAACTGCCAAGTCCAAAGTCCAAAAATTGATCCGTTTACTACCCGAAACTCACCCGAGGCCCTCGGGACCTCAACCAAACATGCCAACATATCCCATATCGTCATTCAAACTTGTTCCAACCTTTGAAACGCTCAAAACAACATCAAAACATCAAATCATCATCAGATTCAAGCCTAAGAATCCCAAAAACTTCGGAGTTCCGAATTCAATCAAAAAGTCTATCAAACCCCGTCCGAATGACCTGGAATTTTGCATGCACATTACAAATGATACAATGGACCTACTCCAACTTCCGAAATTCTATTCCGACCCCGATATCAAATCTCGCCTATCAACTGGAAAATGCCAAAATCTCAATTTCGCCAATTCAAGCCTAACCTTCCGCGGACCTCCAAAATACATTTCGATCACGCTCCTAAGTCCCAAATAACCTAACGGAGCTATCCAAATCATAAAAATTCCAATCCAAGGTCATATACTAACAAGACAAAACTTAGTCAAACCTTTCAACTTTTTAAGCTTCAAACTGAGAACTGTTCTTCCAACTTCATTCTGATTACCCTAAAAACCACAACCAACGATTTACATAAGTCATAATACATCACACGGGACTAGTCGTGCCCGAGATTTGGTGAGCAAAAATGCAAAAGCTCAAAACGATCGGTTAGGTCATTTCTCTATCATATTTTTTTTCTTAATTTATGCGAGTCGAGTATTGGCCCAAGTGCTTAATTCCATTCTTTGGTATATAGGCTCCATAGATAGTTGTGAAAGGTTTTAGTAACGGGGTTGTACACTACATACATGAAAATATAATTATTCTACTTAGTCTCTTTGTTACTATCATGAAAGGTGTTATGTGTTATTTTGAATTAAAAAATATTTTATCATTTAACTTGAAAATGTATATGATTTTCAAGGCGGTTAAGGGTCTGGTTTGCCTTCTACTATCATTAATAGGCCTTATTTATTCTCCGTTTGAGTTTATTATCAAAAATATCCTTGTCGTTATTCATTAGTTGCACATTTATCCCTTACTTGTTAATAACACCCTCCCAAATTTTTAAGGAGCACGTGGCATCCTCTTATTGGACCAACTGACATGCCCCAAATTTTAATTAAAACTAGCCCGACCCAACCAATTAAGGTAGACCCATTGATACAATTTAGTCTATTTTCCCATCGCTATTTTCATCTCCCTCAGAAAGAAAAGACCTAGGGTTCCTCGCACCATTACAATCAATTCCTTACACATGCTTTCTTCTACAACCGCAGTTAAAGGTAATTGCTTTCTTCGAGTAACTGTTTGTTTAAGCTGTTAAATGTATTTTTCTTGCTTAAATTTGCCGCAAATTAGTCACATTTAGGGATTTCGTTCTTTAATGTTGTTATGATTTTGAGTATGAGCTTAAATATTTAAAGTTGACTGTTGGTTGTGTTGTTTATGAGTGGATTTTGTTTACATGGGTTGTTTAGGTGGTTTTTCCGTTAGGGTTTATTCGAGATAGATTTGTTTTTGGTTTTTTTGTGTAGTTTGTGGTCCATGTGATTTTGGCCTTTTTGTTTGTTTAATGAAAAAATTGGTGGCAGAATTGAGATTGTGGGGTCTTAAGTTTGGGTTTAGGGTATTTTTTGTCTGTGTATGGTTGTTCATCCCCCCAACTGAATATTTTAAAGCTAGTGGGACTTCACTTTCTTATTGTATGTGGTCCTGTTGTTACATATTTTTTTGTATTTCTGGTTCCCCATGTTTGTCTTTCTTTGTGGTCCATTAATTTATTGTTTGATAATATTTTCTTTATTGTTTAACATTTATTTTTTAGAGCTTTCAGTTTAACCTTTTTTAAACATTTTCTTTATGCGGTCCAAAATAGATTTTCTTTATTGTTTAACATGTATAACAGTTTTGTTGCCATATCCATTGCACATTATTGTTCATTCTAATTTGTTTTCTTAACTTTTCAGGATATTAAAGATGACTTTGGTGGACATAATGTTCCATCATAGGGGGGATTGGATCATAAAACCCCATATGTTATATTTAAAGAAGCTTGTTCACTCTTTTGAAGGTTATGACTCTAACCTTCTTTCCTTTACTGATCTAGTAAATGAGTACACCGAGGAATTGATGTATTTATATGTTCAACAACTAATTGTAAATGGACCTTCTGGTAACTATTATGAAGTAGTTGATGATTTTGGGATAAGGCATTTACTGTCTTTAATATCTGATGAGTTTAAGTGTCTTAACTTCTATGTAGTAGATAAATGTGAATTATCTATGAATGTTCCTAATACTGTCCATTATTCTTATTCGCATCCATCAATAAATGAAGTTGATACAGATTGTAGTGAGGTTGAGTGTGAGAATGAAAGTGACAATGACAGTGAAGGTGATAAGGTAGGGTATGATTCTGAGGAATTACAATCAATTGCATGTCAAAAAATAGAGAAATTGATGTTAGACTACAAAATTACAAGGAATTGTATAAGGGTATGAGCTTCAAGGACATACCCGAAGCAAGAAAATGTATTAACTTCTATGCACTGGCAAACAAAAAGGATTTAAAGCAAGAAAAAAGGATTTAATACAAATGTCAGTTATGGAAAGTGTAAGAGGGCAAAAATACTAATTTTAGAGAAACTAGAAAGCGGTTTTACAGATGGCTACAATAAAATTGAGGCATATGCCAATGAACTTAGAGAAATAATCCAGGGAGTGATGTGATTATTAACTTGTCAAAGGGTGCACTTGCTCAAGGTGTTAGAAGATTCTTGAGAATGTATATTTGCTTCCATGCTCTTAAGATGGGTTTTAAGGAAGATTTGTGTCACGACCTCGGTTCGCCCTCCGTGAACCATCGTGACGGCACCTAGTCTCTACGACCAGGTAAGCCTAAAATGTGGAAGATAAACCAAATTGCGAAAGAAAATAATTTAAAATAGAAATAGAGTAATAAAACAGTGTTTAGAAGTGCCGCTCGAAATACACAATATTAACTCTTAAAACCAATACATTTTCCCAAAAACCGGAAACCCATGAATCACAAGTTAAGAGATACATAAGAAGCTCTAACTCCAGAAATGTCTAACCAAAAGGGGAATACTAAAGGGCTATACTATTATAGAAAGATAGAAAGGGACTCCTCGGTCTGCGGACGCGGCAGATATACCTCGAAGTCTCTACAGAAGCGCATCGCCTCAAGGATGATAAGACAGAGTGAAAGTACCTGGATATGCACATGAAAAACATGCGAAGAAGGGGCATGAGTACACCACAGCGGTACTCAGTAACTGCCAAGCCTAACCTCAGTCGGGTAGTGACGAGGAAGGTTAGGGCCCTGCTGAGGTTACATAAAATATAAGGTCTAACAATGTATAATAAGACAACATAATTAAGTGCAACAGTAAGAAATAACATAGAATAGAAAGAATAACAGCAACTAGAAGAGAGACAAAATAATCACGGAAATGAAATACAACTCAACATAGAGATAATAATCGGGGTACCTTCCAGGATACCGTCCTGTAGTCCCAATTACATCTACCCAGTGGATCTCCGGGGATACTGTCCCGTAGTCCATCATATATATATCTGGAGGATCTCCAGGGATCTCGTCCCGTAGTCCAACTATCATTGCGCGGGGATCTACCAGAATCCCGATCCATAGTCCAAAATATAACTACCCACTACTGGGAGAATCTACCGGGTGCAGTCTCGTAGTTCCATATAACTGTGCAGGGGGGTCTACCAGAATCCCACATCTGTAGTCACAATTAAACAGACAAGGGGGATCTACCGGAATCCCACATCCGTAGTCCCAAATAAACAAGCAAGAGGGATCTACCGGAATCCCACATCCGTAGTCTCAAATAACAGACAAGGGGAATCTACTGGAATCCCATATCCGTAGTCTCAATGTAAATATACAACTACAACAGGAAAATAATCAGCAAATGTCAATTTCATATTAAGGCAAACAAGTAATTCTAGTCCAGCATGTTGCACAGAATTCAGGTAAAGTAGTTTGAGCAAATAAAGCAATTAAATCACTTAGACATGCTTTCTTACGCTAACAACAGGCTTAAAGTGCAAGTAATATAAACAGGGAAGGAAACATACTAGAAATTACTTAATGAAAATCGGATTTTCAATAATTAGCACAAGTACACACTCGTCACCTCACGTACAAGGCATTTCAATTACCAAATATACCAAATCCTAAGGGGAAGGTCCCCCACACAAGATTAGACAAGCCACTTACCTTGAACCAGCTCAATAATCAACTCGAAACCATGTTTTTGCCACGAGTACTCGACTCCAAATGGCCGAAATCTATTCAATTCAATTGCATAATGTAAATAACACTTCAAGTAACTGATTCTACAAAGAAATTCTAAGCTAATACGCGAAATTAGGTAAATTAACCAAAATGCCCCTTGGGCCCATGTCTCGGAATCGGGTAAAATTTATATTTTCAGAATCCTCATACTCTCACGAGTTCATGCATACCAAAATTATCCAAAAACTAAGGTCAAATTCCCAATCAAAAGTCGAATTCTAGGTCTAAGAACTTTCTTCCAACTTTTCCCCAATTTTCATCTCCAATCTGAAATTAAATGATGAAACTAACTATAGATTGATGGAATATAACTAGAAAGGGTTAAAGAATTATTACCCAATGATCTCCTCTTCAATTTCCTCTCAAAATCGCCATCTCCCAAGCTCCAAATCGAATTTCCAACTTTTGAAACTAAACCCTCGAAATTTCCTATTTCTGCCCAGCTGTTACCGCATCTGCGGTCCTGGGACCGCTTCTGCGGTCCTTCTTTTGCGGAACACTGGTCGTATCTGCGACTTCTCACTTAAAACCCATCTTCTGCATCTGTGACTCCCCGTCCGCAGATGATGTACCACTTCTGCGGAAAATCCTACCGCTTTTGCGGTCCCTACTAAAACTTTTACATTTCTGCTTCTACGATAGATTTGCCGCTTCTACTGCTCCGCACCTGCAGTCCCACACTCATAGGTGCGATTATGACAGAAAACAGCTGAAGCTGCAACTTCAAAACTCCAAAGTCCTTCCGTCAACCATCCGAAATCATACTGAGGCCCCCGGGACCTCAACCCAAGGCACCAACAAGTTCAATACCACTGCCTAAACTTATACCAATCCTTAAAATACCTAAAATAACATCGAAACGACTAATAAACCACGCAAGCCTAAGAATTCAAAAACTCTAGAAATACGCTTTCGATCAAAACGTCTATCAAACCTCGTCCGAATGACCTGAAATTTTGTACGCACATCACATTCAACACTATGGAGCTACTCCAACTTCCAAAATTCCATTCCGACCCTCAGATCAAAATCTCACTATCGAACCGGAAACTTCAAAATTCGACCTTTCGGCATTTCAAGCCTAAATTAGCTACGGACCTTCAAAATACAATCCGAACACGCCCCTAAGCCCGAAATCACCCAACGGAGCTGACGGAATTATCGGATTTCCATTTTGAGGCCGTCTTCATACTGTTCCGATTACGGTTAACTTTTCAATACTTAAGCTCTCATTTAGGGACTAAGTGTCCCAAAACTATCCGAAACTTAAAATCGAACATCCCGACAAATTAAATAGCATAAATAAACTCGAAAAACGAAGTTAATAGGGGATCAGGGCATTAATTATTAAGACGAATGGCCGGGTCGTCACAGGTTAAGACCTTTCATTGGCTTGGATGAGACCTTTCTTAAAAGGAAAGCCAATAGTCAATTGTTAATTGCTATTGGTTTGGACTGTAATAACTAAATTTATCCTCTAGCTTGGGCAATTGTAGATAAGGAAACTAGGAGAACATGGAATTGGTTCTTGTAATTGCTTCAAAGGTCAGTGCATCTCAAAGAGGGTGAAGAAATTACCTTCATGTCAGACATGCAGAAGGTAGTCTTTCCATTCTAGTTATTTATTTCCTTACTGTTAAGTCTATCTTATTTGTGTCATTTAACTATTCTTATTTGAATTTACTTTTATTTTATGTAGAGATTGATTCGGGCAGTCCATAATGTGCTTCCAGAGTCAAATCATAGATATTGTGTTAAATACATTGAGGCAAACTGGTGCAGAAAATGAAAAACAGATGAGTTCAAGAAGTTGTTATGGTGGTGTTCATGGTGCTCATATGAGGAAGACTTCAACCAGTTGAAGAGCATTGGTAAAATGGATAAGGAAAATATAGAAGTCTTACTCAAATATCCTCCTCAAGCTTGGTGTAAAGCCTATTTTGACACAATGTGTAAGAACCAAAGAGTTGACAATAATTTCACAGAATCCGTAAATACATGGATTTTAGAAGCTAGGCAGGAGCCAATCATTAACATGCTTGAGGATATAAGGATTAAGTTAATGAACCAGTTGAGGGAGAGAGAAGAATCTGTTAGATTATGGGCTACATCTTTTAGTCCACATAGCATGAAGTTATACAATGAGTACTTGAAGATAGCTAATAGATGTATTGTTAACTCCAATGGTGATTTTGGATATGAAGTCAAAGAAGAGGGAGATAGGCACACTATCAATATGGCTATGAAGTGATACACATGTAGGGGATGGGATCTCACTGGAATTCCATGCCCTCATGCCATTAAAGTCATCTAGTACAAGAAGATTGATCCTTTGAAAGAAATAAATTGGTGGTATAGCAAAGAATCATACATGCTTACTTATAAACACAAATTGCAGCTAGTCAGGGGTGAAATTTTTTGGAAAGTTGAAGAATATCAAGCTATGAAATCACCCGAGTTAGTCAAGTTGGCTGGAAGGCCTAAAATCAAGAGAACAAGGCAAAAAGATGAAGCAATCAAGAGGCAAGGTGAGTGGGGAGTTTCTAGAAAGGGAAGAGTTATGACATGCAATAATTATGGAGAGACAAAGCATAATGCTAGGGGATGTGACAAGGTAAGAATTAATTTAGTAATTTTATTCACTAATTAATAGGTTTATCTAACATCTCTAACTTATTTAATAGCTACCCAACAAGGAGAAAAGGCAAAGAATGCTTGATGAAGTTGAAGAAGTGGGGCAACATCCAGAAGAAGAAATCAACCTTACTGCACCCCGATGTAGTCAAGCAAGTCAAGGCCCAGAGTTTGTTTTCATGCCTATACCAAGTGTCTATAGTGAGACTTTAAGCGGTTCATTTCCTGCTTTTGAGCATCCAGAACACGAAATAGAACCAGTTATAAGGCTTATGGTTGTGTCAGAAGAAAAAAAAAGGCTTCAACAGAGACAACAATCATCACAACCTTCAGGATCAAGGGTAATTGCATTTAAAGATGATCATAATGGTTTAAGTGTTCCATCAAATCTTCCTTACTCACAAGGCAACCTCATATGGAAGGGAAAACTGTTATTACTGGAAGACAATTGGAAATGCAAAGTAGGCAAAGAATTAAGAAGTTGGTGCCAAGGAAGAGAAATAAATGATGTGTGGTAGTTGAAGTCTTTTGGGCTTGTAGTTACTGCATTTTGATAGTATAATCAAACTACTATTTTCTTGTTTAATTTGATGGTAAATTGAAGGTCATATTATGACCAAGGGTCTGTAAGTTTTTGGGGATCATAATTTTGCATCCAATAGTCCATCAAACTGAAATTTGCTAAGTTAAGCATTATGCAGTTGATTTTAGTATTTGTATCATTTTAGTGATGCTTCTATGCAATATGCAGATTTGCTTAGTTTTAGTAAGCAATATGAAAATTTGTTTAGTTGAAGTTTGTATCATTTTAGTGCTGCTGGTAAGCAATATGCAAATGCAGATTTGTTTAGTTTCAGTAAGCAATATGCAGATTTGTCTTATTTCAGTGTCTCATTTCATTAACCAGTATGTTTTACTTATTTCAGTGTCTTATTATGCAATCCGTTTTTAAAGTGTTAGCTGATTTTCAATATGCAGTTATCTAATTATTGTGGAATAGTTTGCTGCTACTCTTATGAGTAAGGATGAAAGAGACAAAGTGTCTCATTTCAATAAGCAGATAACAATTCTAGACTAAAGAACCTGAAAATACCAAATTTATATTTACCAAGTACATATTTACCAGAAACTACATAATACACTCTAAAACTTCATATTTAGGCACCAAGTTAAGACTTCATATTTAGGACTTGGTACCAATACCAAGTTAAAACATCATTAAAATACTTCATTGTTTACAGCTTAAATGCCAATAGAAAAACTTGAAAAGTTGCACTTCATATATCAACTTCAGTTCATTAGCATTGCAGTAACAAATAATATAAATATTTCCCATGAAATCATAATGAAGATCTTCATATTTAGGACTTTCTCTTCCAATTTACGGGCTTGTTCACTTTCGAATTATTTAAAACCTTCAAGACATCCACTCTTTCCTTTAATCTGTCCCTTTCAAGAATAATCGCATCCACGTCGACTTCATATTGTTGAGTTTATAATTAGCGGCATCTAATTTGTAATTCATATTGTTAATTATAATGAGCGCTCGATCTAGTAACACATCATCTTGCCATTTCCAATAACTGTATGAGTGTATCTACTAACACAAAGCATACAACTTGTAATTATGAACCACTAATACAAGGAGAAAAATTAAATTATCGAAAAAATCAAATGGAACCAAAATAAAAGAAATAATACATACATCAGGTTTAGGGCACTTAAAGAATCTCCTTCCGGGATTATATGGAGTCGTTGAAGTGAAGCGGTTGGCAACTTCCCCACAATGACACCTCCTCTTTGATGAAGAACTACTTTCTGACATGAGAAAACTAGCTATGATGGAAAACCTTCACAGCCCAATGTATGAAGTTAAAAAGAAAGCAAATGGGAGAGAAAGACTTTACAATGGAGATGAAAATAGCGATATGAATGAACCCTAGGTCTTTTCTTTCTGAGGGAGATAAAAATAGTGATGAGAAATTGGACTATATTATACCGATGGGTATAACTTAATTGGTTGGGCCGGGCAGGTTTAATTAAAATTTGGGGCGGGTCAGTTGGTCCAATAAAAGGATGCCACGTGCTCCTTAAAAATCTGAAATGGTGTTTTTAACGGGTAAGGAATAAATGTGCAATTAATGTATAACGGTGGGGATATTTTTGATAAGAAACTTAAACAGGGGATAAATAAGGCTTATTTATGATAGTAGAAGGGCAAATCGGACCCTTAACTGTTTTCAAGGAGCTTCCGCAGTTAAATTGATTTTCATGCATAAGATTTAGGTGCATCATATGGGCTGGTTCACTCGGGTCGGGTAGTGTTCCGGGTGCCGGTCACATAGATTTGGGTCGTGACAAACTTGGTATCAGAGCACTAGGTTCTAAGTCGAGTCCTAGGAAGTCTACGGAGCCGTGTCAAGTAGAGTCCCTTTTATCGGTGTATTGCCGGCCACACTTATATTGAGGAGGCTACAATGACATCTAGGGTGTTTCACTTTCTTCATATTCCAAATCGTGTATGTGTGCCTGAAGTTAGAGTACAGATTCTCGATCATATTAATTATCTGTGTTGGAAGATATAGAAGTGACGAGAATAAAGCTCAAGGTTCAAGTTATAATACAAGATATTTTTGACTAATAGCCAGAAAGTGTCAGATTTGTTTAAAATGGAAAGATAAGTTGAGAATAGATTGAGACTAATACAATCAACACATATGACTTGGTGAATAAGAATTATAAGTCGAATACTGAGAAATTATGGAAGAAAATAAGGTGATGATATCAGTTAGCATGTCAGGATGGTGTTATGACTTATAAAGAATTTTACTAAAGGATGCGAATAAGAGCACCTATGTTAGACCCTAGATTTCAATTCAAGGTTGTTTGTCAAGATGCTGGAACGATTGTTTACTATGGTAATCACCATTAAAGAGTTTAGCAAAGGAACAAAAAAAAAGAATATTATAGATGAAGATATTGCATCTTAAATTATCATGACAAGATATAAAGAGGTGATATGGATCTAATTGATAAGTGAATGTGAATCAGTCAAGGTTGTGGTAAACATAATATGACTCATAAGAAGTATGGCATAGTTAAGACAGTGTCGATAATGACCAAAGTCACCTTCTCAAAAGAAAAAGAAAAAGGCTTTCTTGATCATACGAAAAGGGAATGTTACAAGATGAGGGAAATGACCTTTAATTGTACTTGACATCGGGTTTCCCCTAAGCATGATAGGTTATTGTCATGATGGTGTCATATGTAATAGAAGTGGCATACAAGAAATAAAGTACCACGTATAAGTATGAGTTGAGGATAGACGAAGCATGCCATATGTAAAATATGGGCATGACAATCTTGAGTTCCTCCAGATGATGAATGTTATACAAATAAAAGTCAATCTCTAGTTATTCATACCAAGGTATGCGAGGATAAAGTATGTGAACTTGAAATGGATTAGCGTGAAATGTTAAGGCAAGAGATGCACAAAAGGCATAATCTTGGAGGTTATAAGAAACAATATAGGTTGTTAGAGAAGAAGAAAACAAATGACGTGGAATGATAATCTTGAGTTTTTCTAGTGGAGATTTCTCATAACATTCGCAACAATATAAACAAAACGAGACAATTAAATAAAAGCGGAAGTCTTAACTTATATAAAAACTGAATAGAAATTGCGGAAAGTTTAACATAATCCTCTACCCAAGATTGGTGTCACAAAGCTCATGAACTTTTAAGATTTACTAAATATAATCGACTGAAGGAAACTTATAAACTATTTGTTTCGGTACAAAAGATAACAAACTGAATAAAGAGAGAGAGAGAGAGGCTCTGGGCATGCGGACGTCAGCAAGGCTACCTCGGTGTCTCTGGACTGAAGTCAGTTCCCGATCAAATCCTACTGCTGAGGTCCAAAAGTTTCTCCGGGATCTATGTAAAAAGATGCACAGAGTGCAGCATCAGCACAACCAACCCCATGTGCTGGTAAGTGTCTGGCCTAACCCCGGCGAAGTAGTGACGAGGCTAGACAGGACCTACCAAAAACAACATGTGCAGATATTTGCAATAAAAGGAAATATACATAATTTAAACAGCTAAGAGGGGGAGCATGCTATGGGGAGCTAACAGTTTCAAATAGAAATCCTCAATAACAGAAAAAAAAGTAACAAGGCCAGAATGTCAACAAGAATCAAAAGTCAACAATTTGCACGGCATCACCCTTCGTGCTTTTACTCTCGTCCTCACCAAAATAATACAGGGCATCACCCTTCGTGCTTTACGCTCATCCTCACCCAAACAACAATCACAAGGCAAATAGGGTAAGGGAATCTATAACCTCGAAGTAAATCAAATAACAACAAGTAATGAAAGAAACAACATGACTCGAATATCAACAAAGAATCAGAAAGCAACAAATGCACGGCATCAACCTTCGTGCTTTTACTCTCGTCCTCACTAAAGCAATCATATAGATGAAATATGCACGACATCACCCTTCGTGATTTTACTCTCTTTCCTCACCATATAATCAATAAAATCGGCACGGAACGGTACATCGTGCGGCACAACATCACCCTTCGTGCTTTACACTCTTTCCTCACAATAGCAAACAATGCACGGCATCACCCTTCGTGCTTTATCACTCTTCCTCACCCAAACAACAATCACAAACAAGGGGCAAGGGAGTAGACAAATGAATGATAGAAATCCCGGCAAGGGAATACAAATAAACAGCTAACTCTCGGCAAGGGAGCACAAGTAAGCAGTTAAAAAAACCCGGTAAGGGAACAATATCAATAATCTCAACATCCCGGCAAGGGAGATAGTCAACAAAACAACAAGCATCCCGGCAAGGGAGTAATTCGATAATTCTTTCTCTTCCTTTCACATTTACCTCTTATCTCACTTTACCACCTGAGCCAACGCTCCAAAGGGGTTCAATCATTTCATATACTTTCACGCTTTATGATATACTCGAGCCAATGCTCCAAGAATGTACAAATCATAATTCTTCCTCAAACTCTTCACATTATATGAAATTTATCAATTTAACAAGGAAGAGATATCACAAAATCCGAATAAACACAAATAAGACTCACGGTCATGCTAGACTCCGGTGTATAGATACTCGTCACCATGCCTATACACCGTACTCAACAATTAGCAAATAGCAAACAACACTCTAATCCTATTCCCTCAAGCCAAAGTTAGAACAAACACTTACCTCGGTCCAAAGAATAGCAATCAACCCTCAAATACTGCCTTTCCTTTATAATCCGACTCCGAAACAACAATATCTAGGCATAATTAATTCAATAATATCAATAATGACTCGATAGCAAAATCTCATAGCTTAGATATGAAGTTCCTAGCATTCTTCCAAAAATACCAAAATTCGACCCCGGGCCCACATGATCCAAACACGAGGCTCGGACCAAAACCCAATTACCCATAACCCCACGAGTTCAAATATATAATTTATTTTAAGATCCGACCCCAAATTGAGGTTGAATCACTCAAAATTCCCAAAAACCTAACTCTACCCAAAACCCCTAATTTCTACTTTGATTTCATGATTTATGTTTAGAATTTCAGTAATTAATGAAGAAGAGTGAAGGAAATAGGTGGGAAATTACTTACCCAAAAGACTTTGATGAAGAAGTGCTCAAAAATTTGCTCGAGAGTTGTGGAGAAGAAGAACTCGCGTGAAAAATGGACTAAACCTCGTCACTGTTCTATTTTGGGCATTTAAAATCGCTGAGCAAAAATGCCCTATGCGATCGCGGAGAAGGTAATGCGATCGCATAGGGTAAGGGGAAGCTGGTCATGGCGATCACAGAAGGGTTGCTGCGAACGCATAGAAGAAAAAGGGCTCCATTCCGGGTTTGGTTTTTATGCATTGCGATCGCGGAAGGGGAATACGATCGCATATAACAAATGCTGGCTACTATACGGGATCGCAGGAGGATCTATGGGACCGCATAGAACAAACAGAGCACCTGGAAACTCACTCTATGCGATCGCGGAAAGGCCTATGCGATCGCATAGCACTGGATAACAGAACACCAGAACTGCTATTTTCTGCAACTTTTCTAAGGCCAAAACCACTCTGAAACACTCCTGAGCCCTCGGGGCTCCTAACTAAACACACACACTAACTCAACAACCTCCTACGAACTTAACCATGCGATTAAATCGCCAAAATAACATCATATACGAGGAATCAAACCTCAAAATCATCACTTTTTCATCAAACTTCATAAACTTTCAAACTTAGGAATTCAAGTCCGAATCACGTCAAACGATGTCCGATTTCAACCAAATTTCACAGAAAACGCTTAAACCACATATAAGACCTGTATCGGGCACCGGAACCAAAATACGGGCCGATACCAATGCTTTCTAACTCATTCTCATTTCAAATTTCCAAATAAATTTCGGAAAAACAATTTCTTTTAAAAATTTATTTCTCGGGCTCGGGACCTCGGATTTCGATTCCGAGCATACGCCCGAGTTCCATATTTTTCTACGGACCCTCCGGGACCGCCAAATCACGGGTCCGGGTCCGTTTACCCAAAATGTTGACCGAAGTCAACTTTAACCATTTTAAAGCCACAATTTATCAAATTTCACATAATTTAGCACATAAGCTTTTCCGACTAAGCGCCCGAATTGTGCACACAAATCGAGTCAACTAAAGGTGAGGTTTTCAAGGCCTTGAAAGCAAGGAAAAAGGGAGAAAACTGGTGATGACCCCTTTAGGTCGTCACACTGGACCCAAGTGATTTTGTGCTTCGCAAACGTGAGGGGCCTTCCGCGTTCGCGAAGAAGGAATATCTGGGCAGTATTTAAATAGCCCATCCGCGACCCTTCTTCATTTTTCCACCATTTTTGAACGGGATTGAAACTTTTGAGGGGGATTTTTGAGGAAACCAAAGGGTAATCACTTGGAGTTAACATTTTTGATTTCATAACTCGTTTATATATGATTAAAGACCTAATTAGTGGTGAAATATTTGGGAAAATGGGTAATTAGGGCTTGAGATTAAGAAACCTTAACATGGGTATTTGAGGGGCCAATTGAACTCCGATTTCAATGTTCTTGTTATATATAAACTCATGAGAGTATGAGGTTTCTGAAAATATAAATTTTACCCGATTCCAAGACGTGAGCCCGAGGGGCGTTTTGGTCATTTTACCTAATTTCGCGTATTAACTTAGAATTTATTTGTAGAATCAGATATTTGAAGTGTTATTTACATTATGCAATTGAATTGAATAGATTTGGGCCATTTGGAGTCGAGTACTCGTGGCAAGAATGTGGTTTTGGGTTGTCTTTTGAGCTGGTTCGAGGTAAGTGGCTTGCCTAACCTTGTGTGGGGAATATTCTCCTTAGGATTTGGTATTGTGGTAATTGAAATGCCTTGTACGTGAGGTGACGAGTGCGTACTTGTGCTAATTATTGAAAATCCTGGTTTCACTTAAGTAACTTTAACTATATTTTCCTTTCCTGCTTACTCTACTTGAAATTTAAATCTGCTTTTAGCATAGAAAAGCATGTTTAATTTTCCTTAATTGCTTTATTGCTTAAACTTGCGTAATTGTGTTATGTGAAGCATGTTAGGTTAGAATTACATATTTTACTTGGTGTGAAATTTAGCTTAATTGAGTATTCCTTGTGTTGTTGCTGTGTATTTTACTTTGGGACTACGGGACGGCATCCGGGGAGATCCCCTATACGTATTTATGATTTGAGTTGAGGTGCGGGATATCGAGAGATCCCTAGCAAGTGTATTGAGGATACCAAGAGATCCCTAGCATATATTGAGGATACCAAGAGATCCCTGGCATGTATTGAGGGTACTAAGAGATCATCGGGATACTGAGAGATCCTCGGTTATTATCTTTGAGAAGAGTGGTATTCCTGGTGATTGATTATGTTTCTGTTTCAGTTATAGTTATCTCTATTATCCTGTATTGATTCTTATTGTTATCTTCAACTGTACTGTTTTATCTTATACTGTCGCACCTTATGTTTAATTTAATCTCAGTAGGGCCCTGACCTTCCTCGTCACTACCCGACCGAGGTTAGGCTTTTCACTTACTTAGTACCG
The DNA here is from genome assembly GCF_000393655.2 of Nicotiana sylvestris. Classification (NCBI taxonomy): domain Eukaryota; kingdom Viridiplantae; phylum Streptophyta; class Magnoliopsida; order Solanales; family Solanaceae; genus Nicotiana; species Nicotiana sylvestris. The sequence continues at coordinate 128,096,980 of NC_091057.1, forward strand.
ATGTGGTGTACTCATGCCCTTTCTGAGGATATTTTTCATGTGCAGATCCAGGTACCTCCACTCAGATTTATCACGCTTAAGACGAGGCGCTTATAGAGACTCCGAGGTATATCTGCGCGTCCGTAGACTGAAGAGTCTCTTTCTACTCCCCTTTTTTAGTATTAGCCCTTCTGTATTTTTCCTTTTCCTTTGGATAGATATTCTAGAGTTAGATATTTATAGATATTCAAAGGCTTGTGATCATGAGATTCCGGGTTTTGGGAAATATGTTCAGATTTCGAGAGTTGTTAGTGTGTATGCCGAGCGACACTTTTAACCATTGTTTTATTCCACTATTTCATTTTTATTATTCCTTCTGCAAATTTGTTTATTTTTCGCATTGTTAGGCTTACCTAGTCGTAAAGACTAGGTGCTGTCACGATGGTTCATGGAGGGCGAACCAGGGTCGTGACAAGTTGGCATCAAAACTCTAGGTTCATAGGAGTCATAAATCACAAGCCAGTTTATTAGAGTCTCGCTGATCGGTATGGAGACGTCTGTACTCATCTACGAGAGGCTATGTAACTATTAGGAAAATTCCACTTCATTTGATTTCCTTGTCGTGCGAGATTTTGATATCACAATTCTAAACTTCTGTCTTCTATTCTCTCACAGATAGTGAGGACACGCGTTATCCAAGATGATCGGGCACCCGCGCCCCCTACTGTAGCCGTCAGAGGCCGGGACCGGGGTAGAGGCCGAGGATGCGCAGGTGGTGCAGCTAGAGCACCTACGCGAGTTGCCACCGAGGTACCACCAACAATTCCAGCCGGAGTCCAGGCACATGACACGCCTACTGCTACTACTACTCCAGCACATCAAGAGACTCTGGCACAGTTCATGAGCATGTACACCACTTTGGCTCAGGCAGGGTTGCTTCCTCTTGCTGCAACTACATCTCAGACCGGGGGAAAGTCACAGACCCCCGCCGCCCACACTTCTGATAAACGAGTTCATGTTGACCAGGTCCTAGAGATTATTCCTGTACAGCATGTAGCCCCAGGTCAGCCCGAGGACAGGGCACTGATTTCATAGGATGAGCAGCAAAGGATTGAGAGGTTCAAGAAGTATGATCCTCCTGTATTAAGTGGGTTAGCCTCAGATGATGCCCTGGGATTTCTAGAGGAGTGTCACCGTATCCTCCGTACTATTGGTATATCAGGATCGAGTGGGTGTCTTACACTGCCTTCCAGCTTCGAGGAACCGTCTATGAGTAGTGGCACACTTATGAGTTAGACTGTCCGGATGAGGCAACTTTACTGACTTGGACTCGGTTTTAAGATATGTTCCTGAGGGAGTTTGTTCCTTAGAGCCTCAGGAATGCATGGCGTCTAGAGTTTGAGCATTTGCATCAGGGTGTTATGACTGTCTCGGAGTATGCTGTCTGTTACACCAGTTTGGCTAGACATGCCCTAACCTTGGTTTCTACTATTCGCGAGAGGGTTCACCGGTTTATTGAGGGTCTTATTCCCAGCATCAGGTCTAGCATGGCTCGTAAGTTGGAGATGGATATTTCTTATTAGCAGGCGGTGAGCATTGCTAGAAGGATTGAGGGTATGCATTCTAGGGAGAGAGAGGAGAGGGAGGCCTAGAGGTCTTAAAAGTCGGACCATTATTCTGGTGTTCGTGCCCCAACTACAGGTCGTCATGGTAGGGTTTATATGAGTTGCCCTGTTCATTCAGCTCTTCTAGCAGCTAGTGGTATTCCAGCTCTTCATAGGCCTTCGGAGCCTTATTATACACCTCTAGTATCTAGCGCGCCTCTTGCGTAGGCTGCTTTCAGAGGTCAGTCCAGTAGACTTGGCCCGAGCCAGTCACATCCGCCATGTCCTCCTAGAGCTTGTTTTGAGTGTGGTGACACGCGCCATGTGGTAAGGGATTGCCCTAGACTTGGAAGGAGTGTGCTTCCACAGACTTCTCAGCCACAGCGTGCCCCGTAGAGTTCTCAAGCTATGGTTACAGCTCCAGTTGCTACCCCACCTGCTCAGCCAACTACAGGTGGAGGTCGGGGAGGTAGAGGTCGCCCTAGAAGGGGAGTCCAGGCCCGATACTATGCCCTTCTTGCCCGTACTAAGGTTGTTGCCTCCGATTCTGTCATCACAGGTATTATACTAGTTTATCACAGAGATGCATTGGTTTAATTTGATCCAGGCTCCACTTACTCTTATGTATCTTCTTATTTTGCTCCGTATTTGGGTGTACCTTGGGACTCCTTGAGTTCCCTTGTTTATGTTTCTACTCCTATGGGAGATTCTCTTGTTGTGGGCCGCATTTATCGGTCGTGTTTGGTTGCTCTTAGTGGGTTTGAGACCAGAGCCGATTTATTGTTACTCAGCATAGTGGATTTTGATATTATCTTGGGCATGGACTGGTTGTCTCCCCATTATACTATTCTTGATTTTCATGCCAAAGTCGTGACGCTGGCTATACTAGGTGTACCGCGTGTTGAGTGGAGGGGTACTTTAGATCACACTCCCAGTAGAGTTATTTCTTTCCTTAAGGCTGAGAGAATGGTTGAGAAGGGGTGTGACGTGTATCTAGATTATGTGAGAGATGTCAGTATTGATACCCTCTCAGTTGATTCAGTCCCAGTAGTACGAGATTTTCTTGATGTGTTTCCAACTGATCTTTCGGGCATGCCGCTTGATAGAGATATTGATTTTGGCATTGATCTGTTGCCGGACACTCAGCCCATTTCTATTCCTCTGTATCGTATGGCTCATCCGGAGGTGAAGGAGTTGAAGGATTAGTTACATGAATTGCTTGATAAGGGTTTTATTAGGCCTAGTGTATCACCCTAGGGTGATTCTATCTTGTTTGTAAAGAGAAAAGGATGGTTCTATGCGTATGTGTATTGATTATCGCTAGTCGAACAAAGTTACAGTGAATAACCATTATCCTTTGCCTCGTATTGATGATCTGTTTGACCAACTTCAGGGCGCACAGGTGTTTTCTAATATTGACTTGCACTCAGGTTACCATCAGTTGAAGATTCAGGAGCCAGATATCTCGAAGACTACTTTTGGGACTCGGTATGGTCATTATGAGTTCCTTGTTATGTCATTTGGGATGACCAATGCCCTAGCAGCCTTTATGCATTTGATACACAGTGTGTTCTGGCCGTATCTTGACTCGTTCATCATTATCTTTGTTGATGATATTCTTGTGTATTCCTGGAGTCTGGAAGATCATGAGCAGCACCTGAGGACAGTGCTTCAGACCTTGAGAGAAAAGAAGTTATATGCTAAGTTCTCAAAATGTGAATTTTGGTTGGATTTCGTGGCATTCTTAGGCTACGTGGTGTCGAGTGAGGGTATTCAAGTGGATCCGAAGAAAATAGAGGTAGTGCATAGTTGGCCCAGACCATCCTCGGCTATAGAGATCCGCAGTTGTTTTGGCTTGGTGGGTTATTACCGTTGTTTTGTGGAGGGATTTTCATTGATTGCAATCCCTATGACTAGATTGACCCAGAAGGGTGCTCCATTCCAGTGGACGGAAGAGTGTGAGGCGAGCTTTCAGAAGCTTAAAATAGCTTTAACTACAGCCCCAATTTTAATATGCCTACAGGTTCGGGGTCTTACACTGTCTATTATGATGCCTCGAGGATTGGCCTTAGATCGGTTTTAATGTAGGACGGTAGGGTGATTGCCTACGTGTCCAGATAGTTGAAGGTTCACAAGAAGAATTATCATGTCCACAACCTTGAGTTAGCTGCCATTGTTCATGCCCTGAAGATCTGGCGCCATTATTTGTAAAGGGTTCCTTATGAGATTTATACCGATCATCGGAGCTTGCAGCACCGGTTCAAGTAAAAGGATCTAAAATTGCGACAAAGGAGGTGGTTAGAGTTGTTGAAGGACTATGATACACTATTTTGTATCACCCAGGCAAGGCCAATGTGGTGGCCGATGCCTTGAGTCGTCGGGCAATGAGTTTGGGGAGTTTGGCTGATTTACCAGCATCGAAGAGGCCTATGGCGATGGATGTTCAAGCCTTAGCCAGCCAG